>NC_041392.1:381792938-381927930 GCF_002162155.2 Triticum dicoccoides | reverse complement strand
AAGGGTTCAGTGCAACTTAGCTTCTGTTTGCGATCGCTCGAGTGTCGATCTTCTGGCCTCCTTTCTTCTTCAAGGGTCACGAAGATGAAGGAGTGTCGGGCTAACTGCTAGAGCCGATTCTCACAATTGCGCCCCCTACCTAGCGCGCCAAAGATGTCGGTGGGAACGACACCTATGGGATCACAAGAATCTGTACTACGGTTGCGAGGCGCGGGGTCGTGAGAAGAGCGGATCAAACAGATAGCACACGGTTCGTTTACCCAGGTTCAAGCCGCGGGGATGCATAAAACCCTACTCCTGCTTTGGTGGATTGTATATCTGTGTTCTTGAGCTAGCTATGGGGCGTGAGGAGCTCCAAAAAGCCGAATCCTCCTCCTGGTCGCCTCGGGCCTCCTTTTATAGGAAAGGGGTTGCCACAGTAGCACCAGGAGGTGGAAAGGGAACAGTGATGTGAGGTTATCCCTCGCATCACATGACAAGGCGCATTTAATGCGTCTTGCCCAGGTGTCCTTGCTTTATCGGGGATGGGAGAGAGACCTGTCTCGTCCGTCGCCGCTCCCTCTCGTGTCGACACGCGCCATGGCCAGCGGCGCCCGGGGTGCCATGTAGGCAGGCAGCTGAGGTGGCACAGCGGTGGGTCTCCACGAAGATCTGCATGCCACCACGCAGGTGCCTGCCCAGCTGGTTGGGTCGGCAGCTGCATGCGAACGGCGGTGTAGGTTTGACTGGCGTGGGCCTGATGGTGGCCCTACGGGTGTTCTTGGCAAGGGCCTTGCCGGGGCCCCGGCAAGGGTCATGCCGTGGCGCCTGCTGTCATCCCCGGCAAGGCTCTTGCCGGGGGCCTTGTGGTCCTCCTTGGCTGGGATCTCGCCGAGGATCATCATCTTCTGAAGGGTGTATCTGATCAATGTCTTCACAAAGATTTGCATGCCACCACGGGGATGTCTCCCGAATCCTTGCCCCATGGGGGCAGTGGACTCAAGGGTGACTCACTCCGTAGGTGTGGGGCAAGCTGCCACGGCAAGGGTCTTGCCGGGTTTGCTAAAACCGCCTCCCGGCAAGGATCTTGCGGGGGGGGGGGGTCCGTTTCGTCCCCTTTGCTCTTTGTGGACTTGGTCTTGGCGTCGTTCTGCTTCTCCTGAGCTTCGGCCTTACCTTGGCTCACCTCCCTTGCCTTGTTCAGTGTGGTGGTGCCCGTGGCTCAGACTGCCCGTGCACACTTATAGGGGTACAAAAAGCGCACCCCTCTTTTTGTACACCAACCGTCACTAAGGAACTGACACGTGTTCCAACGGTCAAATTTCAAACACACACGGCAACTTTACTTGAGCTACAAGCAAAGCTGACTTATCTAGCTCTGGATAAGATTTGCTCTCATTGTCTTTGCTCGAAGACATAGGATTTTTGTTAAGCATCACTTCAGTCATTCTGACTGGTTCTCTTGGACCCCACTTCACAGTACGGTGGTTCCTATGACTCAGCAAAGAAGAAAAAGAACGACGAAACAACTATGTCTTCGCGCTCCATAGTCTTCACGCGATGTCTTCTCTTGTCATAGTCTTCAATGTGAATGTCTTCACATACCACCTTTGACTTCAATGTCTTCATACATTTTTAAGGGTCATCTCTGGTAGGAAAACCGAATCAATGAGGGACTTCTACCTGTGTTATCCTACAATTCTCACAAACACATTAGTCCCTCAACCAGGTTTGTCGTCAATACTCCAAAACCAACTAGGGGTGGCACTAGATGCACTTGCAGGCGTCACATTTTCTTGATTTAGTTTGGATCTTTTTTACCTATTTCAGAAATTCGCCACAAAAAGAGTAATACCAATTTTTTCGTGATTTGTTGTTCCTTGTGAGTTTTTGTTGATTTTGATCCATGGATGTGGTGTTTAGCAAGTAGATCCACCTTCTATTGTGTCCCCATAGCCTAATTTTTTTCTTTCCCCCTTTGAATTTGGAGTTGAAATCTCGAATTTTCTGCCACCCCAGTGCCCACGCCCCCCACAAAGTTCTTGGATACCTCGTGCCCATGGAACTTGTACCATGCGCATGGGGCCCCTATGCCCATTGCCCTCCCAGAAACAGCCGCCACCGCTTTACCATTTCGGCCATATCTCCCACTCCCAAACTCCGATTTATGTGTTCTTTGGCTCGTTGGGAAGCTATTGACATGCCCGAGCTGATCATATTGCTTTTACCATAATTTTAATCCAATAAATTTTGTGCATTTTTTGCATCTTTGCATAGGCCCTCCACCATAACTTCCGCACTAGCACATAAAACTTGCGCAACCTGACCCATTTTGGTTCCCATTGCATTTGTAGTTGTTTGAGTTGTGATTTGAGTCTCCTAAGGTGTTTCGGCTACTTAGGGATGGTTAATTCTTCATCAAATATCAGTGACTTATATAGTTCGATTGACTACATCCACCACGAGCTTCCGTAATCCGCATCGACAACGGGCATCCATCCTTTGGGACCACCTTTAACCGGAAGCAAGGCTGGTTACCCCAGTCTTCGTGAAAGGTTAAGTGTGACAAAGGTATCCATTTTGTCATAAACTTTCCCTTCCCTACCATTACATCTTGATAGCCTCACCATCTTTGTGAATACCATCATACCTATGCGGTCCTATCCTCGAAGATACGGCCATCCATTCTTTGGGACTCATGACCCCGAAGAGTACCTCGAGTGGTAGTGGAAGATGGATGACTACATCAAGTTCCCTTCAAAGATCAAGTGAAGTGTGCCACAAGTAACTTCCATGACTATGCCTCGACATGGTGGCTTCACACACCTTCGAAGAGCTTCAACATGAGTTGGCCCAAGATGAAGAAAGTGATGCAGCTAGAATTTGTGCTTTCCACCTACACGGAACATCTTCTTTGCCAATTGGAGAACACCATACAAGGATCCATGTGTAATGCCCCAGACACACCCACTGGTGGTCATTACTCCTGATGGGATCTAGACTGGCCCCACAGATCAATACTAGTCTTTCCTGCACACTTTGTCCTGGCCAACTTCCCGGTCGGTAGGGGTGGGCATACAAACCGATGAACCGAAGACCCAACCGAAGCCGAAACCAAAAAACCCGAATTTTTGGTTTTAATGCAATCACAAAAAATTTGGTTTTTAGGTGTGCTAACCGAACTTAATTCGGTTGGTACTGGAGTTTAGTACGATTAACTGAGGAAACTAAAACAACCCGCGCTCACGAAGGCTAAGCCACAATCTCCCGTGGTCACGTGTGGGTGCCTAAGCCTGAATATTTTTCATGCTAGTGCTAGCCTTCGTGTGATAGCGACGGAGTATTTGGCATGGGCCAAGATAACTACGTGCGCGTAAGGCCCAAGTTACTATGGGATTTATTTTCCAGCGCATAGCAACGTACATGCATGTACGTACCAGAAGCAGTAGAGGGCAGAGGCGCTGCTGGAGTGCTGGTTAGTTTAGTCCCACCTCATTTGGCCAAGGAGAATGGTGTGAAGAGCTCATCTATATAATAGAGATTGCAGGTGGAGGAAACAATGCATCTGAAAAATAATCATCACGTACAGCAAGTACGATATAAACTATACACCGAAACAAACATCTCAGTTTACCAAAATTTTGGATAGTCATATTTTAAAGTATTTTTTGGTTTCTAACTCCATTAACCGAATGGTAGTGATGAGGAAATAAATACCATTGTTACACCCACATCCCCTGCTGCTATACATACTGGACCAATTACTAGAGATCACACACGCCAATTAAATTATCAGGTACTTTCGTTTCTTGGTAATGATTCTAATGTTCATGAGAATATGATGCTGCCTAAATTGGATACATTTGTTATGGTTACAAATGAAGGTCCTGGCATGGATAAGAGGGATGAACACTGGAGCAAGACCAAGCATGGAGATGATGGCATGCGCAAGGGGGCCAAGAACGGAGTTACAAGTGATGATTTTAGGGCTTTGAAGCCACCATAAGGAGTGCATGAAGCCTTGGACGAAATATACAAGATGCCACTTCACGAATTTCGTCTAGAGGCTATTGTAGGTATTGCATCACCTTATTACTGGGCCAGGCCCATGTATTTTAGAAATACTTAAGTATAGGTTGTTTTTACAGTCCGTATGTGTGGGGAAACAAGAGTTAGGGTTGGTTTCGGACCCCTCCTACAAGGGCCACGAAATTCCCCCCTCTTCCTCCATATATACAGCCCTTAGGGCGTCGTCTAGACTTTGGGTTTTGTTTATATTAAAAGTTCACCATAGCAGCAACTTCACGTACTTCGTTTGTGTTCAGCAACCACACAAAGGCTTCACAGAACCCCGCCTTGATCAATAAAGATTTCCTCTTATATTCGCAATATCCAGATTGCAATCTTAGTTTCCTGCTTGTTTTTTGTTTGCCTGCAGGAAACAGACCTTCGTGGTCAGGTTGATCATGCTCCGGCATGGTCAATAACCTCTCGGAATTGGTTTAGCGATTGCTAAGGCGCGACGTCCTCGCGCGTTCGTAGTCGGACCATCAAAGTCAACTTCCTCCAAAACGATAGCCACCATCTCATCGAAAGACGGGACACCTTTTCCCCTATCAAGTGGTATCAGATTTCCAGGTTGCTCGGTGAGATTTTACAGTTTTTTGTAGTTTAGATCGAGTCTGTTCTTCATACCTACAGTCCACGAAAAAAGCCAAAAAAATTTAGGGTTAGTTCATCATATCTGAACCAGTCTGAGCCTTCGCATAGTCTTTTTAGTATTTTTCTTTGTTGAATTTGCGGTTGCATCTCGTGTCTAGTTGCTGGTCTTAGAGTCTAGTCTTTTAGAGTTTCGAGTTCTGGTCATAAGTTGTCACGCAACCGCCGCACCATCAGCATCTCCCCTGCTATCTACCACCACCGCTTAGCCGCCACCGATCCGTCTCCATATACCATCACCAATCTGTATCCATATACCACCACCAATCCATATGCATATACCACCACTAATCTGTATCCATAAACCACCACCGCTGCCATATCCTACCACCATATATCCACCACCAATCCGAGTTCCTTTCATATTAGGTTTGTTTTCGAGATCCATCTAATTTCCGATTCGTGTTTCCTTGCCTGAGTAGGTTTCGAAAAAAAGTCTGGACACCCCCGGGCAGTTTTTAGGCCAAAATTTTCGCAGGCAATTTTTTCCCTATCCTATTTTTAGGCTTTTCTGAGTCTTTTGAGCCACGTGCCATCATAGTGATTTTTTTGTTGCACTTTTTCATCGTCGCTGCCCTGATTTCCGAAAAAGTCAAAAAAATATGTGCACATCCTGTCAGTTTGACCCGGGAAGAGTTTTGAGACACTCGCCATTATAGTGATTTTTAGGGGGGGGGAAGAGGAGCGCAAAAAAAGAGGAGCGACAAAAAAATAGAGCGAAAAAAATTCCAGAGTGTGCTTTTCCCTTGTTTTGTTAGTGTTCTAGGCTCGCGTCTCTAGCACGGTCTAGCCTAGGACTAGCACAGTAACGTTGTTGAGAGTTTATTCAACTTTGCATCTCTGAACTGATTATTGCTAATCTTTTTGCTATGATATTATAAGCCTTCCTAGCTCCACATAAATCTACGTCGTGCGTTTCACTCTCCCTGGTAATCGCTCTATCCAAGCTTTGAGAGTTTTGACTACATTGTTTGCCGATCACCGCCTGCTGCTGGGTAAGAACTGGTAAGAATTTTAGATTTGCTTGAAGGATTTGTGACATCCAACACCACCACCTGTTAGTAGTCTATAGGATCATATTCTTGTGTGTTTTGTATTGCTGCTAACCATGGCATGATCACAAGCCGACGACATTGACTAGGAGAACTTGAAGAACAAGGAGCTTCTGATAAGTTTCAGCAAATGATGAGTGGACAGGTGTAAGATGTGCTAAACAGATTTGAAGAGACCCTGGAGAAGATACATGGCATGGAGAAGACGTTCGAAACAAATCTCGATAACAAGTTTACTGAATTGCTTTCGCGTTTTCTACCACCATCGCCGGCTGCACCTGTCGCACCTCTAAAACGTCAACAACAATGTCGCCTTCCAAATCAAGTGGGACGAGCACTGTGCGTTTCCATTTACCCTGGGCAAAATTCTGGTGCCGTTGTTGATGCTTCTGTAGCTCCTGCTGCTACTGCAGAGGTGGAGGACCATTACGAGGATGAGGTTGATCAAAATCAGAACTACGTGCAACCACCAGCACCACCACCAGTTCGTCCTCACGTATATCATCGTAATTGTAGGGCTGCACCACCACCTGAGGTACGAGATCATGACCTTTTTCCTAAACTGAAATTGAATATTCCACCATTTGAGTGTAGATATGTTCTTGATATATATCTTACTTGGGAGTTAGAAACTGAACAACGTTTTACATGTTTACAATATCCCAAGGATAGACGTGTTCCTGCTACTGTTTGTGCTTTCACTAGTTTTGCATGTGTTTGGTGGTCTAACATTGTAGATTATATCCTATTCCAGCTACTTGGGCTGCTTTGAAAACTGCTATGCGTACTCGTTGGGTTCCACCATATTATCAACGTGAATTATTTCAAAAATTGCAGTGCTTAAGACAAGGAAAAAATTCTGTAGAACAATATTATCAGGAATTACAAACTGGCATGATTAGATGTGGTATTGTTGAGGAGAATGATGCTATGCCTGCACGTTTTATGGGTGGATTACCATTCTAGAGTATAAGGAGTATAATAATATCACTCGTTTATTCCATCTTGCTTGTAAAGCTGAACGTGAAGTGCAGGATCGACAGGCCTTGGCACGGACTAACTTTTCTGCAGATCGACCTTCATCATGGACACCGCGTGCATCCTCTACTTCCACACATTCTACTGCACCGACACCTCCATCAGCTGTTACCTCCATCCTTGATACAAGGAAGCATGCACAACCACCATTATCTGCCAAGAGCACACCTATTGGGCCTGCACAAAGTTCTTCTTCTTCCATGGCATCAACAGGGCACACAAGTGATATTAGTTGTCGTCATTGTAAGGCAAGAGGACATTTGGCGAGAGAATGCAAATCTCAGCGTGTGATGATTTCTACTGAGGATGGTGGGTATGAGTCCGCTAGTGACTATTATGAGGAGACTTTGGCTCTTATTACACGTGAAGAACACGGTGGAGATGATTCTGATCATGAGACGCAATACATGGCTCCTGAAGATGCTGACAGATATGAATTCTTAGTTGCTCAACGTGTTTTGAGAGTGGAGGTCACACAAGCTGAGCAAAATCAGAGGCATAATTTGTTCCATACAAAGGGAGTTGTGAAGGAACGTTTTGTTCACGTCATCATAGATGAAGGGAGCTGCAACAACTTGGCTAGCATGGAGATAGTGGAGAAGATATCTCTCACCACAAGACCACATCCACATCCTTACTACATCCAATGGTTCAACAACAGCGGCAAGGTTAAGGTAACACGTATTGTTCGTGTGCATTTTAGTATCTCTACATATGCTGATTATGTTGATTGTGATGTGGTACCCATGCGAGCATGTTCCTTATTACTTGGTAGACCATGTCAATTTGATAAAAATGTTGTACACCATGGTAGAAATAATCAGTATACTCTTGTTCATAAGGATAGCCATATTACTTTGCTTCCTATGACTCCTGATTCCATTTTAAAAGATGATATTAATAGAGCTAATAAAGCAAAATAGGAGAAAAATAAGAGTGAAAATTAGATTGTAGCAAAAGAATTTGAGCAACAAATGAAGCCTAATAATAAACCATCTAGTGTTGCTTCTGAAATTAAAATGCAAAGTGCATGTTTACTTGCCACAAAATCTGATATTGATGAGCTAGATTTCGGCAAATCTGTTTTCTATGCTTTTGTGTGCAAAGAGGCATTATTTTATTCGAGGACGTGCCTTCCTCTTTGCCCCCTGCTGTCACTAATATTTTGCAGGAGTTCGCTGACATCTTCCCACAAGACGTGCCACCAGGATTACCACCTATTCGAGGGATTGAGCATCAAATTGACTTAATTCCCGATGCATCACTACACAACCGTGCACCATACCGTACCAATCCAGAGGAGACAAAGGAGATTATGCGTCAAGTATAGGACCTGCTCGACAAAGGTTACATACACGAATCTCTTAGTCCTTGTGTTGTTCCTATTATACTAGTGCCTAAAAAGGATGGAACATCGCGTATGTGTGTTGATTGTAGAGGCATTAATAATATTACTATTTGTTATCGTCATCCTATTCCTAGGCTAGATGATATGCTTGATGAAATTGAGTGGCTCTACAGTTTTCTCCAAAGTTGATTTGCGTAGTGGATACCATCAAATTCGTATGAAATTGGGAGATGAATGGAAAACAACATTTAAAACTAAGTTTGGTTTATATGAGTGGTTAGTCATGCCTTTTGGGTTAACTAATGCACCTAGTACTTTCATGAGACTAATGAATGAAGTCTTACATGCTTTCATTGGACGATTTGTGGTAGTCTATTTTTCTGATATACTGATTTATAGCATATCTTTGGAGGAACATTTGGAACATTTACGTGCTGTTTTTATTGCTCTACTTGATGCACGTTTCTTTGGTAACCTTGGGAAGTGCACCTTCTGCACCGACTGAGTATCTTTTCTTGGCTATGTTGTTACTCCAGAGGGAATTGAAGTTGATAAAGCAAAGGTTGAAGCTATTGAAAGGTGGCCGCGGCCCAAAACGGTCACACAAGTGACGAGTTTTCTTGGCCTCGCTGGATTCTATAGGTGTTTTGTGAGAGATTTCAACACCATTGCTGCACCTCTCAATGAGCTTACAAAGAAGGATGTGCCTTTTGTTTGGGGTACCGCATGTAACACCCCAATATCATGCTACAGTAATCACCCCCTAATTGTGGTCATGTCATCATCATTACTATGCAAATTGCCACTTAATAAATATCAAAGTCAAATACCAAGTCAAATAATAATTTTATAAAATAGAAAATTAAATGTTCCTTAGGTTGAAAATTTTCACTACATAATTGTCATGCATTAACAAACATTTTTGGAGATATTTAAAATGCCCCTGGGTATTATAACAGTGGACCAACAACCAATAAATTGGCCAGTTCATTTTTTATAAATAGTTGAACACTCCCAAATGCTTTGAAACTTTTTATACCAAACCAGAATATTGCCCTCTATTTTTGTGCCAAGTTTCATATGTAGCAAAAATCATTTACTGGCTAAACTAGATGCGAAATAGACGAGGAATAAAAAATATAATAGGATGAAAATAAAAGGCCTGAAACTGTGCGCAACTGGGCCTAAGTGCCACAGTGCACTTTGGCCCAGCCCGGCAGGGCCTTCTCCTTCCTCACGCTACAGGAGGAGGCAGTGCCTTGGCGTGTCTCACGCACGCCCGTCCACACGCCCGATTAGCTCGTGTCAAGCATCCATGACACAACCAGAAGGATAAGAGCCCCCTCGTCGCTGTAGACAAACCCTAGCCCACAAAATTCCACTCTCCCACTCACGTTTCTCCTGAGAACCTCGTGTCCTCGTGGCCACTGGCCTCCCCGGCGACCACGAGCTTGTCTAGGGACTTCCTAGTTGCCGACTCCATCATCCCCGTGCATCCGTTCGACCGGAGCCACACTATACGCTCGGGATTGAGCTGATTTACCGCCATGGTCGTCGTCTCTCGTCGTCGAGCTCATCGCATCTAGTCGCCCCGTGCCTCCAATCCATGTCTACGAGCTTGGTGGTGAGCTCCTCGGCCGATTACACCCCTTTCCCCCTCAATCTGTGTCTCTTTACGCCGTTATTCGCCATTGCCCGAACCCCCGTGTATGTGTACGTGTGTGCGTGTAGTTGCTGCTGTCGGCCGCTGCTGCGCCCTTCTCTCGTCACTGCTTGTTGTTGCGCCGGGGCCGCTGCTGTTAAGTGCTGCTGCCGCTCCTCCTATCCCACTAGCTAGTGTTGCTGCTACTTGCTCATGCGACTGCGCTGGTCGTGGCCATGGCTATGGCCTTGTGCGTGTGTTGTGTGTACGTGTGTGAGTACCGACACGGCTGGCTATGCCGTCGGCCGGCCCCTGGTTTAATTAGGATAAGATTAGTAGTTGTACTAGTTTAGTTCTAAGTTAGTCCACTAGTAGATGACATGTAGGCCTGTTTAATAAGTTAGGTTTATTTATTTGTTTAGGTGAATAGTATATGACATGTGGGCCACACCTGCCTGTCCAGTTGACTTGGTCATTTCGAATTAATTAAATATAATAATTCAAGAAATTCTAGAATATTAGTAAATCATTGAAAAAATATATAAAATAATCTGTAACTCGGATGAAAAAGTGTTATACATGAAAGTTTCTCAGAACGACGTGATGAATTCGAATACACGGTCAGTTTGTCCGCTGCACGTCCCTATCATAGCGGACATGCAACCTTTCCCCTCAGGTTCGTCTTTCCAAAAATGCCAAACTTCGGGAAAGCATTCCCGGATGTTATCCCCCTTCGCCGGTAGCGTGTAGCACCGTGTTAGAACACGTCTAGTTCTGCCTGATGTCCTGTTATGCTCTTGCTTGCTATGTATTTACTGTTTCTCCCCCTCTTCTCTTCGGTAGACCCCGTGATGGTTGCCGATGCTGCTGTGATTGACTACGTCACCAATGACCCCTCCTTCTCGTCTAAGCAACCAAGCAAGCCCCCCTTTGATCATTCCGATATCGCCCATTCCATTCTCTCATGCTTGCATTAGATTTTGCTACCATTATTATTTGCTCCTATTCTGACGCATAGCCTGCTTTTGTAACCTGCTCATTGTACCTCACCTGCTTATCCTGAACTGCTTAGTATAGGTTGGTTTGTGATCCATCAGTGACCCCCACCTTGTCCATGTTGCCCCTGCTTCATCATCGATGACTCGATTAACATGATCGACGACCAGAGCCCGACACCTCACATCACATCACGCCCCTTTTGTTGCTCAACTCTGCAGAGTTACCATCGAGTGCCGAGGGTGGAACCTCATACATCACTCCTGATGAGATCTCTGTAGTGTAGCTATTTGGTCGTGGTCATCGAGGGTGATTTCCTCCTTAACCACTTCCGATACGACTTTGTCGTGCAACCTCTCAAGTGTGAACCTCGAGGGTGGTTCCTCTTACGTTCACCTTGATGATTATATCGAGTGGAATCCACCGAGGGTGGTTCCTCAGGGTTCCCCTTGGTGTTAGACACATAGTTACTATGGTTACTATGACTTACACTAAACCATGTTACTAAAGACGGGTCGGCCCTGAGGGGTACCCGCATGAGCTTAATTGCGAGTGATGTGGAGTCGGGTTGACCTGGAGGGTGCCCGCGAGATAACTACGAGGTGTGGCCGGGCATTCTTAGACTTTGCCGCAAGTCCTCGAGACGGGGCGACGGGGTCACATCTTTCGTGAGTCTTTGCTTGTTAACGTGCATTCCTAATCCAGTACAATTTGGATATTTGATCCGAGGGGCCTCTGGCCTGATAGCGCTAACCATCACGTGGGCATAGTATGGGCGTTCTGCGTCATATGCATCAGCCGAAGCTTATTAGACGTCAGCGACTGAGCAGCGTGCGCCGGGTTGGACTGATAAGCACCTGCCTTTTTGAAGGAGGTAGCTAGGTCTGCTCATTGGTCGCCCACGCAATGTGCAGGAGTTCCCAGGGCGATGGCCCAAGACCCCTGGGGGCATAGGTTTAGTCCGGCATGCTGACCTCTCTATTAAGCCTAGGCCGGGTTGCGGCGTATTGTTTGGTTGAGCCCGAGCATGAACCAGAAAGGTGTGTCCGGCCGGAGTTAATCGAGCATGGTGGGTAAGTTGGTGCACCCCTGCAGGGAAGAAAACATCTATCGATAGCTTGTCCTACGGTAACAAACACTTGGAGTGGTATCTCG
This sequence comes from Triticum dicoccoides, assembly GCF_002162155.2. Classification (NCBI taxonomy): domain Eukaryota; kingdom Viridiplantae; phylum Streptophyta; class Magnoliopsida; order Poales; family Poaceae; genus Triticum; species Triticum dicoccoides. The sequence goes on along the minus strand of NC_041392.1, from coordinate 381,916,001 downwards.
ATCGATACAACTAGAACTCGATACTTGAGATGAGAAATGGATAGGAGAAATGGATAGTATGGCTCTAGGATTGATTTCTCACAAGGAGTCGAGAAAGGATCTCTGGCCGAGGTTGATAAGACTACTACTACTTTACTTTATGCTACTCTTATCTCTTCTGATGCTGCAAGATGCTTGGAGCTGCTTGAAGATGCTAGTCTTCGATAGGCTAGGCTTTCCCCTTCCCTTCTGGCATTCTGCAGTTCAGTCCACATATACTACCCATTTCATTGACACCTATGCATATGTAGTGTAGATCTTTGCTTGCGAGTACTTTGGATGAGTACTCACAGTTGCTTTGCTCCCTCTTTTCCCCTTTTCCATTCTTCTGGGATGATGCAACCAGATGATAGAGTCCAGGAGCCAGATGTCACCACCGATGATTACTACTACACCGAGGGTGCCTACTACTACATGAAGGCCGCCGACGACCAGGAGTAGTTAGGAGGCTCCCAGGCAGGAGGCCTTGCCTTTTCGATCGATGTTGCTTTTCTGCTAGCCTTCTTAAGGCAGACTTGTCTAACCTATGTCTGTACTCAGATAATGATGCTTCCGCTGACTCTTTTATATTTGAGCTTATGCATTCCAGCCCTCGAGGCCCCTGGCTTGTAATATAAAGCTTGTATTATTTTTTAATTTATGTCTAGAGTTGTGTTGTGATATCTTCTCGTGAGTCCCTGATCTTGATCGTACACATTTACGTGTATGATTAGTGTACGGTCGAAACGGAGGCGTCACACCGCACAGGAAGAAGCCTTCACAGTATTGAAAGATAAGTTGACACATGCTCCTTTACTCCAACTTCCTGATTTTAATAAGACTTTTGAGCTTGAATGTGATGCTAGTGGAATTGGATTAGGAGGTGTGTTATTACAAGATGGCAAACATGTTGCATACTTTTCTGAAAAATTGAGTGGGCCTATTCTGAACTATTCTACTCATGATACAGAATTATATGCTCTTGTTCAGACCTTAGAAACATGGCAACATTATTTATGGCCCAAGGAATTTGTTATACATTCTGATCATGATTCTTTGAAACACATTAGAAGTCAAGCAAAACTAAACTGTAGACATGCTAAATGGGTTGAATTCATTGAGACATCCCCTTATGTCATTAAACACAAGAAGGGTAAAGAAAATATTATTGCTGATGCATTGTTTCATTGTTATACTATGTTATCGCAACTTTACTTTAAAATATTTGGTTTGGAGACCATCAAAGATCAATATGTGCATGATGCTGAATTTAAAGATGTATTGCAGAATTGTAAGGAAGGGAGAACTCGGAACAAGTTCGTTGTTAACAATGGATTTGTATTTCGTGCTAACAAGCTATGCATTCCAGCTAGCTCTATTCGTCTTTTGTTGTTGCAGGAGGCGCATGGAGCAGGCTTAATGGGACACTTTGGCGTGAAGAAGACGGAGTATAGACTTGCTACACATTTATTTTGGCCAAAGATGAGACGGGATGTTGAGCGTTTTGTTGCTCGCTGCACTACATGTCAAAAAGCTAAGTCACGACTACATCCTCATTGTTTATATATGCCTTTGCCTGTACCTAGTGTGCCTTGGGAGGATATATCTATGGACTTTGTTTTAGGTTTACCTCGAACAAAGAAGGGGAGGGATAGCATATTTGTTGTCATGGATAGGTTTTCAAAAATGGCACACTTTATACCATGTCATAAAAGCGATGATGTTGTTAATGTTACTGATTTGTTCTTTCGTGAAATTATTCGCTTGCATGGTGTGCCAAATACTATTGTTTCAAATCGTGATACTAAATTTCTTAGCTACTTTTGGAGATGTTTATGGGCTAAGTTGGGGACTAAGCTGCTTTTTAGTACTACTTGCCATCCCCAAACTGATGGACAAACTGAAGTAGTCAATAGAACATTGTCTACTATGCTTAGGTTTGTTTTGAAGGATAATAAGAAAATATGGGAAGAATGCTTGCCTCACATTGAGTTTGCTTATAATCGTTCATTGCATTCTACTACTAAGATGTGCCCTTTTGAAATTGTGTATGGTTTCCTACTTGCACCTATTGATTTGTTGCCTCTTCCATCTTCGGAGAAGGTTAATTTTGATGCTAAACAACGTGCTAAATTGATTTTAACAATGCATGAGTTAACTAAGGAAAACATTGAGCGTATGAATGCTAAATATAATCTTGCTGGAGACAAGGGTAGAAAACATGTTGTGTTTGCACCTGGAGATCTTGTTTGGTTACATTTGCGTAAGGATAGATTTCCTATTTTGCGCAAATCAAAGCTAATGTCACATGCTGATGGTCCTTTTAAGGTGTTAGAGAAAATAGATGACAAGGCATATAAACTTGAGCTGCCTGCAGATTTTGGGGTTAGTCCCACTTTTAACATTGCAGATTTGAAGCTTTATTTGTGTGAGGAAGATGAGCTTTCTTCAAGGTCGACTTCATTACAATACTGGTAGGATAATGAGGACATCAATACCATTGTTACACCCACAACCCCTACTGCTATACATACTGGACCAATTACTAGAGCTCGCGCATGCCAATTAAATTATCAGGTACTTTCGTTTCTTGGTAATGATTCTAATATTCATGAGAATATGATGCTGCCTAAATTGGATACATTTGTTATGCTTACAAGTGAAGGTCCTGGCATGGATAAGAGGGATGAACACTGGAGCAAGGCCAAGCATGGAGATGATGGCATGCACAAGGGGATCAAGAACAGAGTTACAAGTGATGATTTTAGGACTTTGAGGCCACCATAATGAGTGCATGAAGCCTTGGACGAAATATACAAGATGCCACTTCATAAATTTCGTCCAAAGGCTATTTTAGGTGCTGTGTCACCTTATTATTGGGCCAGTCCCATGTATTTTCGAAATACTTAAGTATGGGCTATTTTTAGAGTCCGTATGTGTGGGGAAACAAGTTTTAGGGCTGGTTTCGGACCCCTCCTACAAGGGCCATGAAATTCCCCCCTCTTCCTCCATATATACAGCCCTTAGGGCATCATTTAGACTTTGGGTTTTGTGTAGATTAAAAGTTCGCCATAGCAGCAACTTCGCGTACTTCATTTGTGTTCAATGACAACACAAAGGCGTCACAGAACCCCAGCTTGATCAATAAAGCTTTCCACTTATATTCGCAATATCTAGATTGAAATCTTAGTTTCTTGCTTATTCTTCATTTTCCTACAGGAAACAGACCTTTCTGGTCTTGTTGATCATGCTCCGGCATTGTCAATAACCTCTCGGAGTTGGTTTAGCGATTGCTAAGGCGCGACGTCCTTGCACATTCGTAGTCGGATCGTCAAAGTCGACTTCCTCCAAAACAATAGCCACCATCTCATCGAAAGACGGGACACCTTTGCCTCTATCAGGTGGAAACTGAAATTTTGGTTTATACCGAATGCCCAGGCCTACCGATCGGTCACCCATCCTGAAATTACTCCAAGCTAAGCACGCTTATCTTTGGAGTTCTTTCTGAATGGGCTCCCTAAAAAGAAGTTATTTCTTATTGATATGAGTAGTCTATCATCCCTAATAAGCCAGTCTATCACATACACCCCACTCAAAGGAACTAACGTCCCCGTCGGTCCATAGGAATGTTTCCTCTTGGCACATACGTTTGTGCGTCCGGTCCAGTACATGTATCATGCCATATGCCATGACGGGTCACAAACGTCATGAAAAACATGACCATGCACCTGACCCGCAAACATCCATGTAACTGCGAGGGTCGGCTTTGATACCAACTTGTAACAACCCGGACACACCCGCTGGTGGTCTTTACTCCTAGCGGGATTTCGACTAGCCCCACATATCAATACTAGTCTTTCCTTGGCACTTTGTCCTCACTCATGCGCACCCGGGACCAACTTCCCAGTCAGTCACCCATCCTCAAATTATTCCAAGCTAAGCATGCTTATCTTTGGAGTTCTTTCCGAATGGGCTCCCTAAAAATAAGGAATTCCTTATTGATATGAGTAGTCTATCATCCCTAATAATACAGGCTATCACATGAACCTAGCTCTGATACCAACTTGTAACGCCCCGAACACACCTACCGGTGGTTGTTACTCCTGACGGGATCCAGACTGGCCCCACAGATCAATACTAGTATTTCTTGTGCACTTTGTCCTGACTCGTGCACACCCAGGACCAACTTCTCGGTTGGTCACCCATCCTAAAATTACTCCAAGATAAGAATGTTTAACTTTGGAGTTCTTTCTAAATGAGCTCCCGGAAAAGAATGAATTCCTTATTGATAAGAGTAGTCTATCATCCCTAATAAGCCAGTCTATCACACCAAGTCCCTCGACGAGTACTTTAGGGAGATGCAAGAAGCCTTGTGATGAGCCAGTGTGGACGACCCATTTGGATGAAGTTCTACTTCACGATGGAATTGAATAACTGCATCGCCAAGACCCTCTTCGCCAACAAGTACGAGTACCTCGACGACATGTACTTTGGTGATCTTAAGGCAGAACAAGAACTCAAGAACGCCGAGTCTACTCGACCCCAAGGACACTTCGCAATGACCAAGTGATGACCCACAAGGAAGGCCAAGTCTACTCGACCCCAAGCACACTTTGCAATGACCACGTGATGACCCACAAGTATATGTGATCAAACGTAGTCCTTTCAATAAGTAACAGTGTCGAACCCAATTAGGAGCAGAAGGAAATGACAAGCGGTTTTCAGCAAGGTATTTTCTGCAAGCACTGAAATTATCGATAATAAGTAGTTTGATAGCAAGATAATTTGTAACAAGTGATGAGTAGCAATAGTAACTAAGGTGTAGCAAGGTAGCCCAATCCTTTTTGTATCAAAGTATAGGCCAGAACGATCTTCTATAATAAGAAAAGCATTCTTGAGGACACACGGGAATTTCGCCTAGTCATTTTCATCATGTTTATTTGATTCGTGTTTGCTACTTTGATAATTTGATATGTGGGTGGACCGGTGCTTGGGTGTTGTTCTTACTTGAACAAGCCTCCCACTTATGATTAACTCCTCTCTCAAGCATCCGCAACTACGAGAGAAGAATTAAGATAGATCTAACCATAGCATTAAACATATGGATCCAAATCAGCCCCTTACGGAATAGCGCATAAACTAGGGTTTAAGCTTCTGTCACTCTAGCAACCCATCGTCTAATTACTACTCGACAATTCATTCCCTTAGGCCCAAATATGGTGAAGTGTCATGTAGTCGACGTTCACATAACACCACTAAGGGAAACAACAACATACATATCATCAAAATATCGAATGAATACCAAATTCACATGATTACATATGAAAAGACTTATCCCATGTCCTCAGGAATAAAAGTAACTACTCACAGATCATATTCATGTGCAAGATCAGAGGGGTATTGAATAGCATACTGGATCTCAACATATAATCTTCCACCAAATAAACCAAGTAGCATCAACTACAAGATGTAATCAACACTACTAGCACCCCACGGGTGCCAATGTGAGGTTTTGACACAAAGATTGAATACAAGAGGTGAACTAGAGTTTGAGATGAGATGGTGCTAGTTAAGATGTTGATGAAGATTAGTCCTCCCACAATGACAGGATTGTTGAGATGACGATGGCTTCATTTCCCCCTCCTAAAGGGAAGTTGTTGGAGATATTCCCTAGAGGAAATCATGTATGATGATATTACCTATGTGTTTATGAATAAAGATAGTTGTTGGGCATTATCAATGATGGGTATTAGCAAGTACATGACTTTTTTGTGGGACTATGCATTTTATGATCAATGTACTAAAAGGTCCCTAGTTGAAATGGTTGTGTGGACGCACATCCAACAAGACTAGCATATGACACGGTGGATGGATCTGTCTCACTAGCCATAGAGCATTGGATGCTAACCGGATAATATGGACTCAGAAGGATCTGGTCGGATTCGATGTAGTTGGATCTGAGTCGAGATAAGGTCCGAGTTGGAAAGACCCGAATGTGAGACACGGCGATATTTCATCCGTGAGTCCCTAGTACAACATATGTTCGATGTCCTAAGACCTGAGCTGGCGCATGTACTCGGGATGGTGACAGACTTGCTTTGGGCCAACCAAACGCTACTCCATAACTAGATAGTTACAAAGGTGGGTTTCGGGCTTGTCCAGACCCATGCTGCGAGACATGGTCGAGCAAGATGGGATTTGCCCCTCCGATCCGAAGAAATATACTCTGGGCCCCTCATGTGATCCGACCAAGATAAGCATGGCCATGCGACAAGGTTTATGAGATATTCGTTTTGTGGTCGGTAGCACTAGAACGAGAAAGAGGTCAGGCTAGCACAAGGATGACAGACTTGCCTTGAGCTTGACAACATATATCGTGTGGAAAAGGGAACAGAAGTGTTGATGCGAAGCATCCTACGGTCATCCCCATGGACCTACCTTCATCTCCTATGACACCAAATGGACCTATGGCAAGAGCTCCAGCAAGGGCTATAGAAACTAAGGTGAACTTGCTCCTCTCCGAATTACCACTTTCTACATGTGAGACATGGCTACTACCTCAAGCGGAAACCCTATGTGTGATCAGGTACTTAGAGGGAAGCCACAGAACCACTACATCGAACGAAGGAGCTAGCGAGGACACCAAGTACAACGACCGTGAGAAGGAACTGCCAGGAGTCTACAGCCACCAGACGACTGGCCTGGACCAGACGTCCGACGCCTAGAGCGTCACCCAGATAGCCCAAGACCCAGCCAGCAAGGACTCCATTGGCCGGACGTCCGACACCTACCAGTGCCCGGACAGCCGAGCCCCTCCAGACGACCAGTGTCACACAACAGAATGGAAATTATCGGAAGTCTGAAGTCTCTGGACGACCGATGACAGGACGGCCGAACTCCTCTGAAAATCCGACGCCGCCTGATCCGAGCTGAATTGTTGGACGTCCCACCGCTCCAGGACGTACGGACCCTCACGAGCCACTGGACGTCCGGTAGCTGCCGGACGACCGACACTAGTCTCTGCATAGCGTGTTGGGCCGAGCCCCATGTACCCTTTCGTGACCCTAGACAATATATACTCCTCATCGTCCCCCTTTCTAGGGTTAGCATTGGTTTAGGTCACATGAGAAATAGAGCTTTGCTCATCTACTTGATACCTACTCCATTGGAGGCCAAGTCCTTCATCTAGGAGAAGATCCCCCAAGTGGATTCAAGCCCTCCACCTAGTAGAAGATCCCCTAGTGGAAGACCTCCTCTTGGAGAAGAACTAGCTACTTGTATCCTTACTTTGTAGTGTTTGGATCTTTGTGACCTCTTTGTATTCATGGATCTAGCACATGTGTGGTCGATTCTCGTTGATTTGAGTGTTTCCTTTCATTTCCCCTCGTGTTACCCCTTGTGTTCTTCGTGGGATTCCTTCCAAATCGTGAAAGATCGGCCTTAGGGTATCCACCCTACATCATCTTGGTATCATGAGCATTGGTTGATCACAAATTTGGAGCCCCTACCCTTTGATTTCTAGCCTAATTTTATTGATTTTGTCCCAATTTCGAAAATTCCCCACCAAAAATAGCCAAATTGTTTTGTGATTTGTTGGTATGATGAAGTTTTGTTGGATTCGATTCATGGATTTGCTTTGCCACGAGTGGATCTAGCTTTCCCCCGTCATTTCCTCTAGATTATCATACGTGACCCTACATTCTTGTCTGTCTGCCATGCTATACTATTGGGCCGTGATCACTCGGGAGGTGATCACGGGTATATACTTATATACATAATATATGATACTTGTGGTGACTAAAGCCGGGTCGGCTCGTAGAGTACCCGTGAGTGATTCACGGATTGGGTGCTAAAAGGACATTTGTCCCGACGACCCTCTGAGTGGATCTTTGTGGCGGTGTGACAGGGCGGGTTGAGACCACCTAGGTGAGAGGCAGGCCTGGTCCTGGTCGGCATCCACGGTTACTTAAAAATAAACGCTTAACGAGATCTTGGTATTTGATATGAGTCTGGCTACGAGCCTATATGCACTAACCAACTTTGCTGTAATAGATATCGGTACTCGAAGTCGTGGTATCAGCTGAAGCCTCCTAGGCATCAGCGACTGAGTGGCGCGTGCCGTGTTGGACAGTGTAACGTAATTTCCTTTGTAATGGAGGTTGCTACATCTGCTCGTCGGCCGCGTACGCAACGTGCAGGTGTGCAACGGGCGATGGGCCCAGACCCCTGTGTGCATAGGATTTAGACCGGCGTCCTGACCTCTCTATTAGGCCTAGGTAGGGTTGCGACGTGTTGATCTTTTGAGGCCGGGCATGACCTAGGAAAGTGTGTCCGACCACAAGGATCAAGCATGTTGGGTAATGTGGTGCAGCCGTGTAGGGAAGTTTATCTATTCGAATAGTTGTGTCCCTCCGTAAAAGGACGAACCGGAGTTGTACTTCGACCTTATGACAACTAGAATCGGATACTTAATACACACCCTTTCAAGTGCCAGATACAACCCGGTGATCGCTCTCTCACAGGGCGACAAGGAGAGGATCGCCGGGTAGGATTATGCTATTCGATGATACTTGGTGAACTCACCATCTACTATCTTCTATATGCTTCAAGATGGAGGCTGCTAGAAGCGTAGTCTTTGATAGGACTAACTATGCCCCTCTTATTCTGGCATTATGCAGTTTAGTCCACAAACACTACCCATTTCATTTGATACCAATGCATATGTAGTATAGATCCTTGCTTGCGAGTACTTTGGATGAGTACTCGCGGTTGCTTTGCTCCCCCTTTTCCCCCTTTCTATACCCGGTTTTTGCGACTATATGTTGGAGCCCAGGAGCCAAATGCCACTGACGACGACTCCTACTACACCGGAGGTGCCTACTACTATGTGCAGGCTGCCGCCGACGACCAGGAGTAGTTTAGGAGGATCCCAGGCAGGAGGCCTATGCCTCTTTCGATCAGTATCCCAGTTTGTGCTAGCCATCTTATGGCAACTTGTTTAACTTACGTCTGCACTCAGATATTTTTGCTTCTACTAACTTGTCTATGATCAAGAACTTGTATTCGAGCCCTCGAGGCCCCTGGCTTCTATTATGATGCTTGTATGACTTTTTATTTTTAGAGTTGTGTTGTTATATCTTCCCGTGAGTCCCTGATCTTGATCGTACACGTTTGCGTGTATGATTAGTGTATGATTGAATCAGGGGCGTCACAATCATCGATAGAGGACGTGGCCACAATTTGGTAAGTGAAGAGCCATGTTCCAAGCTATAATTGGTCAAGATGAAGTATCCTCGTCCCTACAAGGTCCAATGGCTTAGCGACTCCGACACCATTCAAGTGGAGCACACCGTTCAAGTCTCCTTCGGGATCGGAGCATACGAAGACACCTTGGAGTGTGATGTGGTTACTATGTCCATTTGGTACCTCCTACTTGGACGACCTTGGCAATTCGACCATGGCGTCATCCACAATGGGCGAACCAATCACTATAGCTTCAAGATGAAGGGACAGGAGTACGTGCTATGACCTATGTCACCAAGACAAGTGATCACCGATAAGCAAGCAACCACCCATCATGGAGAGAATAGTGAGAGAGTGAACCACCAAAAAGAGAGTGAGAGCCACAAGACAAAATTGAGTGCCTCCACGATGAGCGACAAGAAAATCTTAGTGCTATTCGCTACCAAAAGTGAGATGAGAGAAGTGTGTGAGAACCCATCAAGTGTTATGCACTATGTCCTCTTGTGCAAGGACGAGGCACCTAAAACTAACACCTCTCACCATCTACCTTTAGTGTTATATTCTCTATTGCAGGAATTCAAGGACGTCTTCCCTGATGAGCTACCTCCGGGACTACCTCCTCTAAGCGGCATCGAACATCGAAACCCCGACACACCATTACCAAACAAGGCACTGCTACTTCTTGAGCTTGCGTTCCCTCAGTTAGAGAACCAAGGTATCAATCTAGAACGAGAAGAACACACAGATCACCAATACCTTCACAAACAATCAAACACTTGCACCCAACGCGGTAAAGGGGTTGTCAATCCCTTCACGGTCACTTGCAAAGGTTAGATCTGATAGAGGTACATAAAACTAAACAAAAGACTGAACCCAAAGCTAAGCACTTCTCCCATTGAAAGATTGAACCCAAAGCTAAGCACTTCTCCCATTGTCACTGGGTCAGGACACCTCAACATTGAACCCAAAGCTAAGCACTTCTCCCATTGCAAGAAAAACCAATCTAGTTGGCCAAACCAAACCGATAGTTTGAAGAGAATTACCAAGATATCAAATCATGCATAAAATAATTCAGAGAAGATTGAAATAATATTCATAGATAAGTTGATCATAAATCCACAATTCATCGGATCTCGACAAACACACCGCAAAAGAATATTACATCGGATATATCTCCAAGAACATCAAGGAGAACATGGTATTGAGAATCAAAGAGAGAGAAGAAGACATCTAGCTACTAGCTATGGACCCGTAGGTCTGTGGTAAACTACTCATGCTTCATCAGAAGGGCGATAGAGTTGATGTAGAAGCCCTCCGTGATCGAATCCCCCTCCGGTAGGATGCTGAAAAGGACCCAAGATGGGATCTCACGGGAATAGAATGTTGTGGCAATGGAAAAGTGTTTTCGTGGGTACTTCTGGTGGTTTGGGAATATATGTGAATTTATAGGAGGAAGATTTAGGTCAGGGGTCACCGAGGGCCCATAAGGTAGGGGGCGCACCCTACCATGCTGGGCGCGCCCTCCACCCTTGTGGATACCTCATGGCTCTTCTTACTTGCACTCCAAGTCTCCTGGGTGTCTTTTGGTCCAAGAAAAATTAGTGCAAATGTTTATTCCTTTTGGTATTCCTTTTCTGCGAAGCTCAAAAACAAGGAAAAACAAAAACTGGGACTAGGCTCTAGGTTAATAAGTTAGTCCCAAAAATATTATAAAATAGCATATTAATGCCTATAAAACATCCAAAACAGATAATATAATAGCATGGAAAAATAAAAAATTATAGATACGTTGGAGACATATCAAGCATCCCCAAGCTTAATCCCTCCTCGTCCTCAAGTAGGTAAATGATAAAAACATAAATTTTGATGTGGAATGCTACATAACATATTTATCCATGTAATTTTTCTTTATTGTGGCATGAATGTTCAGATCCACAAGATTCAAAACAAAAGTTTAATATTGACATAAAAACAATAATACTTCAAGCATACTAAGAAGGTAATTATGTGTTCTCAAATAACATGGCCAAAGAAAGCTTATCCCTACAAAATCATATAGTCTGGCTATGCTCCATCTTCATCACACAAAATATTTAAATCATGCACAACCCCGATGACAAGCCAAGCAATTCTTTCATACTTTTGATGTTCTCAAACCTTTTCAACTTTCACGCAATACATGAGCGTGAGCCATGGACATAGTACTATAGGTGGAATATAATATGGTGGTTGTGGAGATGATGAGGACATCACTAACAAAGTTACAGCCACATCCCCTACTGATACATATACATGACCAATTACTAGATCTCGCGCACGCCAATTAAATTACCAGGTACTTTGATTTCTTAGTAATGATTCTAATGTTCGTGAGAATATGATGTTGCCTAAATTGGATACATTTGTCTTGCTTACAAATGAAGGGCCTAGCTTGGACAAGAAGGATGATCATTGGAGCAAGATCAAGCATGGAGATGATGGCATGCGCAAGGGGAACATGAACGGAGTTACAAGTGATGATTTCAGGACTTTGAAGCCACCATAATGAGTGCGTGAAGCCTTGGACGAAATATACAAGATGCAACTTCATAAATTTTGTCCAGAGGCTATTATGGGTGCTGTGTCACCTTATTATTGGGCCAGACCCATGTAATTTCTAAATACTTGAGTATAGGCTGTTTTTAGAGTTCGTATGTGTGGGGAAACAAGAGTTAGGGTTTGTTTCGGACCCCTCCTCCAAGGGCCATGAAATTTCCCCCCTCTTTCTCCATATATACAGCCCTAGGGGTGTCGTTTAGACTTCGGGTTTTGTTTAGATTAAAGTTCGCCACAGCTGCAACTTCGCGTACTACGTTTGTGTTCAATGACCAAACAAAGGCGTCACAGAACCCAACCTTGATCAATAAAGCTTTCTTCTTATATTCGCAAATCCAGATTACAATCTTAGTTTCTTGCTTGTTCTTCGTTTGCATGTAGTAAACAGACCTTCGTGGTCAGGTTGATCGTGCTCCGGTGTGGTCAATAACCTCTCGGAGTTGCTTTAGTGATTGCTAAGGCATGACATCCTCGCATGTTCGTAGTCGGATCGTCAAAGTCGACTTCCTCCAAAATGATAGCCACCATCTCATCGAAATATGGGACACCTTTGCCTCTATCAAGTGGTATCAGATTTCTAGGTTGCTCGGTGAGATTTTATAGTTTTTCGTAGTTTAGATCGAGTATGTTCTTCATACCTACAGTCCACGAAATAGCCACAAAAAAATTAGGGTTAGTTCATCATATCCGAACCAATTTGAGCATTTGCATAATCTTTTTAGGGTTTTTGCTTTGTTGAATTTGCGGTTGCATCGTCGTGTCAAGTTGCTGGTCTTAGCGTCTAGTACTTTAGAGTTTCGAGTTCTATTCACAGGTTGTCACGTCGCCGCTGCCATATATCACCATTGCATCATCATCATCGCTGCTGCCATATACCACCACCGCATCAACTTCATCGCCGCTGCCATATACCACCACCACATATTCATCGCCAATCCGAGTCCATATACGCACCACCTATCCGGCGCCATCACGCCAATCCGAGTCCACCTGCAACATATATCCGCCACTAGTCTGAGTTACACCAGATTCATCGCTGCCACCAGTCCAAGTTCCACCAAATTCATCTTCGCCACCAGTCCTAGTGCGAGTCTAGTATTTTGTTACTTTGTTTTGGATTTCTGGATCACGCCATACTCCGAGTCGTGACAAAGTCGGACTACCCAACTTCTGTGCTACCTGCAGCAGAAAAATAGTTCCAGTTTAAAAAAACGAAGTCTGGTAAATTCTAGCTAGGCAGTTTTTAGACCATTTGTAGAATTTTTCGAAAAAAAATTGTTGCGTAGAAAAAAAAGAGGGAAAAGTGCAAAAAAAGGAGAAAAAAGAGAGAAATATTCAGAGTGTGATCCTCCCTTGTTTACGTGTAGCGCCGTGATTTTGTTAGTGTTCTAGGCTCGTGTCTCTAGCACGGTCTAGCCTAGGACCAGCACAATATCGTCGTTGAGCGTTTATTCAACTTTGCATCTCTGAATTGATTATTGTTGACCCTTTTTGCTACCATATTATAAGTCTTCCCATCTCCACATACATCTACGTTGTGCTTTTGACTCTCCCTAGTAATCACTCTATCCATGCTTTGAGAGTTTTGACTACAACGGTTGCCGTTCACCACCTGCTGCTGGGTAAGAACTGGTAAGAATTTGAAATTTGCTTGACGGATTTGTGACACCTCACCACCTCCATTTTCTAGTAGAGTGTAGGATCATATTATTGTGTGTTTCTATTGCTGCTAACCATGGCAGGATCACAAGCCAATGAGACTGACTGCGAGAACATGACGAACAAAGAGTTACATGATAAGTTTTAGCAAATGATGAGTGGACAGGTGGAAGATGTGCTAAAAATATTTGGAGAGGCCATGGAGAAGATAGATGGCATTGAGAAGGCATAAGAAACAAAGCTCGATAACAAGTTTAATGAATGGCTCACGCGTCTTCCACAACTACCGCCCGCTGCACCTGTCGCACCTATACAACAACAACAACAACAACAACAACAACAACAACAACAACAACAACAACATCGCCTTCCAAATCAAGTGGGACGAGCACAATGCGTTCCCCTTGAGCCCGGTCAAACTTCTGGTGCTGTTGTACCTACTGTTGATGCTTCTGTAGCTCCTGCTGCTACTGCAAAGGTGGAGGACCATTACGAGGATGAGATTGATCGAAATCAGAACTATGTGCAACCACCAGCACCACCACCACCAGGTCGTCCTCATGCATATCATCACAACGGTAGGGTTGCACCACCACTTGAGGTACGAGATCATGACCATCTTCCTAAACTAAAATTGAATATTCCACCATTTGAGGGTAGATATGTTCCTGATATATATCTTACTTGGGAGTTAGAAACTGAACAACATTTTACATGTTTACAATATCCCGAGGAGAGACGTGTTCCTGCTGCTGTTTGTGCTTTCACTAGTTTTGCATGTGTTTGGTGGTTTGAACATTGTATATTATTATCCTATTCCAGCTACTTGGGCTGCTTTGAAAATTGCTATGCGTACTCGCTGGGTTCCACCATATTATCAACGTGAATTGCTTCAAAAATTGAGCGTTTGAGACAAGGAAAAAAATTATGTAGAAGAATATTATCAGGAATTACAAACTGGTATGATTAGATGTAGTATTGTTGAGGATAATGAAGCTATGCTTGCATGTTTTATGGGTGGATTAAATAAAGAGATTTAGACCATTCTAGAGTATAAGGAATATAATAATATCACTCGTTTATTCCATCTTGCTTGCAAAGCTGAATGTCAAGTGCAGGATCGACAGGCATTTGCGCGAACTAACTTTTCTGTAGGTCGACCTTCATCATGGACACCGCGTACATCCTCTACTTCGACACGTTCTACTGCACCGACACCTCCATCAGCTGCCACCACCAACCATGATACAAGAAAGCAGGCACACCCACCACTATCTTCCAAGAGCACACCTTTTGGGCCTGCATAGAGCTCTTCTTCATCCATGACATCAACAAGCCAAACACATGATATTACAAGTGAAGAACACAGTGGAGATGATTCTGATCATGAGACGCAATACATGGCTGCTGAAGATGCTGACAGGTATGAATGTTTAGTTGCTCAACGTGTTTTGAGTGTGCAGGTTACACAAGCTAAGTAAAATCAGAGGCATAATTTGTTCCATAGAAAGGGAGTTGTGAAGGAACATTCTGTTCGCGTCATCATAGATGGAGGGAGCTGCTACAACTTGGCTAGCATGGAGATGGTGGAGAAGCTATCCCTCACCACAAGACCACATCCACATCCTTACTACATCCAATGGTTCAACAACATCGGCAAGGTTAAGGTAACACGTACTGTTCGTGTCCATTTTAGTATCTCTACATATGCTGACTATGTTGATTGTGATGTGGTACCTATGCAAGCATGTTCCTTATTACTTGGTAGACCATGGCAATTCGATAAAAAATATGTACACCATGGTACAAACAATCAATATACTCTTGTTCTAAGGACAAAAATATTACTTTGCTTCCTATGACTCCTAATTCCATTTTGAAAGATGATATTAATAGAGCTAATAAAGTAAAACAGGAGAAAAATGAGAGTGAAAATCAGATTGTGGAAAAAGAATTTGAGAAACAAATGAACCTAATAATAAACCATCTAGTGTTGCTTCTGAAATTAAATTGAAAAGTGCATGTTTACTTGCCACCAAATCTGATATTGATGATCTAGATTTCAGCAAATCTGTTTGCTATGCATTTGTGTGCAAAGAGGCATTATTTTCATTCGAGGATGTGCCTTCCTCTTTGCCCCCTACTGTTACTAACATTTTGCAGGAGTTCACTGATGTCTTTCCACAAGACGTGCCACCGGGATTACCACCTATTTGTGGGATTGAGCATCAGATTGACTTAATTTCCGGTGCTTTGCTACCCAACCGTGCAGCATACCGTACCAATCCAGAGGAGACGAAGGAGATTATGCGTCAAATCCAGGAGCTGCTCGACAAAGGTTATATTTGCGAATCCCTTAGTTCTTGTGTTGTTCCTGTTATTCTAGTGCCGAAAAAGGATGGTACATCGCGTATGTGTGTCGATTGTAGATGAATTAATAATATTACTATTCGTTATCATCATCCTATTCCTAGGCTAGATGAATTGAGTGGCTCTATAATATTCTCCAAAGTTGATTTGCGTAGTGGATACCATCAAATTCGTATGAAATTGGGAGATGAATGGAAAATTGTATTTAAAACTGAGTTTGGTTTATATGAGTGGTTAGTCATGCCTTTTGGGTTAACTAATGCACCTACGTAGCTAGAAATCCTTCATTGCTACCTCTTGAGCATGCATTGGTTTTCCCTTCAAGAGGAAAGGGTGATGCAACAAGGTAGCATAAGTATTTCCCTCAGTTTTTGAGAACCAAGGTATCAATCCAGTAGGAGGAAATGCACAAGTCACCTAGTACCTGCACAAACAATCAAGAACCTTGCAACCAACACAATAAAGGGGTTGTTAATCCCTTCACGGTCAATCGCAAAAGTGAGATCTAATAAAGATAGTAAGATAAATATTTTTGGTATTTTTGTTGTATAGATTGGAAAGTAAGATTGCAAAATAGTAAGCGAGATGCAATGTAAATAAAAGAGATGCAACATAATAAGAATGAGACCCGGGGGCCATAGGTTTGACTAGTGGCTTCTCTCAATATAGCATGTATTACGGTGGGTGAACAAATTACTGCCGAGCAATTGATAGAGAAGCACATAGTTATGAAGGTATCTAAGGCAATGATCATAAATATATGCATCACATCTGTGTCAAGTAGATCGAAACGATTCTGCATCTACTACTATTACTCCACACATCGACCGCTATCCAACATGCGTCTAGAGTATTAAGTTCATAAGAACAGTGTAACGCATTAAGCAAGATGACATGATGGAGAGGGATAGACTCAAGCAATATGATATAAACCCCATCTTTTTATCCTCGATGGCAACAATACAATACGAGCCTTGCTGCCCCTACTGTTACCGGGAAAGGACAGCGCAAGATTGAACCCAAAGCTAAGCACTTCTCCTAATGCAAGAAATATCAATCTAGTAGGCCAAACTAAACCGATAATTCGAAGAGACTTGCAAAGATATCAAATCATGCATATAAGAATTCAGAGAAGAACCAAATAATATTCATATATAATCTTGTTCATAAACCCACAATTCATCGGATCTCGGCAAACACACCGCAAAAGAGTATTACATCGAATAGATCTCTAAGAACACCGAGCTGAACTTTGTATTGAGAATCAAAGAGAGAGAAGAAGCCATCTAGCTAATAACTATGGACCCGAAGGTCTGTGGTAAACAACTCATGCTTCATCGGAGTGGCTATGGTGTTGATGTGGAAGCCCTCCGTGATCGATTCCCCCTCCGGTAGATCGCTGGAAGAGGCCCCAAGATGGGATCTCATAGGCACAGAAGGTTGCGGCGGTGGAAAAGTGGTTTCGTGGCTCTCTGGGATCGATCTAGGGTATAAGAGTATATATAGGCGGAAGAAGTATGTCGGTGGAGCTACGAGGGGCCCATGAGGGTGGGGGGAGCGCCAACCCCCCTGGGCGCGCCCTCCGTCCTCGTGGCATTCCAGACTTCAACTCCAAGTCTTCTGGTTTGCTTTCAGTCCAAGAAAGATCATCGCGAAGGTTTCATTCCGTTTGGATTTCGTTTGGTAATCCTTTTCTGCGAAACTCTAAAATAGGCAAAAAAGGAAATTGGCACTAGGCCTCCGGTTAATAGGTTAGTCCCGAAAATAATATAAAAGAGCATATTAAAGCCAATTAAACATCCAAAATAGATAATATAATAGCATGGAACAATAAAAAATTATAGATACGTTGGAGACGTATCAAGCATCCCCAAGCTTAATTCCTCCTTGTCCTCGAGTAGGTAAATGATAAAAACAGAATTTTTGATGTGGAATGGACCTATCATAATTATCAATGTAATTTTCTTTATTGTGGGATGAATTTTCAGATCCGAAAGATTCAAGACAAAAGTTTAATATTGACATAAAAATAATAATACTTCAAGCATACTAATAAAGCAATCATGTCTTCTCAAAATAACATGGCCAAAGAAATTTATCCCTACCAAATTATATAGTCTGGCTATGCTCTATCTTCATCACACAAAATATTTAAATCATGCACAACCCCGATGACAAGCCAAGCAATTGTTTCATACTTTTGATGTTCTCAAACTTTTTCAATCTTCAAGTAAAATACATGAGTGTGAGCCATGGACATAGCACTATAGGTGGAATAGAATGGTGGTTGTGGAGAAGACAAAAAGGAGAAGATAGTCTCACATCAACTAGGCGTATCAACGGGTTGTGGAGAGGTCCCGAAGCTCCGACGCGTCGACCGTCGAGGGGAAGAAGAAGACGGACTGCATCCGTTGCACCGACAGCGCGCACTCCGGCGGCTCCATAGCCCCAACATCCTTGGCCACCCCCTTGCCCCTAGTGGATTTTGGCGCCATGGTGGCTAAAGGAGGAGGGTGGAGCGGAGGGCGGCAGAAGCACAAAGGCGGCGGGCGGAGGCGAAGCTTGGAGAAGAAGAGGGAGATAGGCGGAGGTTTCCGAGATTGGGGTCGCGCGAAGGGTAAAAGGAACAGAGCGCCCACGGTTATCCCTCTTTATGGGGAAGCCGCGGGTCGTGCCACCCATTTACCATGATGTGACGCCTGTGTGTGGAAACCGCCCCACGCATGCCGCCCATGTCAGGCATGCCCCACCACCCCGCGCCGCGCGCGGGGGTCGTGGGAAGCACAGCGCACGAAAAACCTTACCGCGGTAAAAACCGCCCCGCCTGGCCACACACCGTTTTGGGCCTGACCCAACAACGTGTCGCGCCTATGTGTGGCCCAGGCCCGGGGGCTCCTGTCGGTGTACAAAAATAGGGGCACATTTTTGTACCCGTTTACCTGTGCACAGGCAGTCAGAGCCGCGCCTGTGACCACACCGAGCACAGCAAGGGAGGTAAGCCAAGGTAATATCAAAGCCCAAGAAGAAGCAAAGCAACGACAAGGACCAAGGCCACAAAGATCAGATGGGCAAAGCAGGTTTCCCCGGCAAGGACCCTTGCCGGGGCGGCCTCAGCGGCCCAGGCAAGACCCTTGCCGGGGCAACTCGCCCACGCCAGCCGAGCGAGCAACCCTCAAGCCCACCAACACTTGACAAATGCATTGGACAGGGCTCGGGAGGCACCTCTGTGCTGGCATGCGGATCTTCGTGAAGACAAAGAAAAGTCAAGGTCAAATGAGGATAGGAAGGCAGCCATCCTCACCGAAGAAACCCACAAGACACCCCGAAAGATCCATGCCGGGGACGCCTACACGCCACGGAAAGACCCTTGCCGGGCCACCCGGCAAGGCCCTCGCCAAGCGCACTAGCAGGGCCACCGTCAGGCCCACACCAGCCAAGTCTCCGCCGCCGTTCGCATGCAGCTGCCGACCCAACCAGCTGCTAGGCACCTGCGTGGCGACATGCAGCCCTTCGTGGAGACTCCACAAATGTGCCACCTCAGCTGCCTGCCTACCTACATGGCACCGCATGCATCGCTGGCCAGGGCGCATGTCGAAGCTTGGAGGAGCGGCAACGGACGGGATAGGCCTCGCCCCCGCCCCCGATAAAGTGGAGGGACACCTAAGCCTCGCATTTAATGCACTTTGTCTTGTAATACCAGGATAACCTCGCAACACTGTTGCCTTTCCACCTCATGTGTGCCACTGTGGCAACCCCTTTTTCTATAAAAGGAGGCCCAAGGCGACGAGGGGAGGGATTCGGCTTTTTGGAGCTCGTCACACCCCTTAGCTACTTCAAGAACTCAGAATACATCCACCAAAGCAGGACTAGGGTTTTATGCATCCTCGTGGCCCGAACCTGGATAAACGTACCGCATGCTCTCTGTTAGACCCGCTCTTCTCTCAACCCCGCGCCCCGCAACCGCAGTAGGGATTCTTGTGATCCCATAGGTGTCGTTTCCACCTTGTCCAGGCGGGCGCGGTGGAGCGCCTGGAGCTTCCGGAAGCTGGCGCCCATGGCGTGGAGGAGCCACCCTTCCTGCGAACCGCCGCCACCGACGATTGGCTCGTCAACGAGTTCGAGCCCGGCGGCGGCAAGCACCTCATCGTCGAACACCTCTCCTTCAACAGGTGTCCTGGTGCTCGACGCGCCCGGAAGGTGAACGAACAAGTCATCCCTCACCCTCGGGTACTTGCCGGAGCCGGAAGCAGCAGAGGAGGAAGGCCAGTCACCAGCCTCCTCCTCCGTCTCCCCGGCAAGCCCCTTGCCGGCCTCCTCAGTGGTAGCCTTGTCGGTCTCCTTGGAAGGCCCCCCGGCGGCCTCCTCGGCAGCGTCCTTGGCGGCATCCTCGGCGGCGACCTTCTCGGTGTCCTCCCCGGCGGCCTTGGCGACACCCTCGACGACGGTGTCCACATCCTCTGGGTCCACCAAGGAGGAATATGGGCACCAAAGACAGGGGTGAGGCAAAGCCAAGACCAAGAGCCGGAAAGAAGAAGAAGCAGGGACGAAATGGCGAACGACTTACCAATGCCGGCACCCGGCTGGGACGGAAGTCCCCTCTTCGCAAACATTCGGCGTCGAGGCAAAGCCACTGGCGCCCAAGTTCTCTTCCTCCTCCTCCACGTGTGTGGGCCCGGTGCTTGGCGCCCTTGTCGGGGACGTTCCTTGGGGCGGCGTGGTCGATGGGGGCGGCGTGTTGAGAGTAGCCCCCTGTGGATCCTCCTGCTGCCGCTCCCCTCCTGCACATCTGGCAAGGTCAGCACCAAAGTGTCGCGCCCCTGACACATGTCGAAGAGAGAAGAATGATGAACTTACGCTGGGGGCTTTGACGGGGGCTGCTGTCCGGGCTGCTCAATACCACCAAGGGCGCCCTCGAAGTACTAGCCAGGGGCTGGCCACCCACCGAGACCTTGGCCCTTTTTGCTCCCTGGGCCAGTGTCTCTGAATCTCTGCAAAGATGAAGACAAGTCAAGATTAGTAACCCAGGTTGGGGAGGCCGAGATAACAGGGAGGAACTGGATGCTTACTCATCGTCCTCCTCCTCCTCTGCTGTCTTCCGCTGCCTCCTCGGACCGAGGGATCCATAATCAAAGGTGATCCCTGTGCCGATGTTCGCCGGAGGAGGGGAGGGAGGCGGCGTCTGGGCACGCTTGGATGAAGAAGGAGCGGCCATCTTCTTCTTCACCGCGACCTTCGCCGGCTCCTTCGCCGCCGCGGCCCTCGTGTGGGGCTGGGACCCCTTTGAGGTCTGCTGCGGCTGCGAAGCCCTACGAGGCCAGACCGGCTCGCCGGACCTAGCGCGCCACAAGACCCGCCCCCTCCACATAGGTAGCGTCGGATCAGCGGTCTCGGCCTCCTCCGACGATGACTCGCCGGTCACATCCTCGACCAGAGGAGCCTTGGTGCCGGCGCTGCTGGCTTCCCCGGCTGCCGCCGCCCACCGGACGAGCTCCTCCACCTCCGCAGCCATCGCGGCCTCGTCCTCCACACCACCGATGTTGCCGGCCTCCCTGGCAAGCAGTGCCTCCATCGCCCTGGTGGCGA
Source organism: Triticum dicoccoides (assembly GCF_002162155.2). Lineage (NCBI taxonomy): Eukaryota > Viridiplantae > Streptophyta > Magnoliopsida > Poales > Poaceae > Triticum > Triticum dicoccoides. The sequence goes on along the minus strand of NC_041392.1, from coordinate 381,894,533 downwards.
TGTAGTCCAGCTCCGCCTAGGTTGTGTCCATGACACGCAGTTTCTCGGTATCGGCATCGACGTACCCCTCGTGCAAGGTGTCAAAGAACTGCTACACTTTGACGTCCTCCGTCTCCTTCCAGCTCTGGTCGGGGCCATGCGCATTGCAGTCCGGCATCATGGCAATGATCTCGGACCGACGCGAATTGTTGCACAACGGGACCACCCCCATTGGTAGCTTGAACAACGGCCCCTTGAGGACCTTGCCGGCCTTTGTGGTGACCCTCACAACCTTGCCGGTCCGGTCAATCTCGCCGTCGCGGCCCATGTCAAGCTGGAAGAGCCGCTGGCAGAAATGGGCGTGCGCCAGCACCGTAAAGTTATGGTCGAGGCCAGGGCGGAGTCGCATGATGTCTGCGGGGTTCGTGAAGAGCCAGGCTAGCCTCCCCTTGTTATGCAACAGAGCAATCTGGCGGCGGATGAAATCCGCCCCGATCATTTCAAGGGTGAGCCCGACCTGGGTAAGCCGGAGAATCTTGGTGGTGGCAACCGTGAGTCTCCCATCGGCAGCATAAACGGCGCTCCAATCACTGCTGTGAACCGGTGGCACCCAGCGAACTTTGTAGAAGGCCGGCGGGTCCTTCTCTTCAATCCAGCACCACCAGCCCCGCCATTCCTCCCACCTCTCCTTCTTGGCGCCGTCCGAGTACACCCCCTTGGATCTTGGGATCCAAGTGACGCAACCAGAGATGGCACCCCCCGGCTGGATCCGAGGGAAGAAATAGTGGCGGAAGGGCGCCGTGCTGGGGTGTACTCTGGCAAAGCCCTCGCAAAGGTGCGCAAAAAGGGCCATGCACGCCACCGCATTCGGAGTAAAATCCAAGAGACGGGAGCCGAAGGTGTGGATGATGTCGCTGAAGAAATCGGAGAAGGGAGGACAGAGCCCGCAAGAAAGGTAATCAAAGAAGAAGAGGTCCCGAAGCTCTGACGCATCAACCGTCGAGGGGAAGAAGAAGGCGGACTGCGTCCGTTGCCCCGACAGCGCGCACTCCGGCAGCTCCACAGCCCCAGCATCCTTGGCCACCCCCTTGCCCCTGGTGGATTTTGGCGCCATGGTGGATGAAGGAGGAGGGAGCAGCGGAGGGTGGCAGAAGCATAACGGCGGCGGGCGGAGGCGAAGCTTGGAGAAGAAGAGGGAGACAGGCGGAGGTTTCTGAGATTGGGGTCGCGCGAAGGGTAAAAGGAACAGTGCGCCCGCGGTTATCCCTCTTTATGTGGAAGCCGCGGGTCGCCCCGCCTGAGGGAGTCCGGGATTAGGGGGTCTCCGGACAGCCGGACTCTATCCTTCGGCCGGACTATTGGACTATGAAGATACTAAATTGAAGACTTCGTCTCGTGTCCGGATGGGACTCTAATTGGCGTGGAAGGCAAGCTAGGCAGTACGGATATGGATATCTCCTCCTTTGTAACCGACCTTGTGTAACCCTAACCCTCTCTGGTGTCTATATAAATCGGAGGGTTTTAGTCCGTAGGACACAATAACATACAACCATACCATAGGCTAGCTTCTAGGGTTTAGCCTCTCCGATCTCGTGGTAGATCAACTCTTGTAATACTCATATCATCAAAAATAAATCAAGCAGGACATAGGGTTTTACCTCCATCAAGAGGGCCCGAACCTGGGTAAAACATCATGTCCCCTGCCTCCTGTTACCATCCGCCTTAGATGCACAGTTCGGGACCCCCTACCCGAGATCCACCGGTTTTGACACCGACATTGGTGCTTTCATTGAGAGTTCCTCTGTGTCGTCGCCGTTAGGCTTGATGGATCCTTTTATCATCGATAGCGATGCAGTCCAGGGTGAGACTTTTCTCCCCGGACAGATCTTTGTGTTCAACGGCTTCGCACTGCAGGCCAACTTGCTTGGCCATCTCGAGAAGATTGAAAGTTACGCCCCTGGCCACCAGGTCAGGTTTGGAAGCTTAAACTATACGACCGATATCCGCGGAGACTTGATCTTCGGCGGATTCGATCCTCTGCCTTGTGCATCACGCGGTCACGATGAGTACGATTTAGCTCTACCATCAGATAGTGTTCGGGAGACCGCACCGGCAGCTGCTCCGACCCTCAATTCGGAGCCAGTTGCGCCGTCCATGGTTGGGTGGATGGACCCCGCCACGGAGGCCTTACCCTCAGCGGCGATCGAGCCGAACATCGACCCTACCCTGCACGAGAGCTGTGTTGTCAGACTGCCGGATCCTTCTCCGGCCACGGACTCTGAACCACCTGCGCCTGTTCCTATCGAATCCGATTGGGCACCGATCATGGAGTTTACCTCCGCGGATATTTTTCAGCACTCGCCCTTTGCCTACATACTGAACTCATTAAGGTAGCACTCCTTGTTAGGAGGATCCTGGCCGAACTATGTCCGGCAGGATCGGGATGCGGATGACGAAGAAATTCGCGGCCCACCCACCACCCACTTAGTAGCCACTATCAACGACTTAACCGACATGCTCGACTTCGACTCCGAAGACATCGACGGTATGGACGACGATGCAGGAGACAAAGAGGAACCACTGCCCACAGGGCACTGGACAACCACCTCATCATACGATATATACATGGTGGACACACCCAATGAAGCAAATGGCGACGAGACAGCGGAGGATGACCCCTCCAAGAAGCAACCCAAGCGCCAACGTCAACGGCGCCGCTCTAAGTCTCGCCAAAGCAAAAGTGGTGATACCAACACAGGAGATAATAACACTCCAGATAGTGCTGAAGATGGCAACAATCCCCTCCAGCACGATCAAGGACAGGAGGATGGAGAGGCCAGCTCTCCAGAGAGAGCGGCAGATGGAGAGGCGGAGGATGATAATTACATGCCCCCCTCCGAAGACGAGGCAAGCCTCGATGATGATGAATTCGTCGTGCCGGAGGATCCCGTCAAACAAGAGCGCTTCAAGCGTCGGCTTATAGCCACGACAAATAGCCTTAAGAAGAAGCAGCACCAGCGCTGATCAAGATCTGCTAGCTGACAGATGGACTGAAGTCCTAGTGGCCGAGGAATATAAACTCAAACGCACCTCCAAGAGTTACACAAAATATAGGTTGCTACCCCGACTAGAGGAAGAAGCATATGACGCGGCTGACCGGCCACCTCGTGGCCGCGACAGAGAGGCATTCCAGCCAAAAGCTCAGCCTGCACCCCGATGCCATTCAAATAAAAAGGCATGGGGAAATATGCCAGACCTGTGAAACGTATTGGAGTACAAAGAAAAACATGCAAGATCGATCTACGGATCACGAGGGTGCGCCACTACGCGAGACGATAATCGTCACGCCGGACACAGTAAAAGTAAATCCGGCCGGGCCGAGCATAGCGGGAAAGACTCATTGGAGCTGCGTCGCGATATAGCCCAGTACAGAGGCACCGCACACCCCTTATGCTTCACAGACGAAGTAACGGATCATCAAATCCCAGAGGGTTTCAAACCCGTAAATATAGAATCATACGACGGCACAACAGATCCTGCGGTATGGATCGAGGATTTCCTCCTGCATATCAACATGGCACACGGTGATGATCTACACGCCATTAAATACCTCCCACTCAAACTCAAAGGACCAGCTCGGCATTGGCTCAATAGCTTGCCAGCAGAGTCCATTGGCTGTTGGGAAGATTTGGAAGCCGCATTCCTCGACAACTTTCAGGGCACTTATGTACGACCACCAGATGTCGATGACTTGAGGCACATAATTCAGCAGCCAAAGGAATCGGCCAGGCAATTCTGAACACGGTTCCTAACAAAGAAAAATCAAATTGTCGATTGTCCGGATGCAGAGGCTCTAGCAGCTTTCAAGCACAACATCCGCAACGAGTGGCTATCCCGGCACCTTGCTCAGGAAATGTCGAAATCTATGGCAGCCCTCACGACACTCATGACCCGCTTTTGTGTGGGAGAAGACAGCTGGCTGGCTCGCAGTAACAACATATCAAAGAACCATGGTACTTCGGATACCAAGGACGGCAGTAGTAGGTCATGTCGCAACAAACATTAGCGCCGCATTAATAGCGACAATACCGAGGATACGGCAGTCAATGCCGGATTCAAAGGCTCTAAACCCGGCCAGCGGAAAAAGCCATTCAAACGAAGCACTCTGGGCCCGTCCAGTTTGGACCATATACTCGATCGCTCGTGTCAAATACATGGCACCCCAGACAAGCCAGCCAACCACACCAACAGGGATTGTTGGGTGTTGAAGCAAGCCGGCAAGTTAATTGCCGAAAACAAAGATAAGGGGCCACATAGCGATGACGAGGAGGAGCCCCGGCAGCCGAATACCGGAGGATAGAAGAGGTTCCCCCCACAAGTGCGGATAGTGAACATGATATATGCAACCCACATCCCCAAGAGGGAGCGGAAGCGTGCGCTCAGGGACGTATATGCGTTGGAGCCAGTCGCCCCAAAGTTCAACCCATGGTCCTCCTGTCTGATCACCTTCGATCGCAGGGACCACCCCACTAGTATCCGTCATGGCAGATTCGCCACACTGGTCCTAGACCCAATCATTGACGGATTTCACCTCACTCGAGTCCTTATGGATGGCGGCATCAGCCTGAACCTGCTTTATCAGGACACAGTGCGCAAAATGGGTATAGACCCCTCAAGGATCAAACCCACAAAAACGACCTTTAAAGGCGTCATACCAGGTGTAGAGGCCCATTGCACAGGCTCAGTCACACTAGAAGTGGTCTTCGGATCCCCGGATAACTTCCAAAGCGAAGAGTTAATCTTCGATATAGTCCCGTTCCGCAGTGGTTATCATGCACTGCTCGGGCGAACCGCATTCGCAATATTCAATGCGGTACCGCATTATGCATACCTCAACCTCAAGATGCCAGGACCACGGGGGGTCATTACAGTTAATGGAAACACAGAGCGCTCTCTCCGAATGGAGGAGCACACTGCGGCCCTTGCAGCGGAAGCGCAAAGCAGCCTCTTAAGGCAATCCACTAGTTCGGCGTTTAAGGACCCGGACACCTTCAAGCGCGCCCGGAGTAATCGGCAACAGGACCGCCTGGCACGTTCCGAGCTCGCATAGCAATGCGGCCCCCACCCCGGTCCCAGCGAAACGGCGAAACCCGTGCCACACGTACATAATTACGCATTAAAAATACCATGGGCATAGGCGGGGAAGGGGGCACGACTACGACACGCCCCAAGACGCGGCTTAAACCGCACTAGGGGCTTCGCGCTTTGTTATTTTTCTCTCTTTCAGGACATTAATCCCTGGAAACCTTGTCCGGCAGCATGATTGCCGAACACATGATGCAGCAACCAAGGAGGCAGCAAGGTACATCACACCACGGAACTCCCAGGTGGATTATGATAACGAGTAAAATACTTGCTTTAATATTACTCCTCAGCTTGCCCTTGGAGGGGACATAGTCCTATTTTTTGCTTATCGCACTACCTATATCATTCTGCTCTAACGCACATTTTTTAATAAACAATGCATTGCATTGAGGCTTTTATTGCATTCTTCTTTTTTATACATATATGTTCGTTCGTGACATCCAGCACCCGTACACTCTGGTACGGCGAATACGCTAGGGGCTTCACAGTACCCCACAATACGACGTGAGAAGTCCAGACACTTTCAATAGTGCAGCACCCCGAACTTATAGCATTATATGCATCAGCTCCGAATCATGTTTGGATCAATAGTTGGGTTTGCCCGGCTCCCATGTTTAGGTACCTTACGTTCCGCTATATCGGCTAAGGTAGCACTGGGAGAACTACTTCGATTGTGCCCCGGTTCTGCTGGGCTAAGCACCTCAGTAGAGAAAGCTAAAACTGACTGTCATGATAATTAAGGCGAGAGACTGGTCGCTGTTCCAAAGGTTTTTCGAGTCCTTAAAGACTTATGCCGCTTAGAGCGACGAATCGGCCCTGTCCGGTTTAAGGCGTGTATCGCGCCCCAGATTCGGCCTTCCGAATACTAGGGGCTTCGTAGAAATTTAAAATTATAGAATTCTATGGCTAAGTGAGAGTGATAACGCATTATAGTCCAATTGCCTTGTTCGTTGTGCTGAGCACCTCCCTCGAAGGACCCAAAAATGGGAACAAGAGTGCTCAGGTTTATCCCGAACACCCCAGCACTCGTGGCATGGGGGCAGAAGCCGACGACTAGCCATCTCTCACATATGATAAACAGCGGAACAGATGGTAATATTTTAAATTCAAACAAGCGTTGCATAGCGCATATGAACAAGTTTTCATAAATACATGATTACACGAGCGAATTTACTCGAATATTATATCTTTCGTACACTCGTCCACTACGAGACGAGAACCCTTCAGGACACCCTCATAGTACATCTCGGGGTGGCGATGCTCCTTGCCCCCGGCGGCCCTTCCTTAATCAGCTTCACGGCGTCCAGCTTGGCCCATTGCACCTTCACACGGGCGAAAGCCCGGCGTGCACCTTCGATGCAAACAGACCGCCTTACGACTCCCAGCCGTGGGCAGGCATCCACAAGCCGCCTCACCAGGCCGAAGTAGCTGTTCGGAAGGGCGTCGCCAGGCCACAGCCGGACTATAAAGCCCTTCATGGCCTGTTCGGCCGCCTTGTGTAGCTCGACCAGCTGCTTTAGCTGGTCGCTCATAGGCACCGGGTGATCGGACCCAGTATATTGGGCCCAGAACAACTTCTCCATTGAGATTCCCTCCTCGGCTTGGTAAAACGTTGCGGCATCTGACACGCTGCGAGGCAAATCTGCGAATGCTCTTGGAGAGCTCCGGATTCGGGTAAGTAACAAGTAATTTACTTTCACATGCTTGCTTTGCATATAGAATGCCTTACTCTCCGCTATCTTCTTCATCGCATCAATCTCCTGGAGGGCCTTTTGGGCTTCGGCCTTGGCACTCTTTGTGCTCTCGAGGGCCGCGGCAAGCTCAGACTCTCGCGCCTTCAAGTCAAGCTCCAACGCCTCGTGCTTCGTCACGAGAGCGTGGAGCTCTTGCTGCACCTCGCCCACCCATGCCTCGTGCCTTTTCCGCTCGGTGCGCTCCTTGGCCGCTTTGTTTTCGGCCTCGGATAGCGCTTGCTTCAGGGTCGCCACCTCGGTCGTGGCCCCTAGCAAATTTACGATGATCCTGTCATTTTGCAATCGCATTCTTTTTATACATATCCATAGACTAGGTACTACTTACCTTTGTTCTCCTCGAGCTGCCTCTTGGCAAGGCCGAGCTCGTCCTTGGACCCTTTAAGGTCCTGCTTCAGTGCGGCGACCTCCGTAGTCAGTGCGGCAGATGCCAGCAGCGAAGCCTGCATACACATATTGACATACTTATATTAGACTCCTGCGATATTGTTTGATCCTCTGTTCGGCTTTTCTTTGTGAACACCGAACAGAGCATCAGGGGCTACTATCTATGCGGTAATATTTTTCCCCATATTCCAAAAACTTACCTCAAAGCCTGTTAGAAGGCTGGCACAGGCTTCAGTCAGTCCGCTCTTGGCGGACTGAACCTTCTGGACCACGGCACTCATAATAGTGCGGTGCTCTTCGTCGATGGAAGCATTGCGAAGCGCTCCCAGCAGATTGTCCGGTGCCTCTGGATGGACAGGGGTCACCGGCGCAGGCGTCTTGCCCCTTTTGGAAGAAAGTCGCATGCCCGAGTCCGTAACCACTAGGGGTTCCGGCGCGGTGTTCGGCTGAGGACCGAACTAGGAGCCCTTGGGAGCCTTGCTCCCTCTGCTCCCGGAGTCCGTAAGGTCGCCTTGAGGCGCCTCTAGGACTGTCTCCCCTCGACCTGGTGCCTCCTGATACAATACCTCAGCGTTGTCCATAGGGCAAGGGGAGGTGGCGGTCGGAAGTGGGTCGCTATCCATATCCAACGAGCCCAAGGAGCCGTCCGACGATACGTCGATACGGGCTCGTGGCGGTCTGCATAGTCGTAATTTGGCGTTAGGAGAGGCAGTGCGACAAAGGTATGCTATGAGTTACTCTGGCATCCGAATACTTACGACTTCACGAGGGGCTTGGCCCTGAGTAGCCACTCGTCTTCGCCTTCGGCGGCGGTGGTGGAGAAGTCCGGAAGGAGAGTCCTTGCCTTCTTGGACCCTCGCCCCTCGGTTGGGGCGGCCTTCCTTTTCTTGTCTCCCCCGACTGGAGGGGGAGCATCTTCATCTTCCTCCTCGTCTTCAGGGGAGGAGTGCGTCGTGCAGTTATCGGACGATAAGTCCGATCACGCCTGGCGTCAGGAACTCTTTCGGGTTCCCTTGGCCTTCTTGGTCTTCTTCGGCACCTTGTAAGGAGCCGGAGGCAGCATCTCCGTCAGGAGAGCGTCCGTAGTGTCTTCGGGCAGAGGGGCCGGGCAGTTAATCTGCCCCGATGTCTCCACCCAGTCCTGTCAAAGGCATGGAGATCAGACCCCGCACATGGTTAAGCTAGGGGAAATAGATATCCTACCAGAAGTATGGAACTCACCGAATGCGCTCGGCGCTTCGCGCTTAACCCGCGGTCCTCGGTGAGAGAGGGAGGGACCTCTGCGCCCTTGAACAAACCTTCCTGACGTCCTTGTGCGTCGTGTCGAAGAGCTCCCTCAGAGTCTGGTGTTGGGCCGGGTCAAACTCCCACTAGTTGAAGTCACGTTGTTGGCACGGGAGGATCCGACGGACGAGCATGACCTGGACTATGTTGACAAGCTTGAGCTTCTTGCTTGCCATGTTCAGGATACATTTCTGGAGTCCGTCCAGCTCCACCAATGAACCCCACGACAAGCCCTTCTCTTTCCAGGAAGTGAGCCGTGTGGGCAATCCGAATCGAAACTTGGGGGTTAGCCACCCATTTGGTGTCACGCGGCTCGGTGATGTAGAACCACGCCGATTGCCACCCCTTTATGGTCTCCACGAAGGAGCCTTTGAGCCATATAACATTGGGCATCTTGCCCACCATGGCTCCACCGCATTCTGCTTGTTGGCCGCCCACCACCTTCGGCTTGATATTGAAGGTCTTCAGCCATAGACCAAAGTGGGGGCGGATGTGGAGAAAGGCCTCACAGACGACGATGAATGCCGAAATGTTGAGGATGAAGTTCGGGGCCAGATCATGAAAGTCTAGCCCGTAGTAGAACATGAGACCACGGAAGAATGGATGAAGGGGGAAACCCAATCTGCGGAGGAAGTGGTGGAGGAAAACTACCCTCTCATGAGGTTCCGGGGTAGGGACGATCTGCCCCACAGCGGGCAGCCGATGCGCAATATTCACGACTAAGTATCCGGCTCCGCGCAGCTTTTTGATGTGTCCCTCCCTAACGGAGGAAGCCATCCATTTGCCTCCCTCTCCAGACATGATTGGAGAAGGTTGAGGGGAAGGATGTGGACTTGGGCGTTGGAGCTCGAGTGCGCAAGAATGGATGAGCGAGGAGGAAGAAGGCGAGGGTAGAAAAGGTGAGACCTTGTCCCTTTATAAGGGCGGACTAAACTATGCACCTCCACTAGCCTGGTAAAACTCGCTTATCCACCAAGTGCCGTAGTTGATGGCGCGGTTGGGTTACCCATGTCCGTATTGATGAGAATCCCGTAATAAGGGGAACACGATCTCTGCTTTGACAAGACGTGTCAAGAAACTGCCTCGCGTTGTGTGAGGGGCTAGTTAAAGGAAACGGTTCGAATAATTACCAGGCCATGGCATAATGTCATGTTGCCAAAACGTGTCAGCAGATTACATTTGTGGAAATATTATTCTCTCTACGGTGGTATGTGGAAATTATTTTGCAGGGTCGGACACTATCCTTGTATTCAAATTCTTCCATGATGTATTCGGAGGAGGAACCCGCCTTGCAATGCCGAAGACAATACTGCGCGCCGGACTCATCGTTGTTGAAGCCTGGTTCAGGGGCTACTGAGGGAGTATGGGATTAGGGGGTCTCTGGACAGCCGGACTTTATCCTTCGGCCGGACTATTGGACTATGAAGATACTAAATTGAAGACTTCGTCTCATGTCCGGATGGGACTCTACTTGGCGTGGAAGGCAAGCTAGGCAGTACGGATATGGATATCTCCTCCTTTGTAACCGACCTTGTGTAACCCTAACCCTCTCTGGTGTTTATATAAACCGGAGGGTTTTAGTCCGTAGGACACAATAACATACAACCATACCATAGGCTAGCGTCTAGGGTTTAGCCTCTCCGATCTCGTGGTAGATCAACTCTTGTAATACTCATATCATCAAAAATAAATCAAGCAGGACGTAGGGTTTTACCTCCATCAAGAGGGCCCGAACCTGGGTAAAACATCGTGTCCCCTACCTCCTGTTACCATCCGCCTTAGACGCACAGTTCGGGACCCTCTACCCGAGATCCGCCGGTTTTGACACCAACACCGCCCATTTACCACGATGTGACGCCTGCGTGTGGAAACCGCCCCACGCATGCCGCCCACATCACGCACGCTCCTCACCCCGCGCCGCACGCACGGGTCGTGGGAAGCACAACGCGCAACCTTACCGCGGTAAAAACCGCCCCGCGTGCCCGCGCACCATTTTGGGCCTGACCCAACAACATGTCGCGCTTATGTGTGGCCCAGGCCCGGGGGATCCTGTCGGTGTACAAAAATAGGGGCACATTTTTGTACCCCTTTACCTGTGCACTGGCAGTCAGTGCCACGCCCGTGACCACACCGAGCAGAGCAAGGGACGTAAGCCAAGGTAAGATCGAAGCCCAAGACGAAGAAAAGCAACAACAAGGACCAAGGCCACAAAGATCAGATGGGTAAAGAAGGTTTCCCCGGCAAGGACCCTTGTCGGGACGGCCTCAGTGGCGCCGGCAAGACCCTTGCCGGGGCAACTCGCCCACGCCAGCCGAGCGAGCCACCCTCGAGCCCACCAACACTCGACAAATGCATTGGACAGGGCTTGGGAGGCACCTCTGTGCTGGCATGCAGATCTTCGTGAAGACAAAGAAAAGTCAAGGTCAAATGAGGATAGGAAGGCAACCATCCTCACCGAAGAAACCCACAAGACCCCCAAAAAGATCCTTGCCGGGGATGCCTGCTGATGAGGACATCAATACCATTGTTACACCCACAACCCCTGCTGTTATACATACTGGACCAATTACTAGAGCTCACGCATGCCAATTGAATTATCAGGTACTTCCGTTTCTTGGTAACAATTCTAATGTTCATGAGAATATGATGCTGCCTAAATTGGATATATTTGTTTTGCTTACAAATGAGGGGCCTAGCTTGGACAAGAAAGATGAACCTTGGAGCAAGTTCAAGCATGGAGATGATTGCATGCGCAAGGGGAACAAGAACGGAGTTACAAGTGATGATTCCAGGACTTTAAAGCCACCATAATGAGTGCATGTAGCCGTGGACGAAATATACAAGATGCCACTTCATAAATTTCGTCCAGAGGCTATTCTAGGTGCTGTGTCACCTTATTATTGGGCCAGGCCCATGTATTTTCGAAATACTTAAGTATGGGCTATGTTTAGAGTCTGTATGTGTGGGGAAACAAGAGTTAGGGTTTGTTTCGGACCCCTCCACCAAGGGCCATGAAATTCCCCCTCTCTCCTCTATATATACAACACTTAGGGCATCATTTAGACTTTGAGTTTTGTTTAGATTAAAAGTTTGCCATAGCTGCAACTTCGCGTACTTCGTTTGTGTCCAACGACCAGACCAAGACGTCACAGAACCCCACCTTCATCAATAAAGCTTTCCTCTTATATTCGCAATATTCAGATTGCAATTTCAATTTCTTGCTTGTTCTCCGTTGCTTGCAGGAAATAGACCCTCGTGGTCAGGTTGATCGTGCTACAGCATGGTCAATAACCTCTCAGAGTTGGTTTAGCAATTGCTAAGGCGCGGCGTCCTCGCACGTTCTTAGTCGGATCGTCAAAGTCGACTTCTACCAAAACGATAGCCACCATCTCATCAAAAGATCAGGCCCCTCGCCTCTATCACCTGCACGCCACAGAAAGACCCTTGCCAGACCACCCGGTAAGGCCCTCGCCAAGCGCACCAGCAGGGCCACCGTCAGGCCCACACCAGCCAAGTCTCCGCCGCCGTTCGCATGCAGCTGCCGACCCAACCAGCTGGGCAGGCACCTGCGTGGTGACATGCAGCCCTTCGTGGAGACTCAACCACCACGCCACCTTAGCTGCCTGCCTACCTACATGGCACCGCATGCATCGCTGGCCAGTGCGCGTGTTGAAGCTTGGAGGAACAGCGACGGACGGGACGGGCCTCGCCCCTGCCCTCGATAAAGTGGAGGGACACCTAAGCATCACATTTAATGCGCTTTGTCCTGTAATACCAGGATAACCTCGCAATACTGTTGCATTTCCACCTCCTGTGTGCCACTGTGGCAACCCCTTTTTCTATAAAAGGAGGCCCAAGGCGACGAGGGGACGGATTCGGCTTTTTGGAGCTCGTTACACCCTGTAGCTAGTTCGAGAACTTAGAATACATACACCAAAGCAGGACTAGGGTTTTACGCATCCTCGCGGCCCGGACCTGGATAAACGAACTGCGTGCTCTCTGTTAGACCCGCTCTTCTCTCAACCCCGCGCCCCGCAACCGCAGTAGGGATTCTTGTGATCCGACAAGTGTCGTTTCCCATCGACACTACTATTACTCCATACATCAACCTCTATCTAGCATGCATCTAGAGTATTAAGTTCATAAGAACATAATAATGCATTAAGCAAGATGACATGATGTAGAGGGATAAACTCAAGCAATATGATATAAACCCCATCTTTTTATCCTCGATGGCAACAATAAAATACGTGCCTTGCTGCCCCTACTGTCATTGGGAAAGGACACCGCAAGATTGAACCCAAAGCTCAGCACTTCTCCCATTGCCAGAAAGATCAATCTAGTAGGCCAAACTAAACCGATAATTCGAAGAGACTTGCAAAGATATCAAATCATGCATATAAGAATTTAGAGAAGAACCAAATAATATACATAGATAATCTTGTTCATAAACCCACAATTCATTGGATCTCGGCAAATACACCGCAAAAGAGTATTACATCGAATAGATCTCCAAGAACATCTAGGAGAACTTTGTATTGAGAATCAAAGAGAGAGAAGAAGCCATCTAGCTAATAACTATGGACCCGAAGGTCTGTGGTGCAGAGCATCCCAAGATCATCCCCATGGACCTACCTACGTCTCCCATGACACCACTTGGACCAATGACAAGAGCACGAGCCAAGGCTATCGAAGATAAGGTGAACTCGCTCCTCTCTGAACTACCACTTTCTATGCATGAGACAAGGCTACTACCTCAAGCGGAAACCACATGTGTGATCAGGTACTTGGAGGAGAGCCATGGATCAGCTATGCCCAATGGACAAGACAGTGAGGACACCAAGCTCAATGGACAAGAAGAAGGACTGCTCAAAACTCCCAGGCACCGGACCACCGATGAACCCTGGACGTCCGACGAACTCCAGGGTCCGGACGACCGGCCCCCTTCGGATGACCGGCAGTACCACTCCCGAGCCAAAGCGCCATATTTCCGAAGACCTCCAGACGATCGATGCCCCAGACATCCGACCCCGACCGGACGTTCGACCGAAGCACACCCGAGCCGAATCTATGGACGCCCGACGAGCACCGAACGTCTGGACCCTCGCGAGCCTCCAGACGACCGGTAGCTTCCGGACGTCCGATGCTTGTGTGCTATTCTCGTGTTGGGCCGAATCCCATGTACCCCTTCAACCTCTAAGACTATATATAGACCCCCACCTCCTCTTTTCTAGGGTTAGCATTGTGATAGCTCAGATTAGAGATAGAGCCTCGCTCATCCACATCGGATCTACTCCACGAGAGAGACCAGGGCCCCTCTACGAAGAAGATCTCCTTGGATTCAAGACCCCCTTTTTGGGTGGCCCCATCAAGACCTCCTTTGGAGAAGAACCGGTTACCGTGTATCGTCCCTTGTTGATCGTGGATCATGTATCTCCTTTTGTGTTCATGGATCTAGCACATGTTTGATCATACTTGTTGGTTTGAGTGTTTCTCTTGTGTTCCCCTTTGTGATTTCCCCTCGTGTTTCCCCTCGTGCTCTTCGTGTTCCTTGCAGGATACGCTCCTTTCGTGAAAGATCGGCCATCTAGGGTTCCACACTACATCATCTTGGTATCAGAGCCACGTTGATCACGATTTCGTAGCCTTCCCGTTGTGTTTTCTAGCCTTGTTTTGTTGATTTTGTCCCTAATTCGAAAACTCCCCCACAAAAATAGCCCCAAATTGTTTTTTTGTGATTTGTTGGTGTGACGAAATTTTGTTGGATTTGATCCGTGGATTTTCTTTGCGTTGAGTGGATCTAGCTTTCCCCCTTCATCCCCACCTTTTCCATCCACAAAATTGCCCAGATTCGACATATCATTGGTGCATATCATCTCTTGTGTCACAAAGTATCATCGCATACTCAATTGATATCTTGGTTCATGAAGCATCGCAGGAGAAAATAACTCAAACACAAAGAGCCAAACAAGCTTTTAAGCAAAAGGGAAAGATAATCAAAGATCTTTTTGTTGGGGAACGTAGTAATTTCAAAAAAAATCCTACGCACACACAAGATCATGGTGATGCATAGCAACAAGAAGGGAGAGTGTCGTCTACGTACCCTCGTAGACCGTAAGCGGAAGCATTATGACAACGCGGTTGATGTAGTCGTACGTCTTCACGATCGATCGATCCTCAATACCGAACGTACGACACCTCCGCGTTCAGCACACGTTCAGCTCGATGACGTCCCGCGAACTCATGATCCAGTAGAGCTTTGGGGAAGAGCTTCGTCAGCACGACGGCATGGTGACGGTGTTGATGAAGCTACTGACGCAGGGCTTCACCTACGCACCGCTACGATATGACCGACGTGGATTATGGTGGAGGGGGGCACCGCACAGGGCTAAGAGATCAATGATCAACTTGTGTGTTCTAGGGTGCCTCCCTGCCCCTGTATATAAAGGAGCAAGGGGAGGAATCCTCCTCCTAGTAGGATTAGGACTCCGCTTTCCAACTCCTACTAGGAGGAGGAAAGGAAGGAGGAAGGGAAGAAGGAAGAAGAGGGAGGAAAGGAGGAAAGGGGGCCCGGACCCCTAGTCCAATTCGGTTTGGGCTAGGGGGCCACGCGCCCTGCCTCCTCTCTTCCACCACTTGGCCCATGAGGCCCAATACTTCTTCCCCGTATTCCCGTAACTCCCCGATACTCTGAAAAATACCCGAATCACTCGAAACCTTTTCGATGTCCGAATATAGTAATCCAATGTATCGATCTTTAAGTCTCAACCATTTGGAGACTCCTCGTCATGTCCCTCATCTCATATGGGACTCCGAACTACCTTCGGTACATCAACTCACATAAACTCATAATACCGATCGTCACCGAACATTAAGCGTGCGGACCCTACGGGTTCGAGAACTATGTAGACATGACCGAGACACGTCTCCGGTCAATAACCAATAGCAGAACCTGGATGTTCATATTATATCCTACATATTCTACGAAGATCTTTATTGATCAAACCGCATAACAACATACGTTGTTCCCTTTGTCATTGGTATGTTACTTGCCCGAGATTCGATCGTCGATATCTCAATACCTAGTTCAATATCATTACCGGCAAGTCTCTTTACTCGTTCCGTAATCCATCATCCCGCAACTGATTCATTAGTTACATTGCTTGCAAGGCTTATAGTGATGTGCATTACCGAGAGGGCCCAGAGATACCTCTCCGACAATCGGAGTGACAAATCCTAATCTCGATCTATGCCAACTCAACAAGTATCATCAGAGACACCTGTAGAGCACCTTTATAATCACCCAGTTATGTTGTGACGTTTGGTAGCACACAAAGTGTTCCTCCGGTATTCGAGATTTGCATAATCTCATAGTCATAGGAATATGTATAAGTCATGAAGAAAGCAATAGCAGCAAACTAAACGATGAAGTGCTAAGCTAACGGAATGGGTCATGTCAATCACATCATTCTCTAATGATGTGATCCCGTTAATGAAATGACAACTCATGTCTATGGTTAGGAAACATAACCATCATTGATTCAACGAGCTAGTCAAGTAGAGGCAAACTAGTGACACTCTGTTTGTCTATGTATTCACACATGTATTATGTTTCCGGTTAATACAATTCTAGCATGAATAATAAACATTTATCATGAAATAAGGAAATAAATAGTAACTTTATTATTGCCTCTAGGGAATATTTCCTTCACTTTTAAGCAAGAACCATAGCATCATACAACATTAAGATTGTCACACTAGATCATCTTGCATCATATCATCGGCATACCATACATAGAACATACTTGGGATAGAAGTTGTTGCATTTTTGCTTAGTAGGTTGTGCACAAGTCTTCGTATCCGCCTATTGTGCAATCGTGCTAGCGTCTCTCTAGTGTTGTGCAACCAGATCATTTTCGTGGATTCCACATTTTGGCTCATCCTTGGTTGCACGACCCCATTCATCTCTTTGCGTGTGTGTTTCCGTGTACCATATTTTGCTATTGGTCCACTTGTTGCTTTGCAAACTTGCGAATCTTTTCCAACATTATTGAAGCTCACTAACAATTGCATCAAATTTTGTGCCACCATCCTAACCGAGCACCACCATAAGCTTTTACTTGTCTAGGTGTGAGAAACTGACAAGAATTGGTACCAATTGTGCTATTTCCTTGTTCCACATTGGAGTGATCTTTGATCCATCTTCAAAAACGGTCAAGGTACATTTGGTATACGTTCTTCTCTTTCTCCCACTCACATATTTCCCTTGGAAAGATGGATAGGCCAAGTACTTCTACCAACCCACTCTTAATCGGGCAAGACAACGACATGAAATCCTACGTCACAAAGAGCCACCTCTTTGGTGCACAACGTGCTTTGCATCAAGGGCAACAAGAAATGAGCGAACACATCGAGAACCTCGCCACCGACTTGCGACTCTCCGAGCAATGTATAAGAGACTACTTTGACCACAACCTCGACGACCACAAGCAAGAGAATGATGCAAGAATGGACGAGATTCGTGCTTTTTTGCTCAACCGCTCTTCTTCCACTTCGTCCTCATCATGACGGAGCCGCTCAAGTCAACACTCCGACTACACCATCTCCATCTCAAGTACACCGACATCGAACACTCTTCGTCGTGCTGCGCACCAAGATCGTCAAGCCAACCGCAACCCTCTACACAACAACAACTCTCAAGAACAACGACATTGTCAAAAACAAGCTAACTTTGCGCAAGCATGAGAACGACAATGAAAACGCCAACACGAAGAGGAAGAGCGAGCGCGACTACACCAAGAAGAACAAGATGCCAAAGCACAACGTCAAGAACAAAAATTGCGAGAAGCTCAAGCACTTGAGGCGCAACAAGCCCTCCGAGGATCAAGTCGAGCCGTAGCCAACCGAGGTCGACAAGCTCGTGCGAATAAAGAAGCGCTCCATGATGAAGTTCACGAACGAATATATCAAGCTCGCGTGCAACATCAAGCTCGACAAGTCCCTCCACAAGCTCGCCAAGAACATCAAGTTCAACAAGAGCAACAAGACATTGGAAATCTTCCACAACAAGAGCAAGGTGTGAGAGACGATCCTCCTCATCAAGGACGTCATCATCCCCGTCCCGAACACAATGAAGAGCAACGCTACGGCAAGCTAAAGTTCACCATGCCCAAGTTCAATGGAAGCAATGATCCCGAAGAGTACCTTTCATGGGCATTGAAGGTCGACAAAATCTTCCATTTGCACAACTATGAAGAAGAGAAGAAGATCGCGATGGCATCCCTTGAGTTCCAAGACTATGTCCTCGTTTGGTGGGAAAAGGTCATTGAGCGTCGAGAGGCAAAAGGTGAACCACCCATCACTACTTGGGCGCAAATGAAGGATGTCATGAGAGCACGCTTCGTGCCAACCTACTACAACCGCGACCTCTTCAAGAAACTCCAACTCCTCAAGAAAGGAACCAAGAGCGTTGAAGAGTAGGAAATGGAGATTGCAATGATACGAGCCAATGTCACGGAAGATGATGACCAAACTATGGCACGTTTCTTGAATGGACTCAATCACCCTATCAAGAAGATCGTCGACTTCCAACCATACTCAAACCTCATCGAGCTAGTGCATCAAGCTACCAAAGCGGAATGTCAAGTGCAAGATGACTTCAAGTATGCCAAGTTCTCATCCAAGTCCTATGGTTTCTCCAACACCCAAGCTTAAATGACTCCAACACCGTCTACCTCAACCAAGCCTTCTACAAGCAACATCGACAAGTCGAGTTACAAGAAAACTTCGACAACTACAAGTCATCATCCTACTACAAGTGATAGAGGCAAAGGTGTCCCGATGTTTTGATGAGATGGTGGCTATCGTTTTCTGTGGGAGTCAACCTTGATGATCCGACTACGAATGTGCGAGACATCACGCCTTAGCAATCGCTAAACCAACTTCCGAGGGGTTATTGACCATGCCA
This sequence comes from Triticum dicoccoides, assembly GCF_002162155.2. Lineage (NCBI taxonomy): Eukaryota > Viridiplantae > Streptophyta > Magnoliopsida > Poales > Poaceae > Triticum > Triticum dicoccoides. The sequence goes on along the minus strand of NC_041392.1, from coordinate 381,876,020 downwards.
GAGCACGATCAACCTGACCACAAGGATCTGTTTCCTGTGAGCAAACAAAGAACAATCAAGAAACAGAGATTGCAATCTGGATATTGCGAATATAAGATGAAAGTTTTATTGATCAAGGTGGGGTTCTGTTTCGTCTTGGTCTGGCTGTTGAACACAAACGAAGGACGCGAAGTTGCAGCTATGGCAAACTTGTAATCTAAACAAAACCTAAAGTCTAAACGATGCACTAAGGGCTGTATATATGGAGGAGAGAGGGGGAGATTTCATGGACCTTGGAGGAGGGGTCCGAAACCAACCCTAACTCTTGTTTCCACACATACGGACTCTAAAAACTTCCTATAATCAAGTATTTCAAAATTACATGGGCCTGGCCCAAAAATAAGGTGACGCGGCACCTAGAATGGCCTCTGGACGAAATTTATGAAGTGGCATCTTGTATATTTCGTCCAAGGCTTCATGCACTCATTATGGTGGCTTCGAAGTCCTGAAATCATCATTTGTAACTCCGTTCTTGTTCCCCTTGTGCATGCCATCATCTCCATGCTTGAACTTGCTCCAAGGTTCATCTTTCTTGTCCAAGCTAGGCCCTTCATTTGTAAGCAAAACAAATGTATCCAATTTAGGCAGCATCATATTATCATGAACATTAGAATTGTTACCTAGAAATGAAAGTACCTGATAATTCAATTGGCGTGCGTGAGCTCTAGTTATTTGGTCCAGTATGTATAGCAGCAGGGGTTGTGGGTGTAACAATGGTATTTATGTCCTCATCAACAAGCAACTTCAAGCCGAGAGCTTCACCATCATCGACCCAAACCGATGAGACCGTCAAGACAAGTTCCTTCAAATGCTTCACATGCGGAGGCCGAGGCCACAAGTCCTTTGAGTGTACCAACAAGCGGACCATGATCCTCAACAAAGATGGTACATACGACTACATGAGTGAAGGAGAAACGGAAGCACTTGAGCAAATCGCCATGCACCGGCAAGTGAACGATGAAGAGGAACAAGTCTTTTGTGATGAAGATTCACGTCCCGCTCTCGTTGTCTCCAAGGTCTTGGTCCTTCAACATCACCAAGAAGAAGACCGCCACATATTCCATACCAAGGCCGGCATCAATGGAAGGTTCGTCAAGGTCACCATCAATGGAGGGAGTTGTCATAACTTAGAAAGTGAAGAACTTTGCTCCAAGCTCCACTTGCCCAAGACGAAGCACCCACATCCCTACAAAGTTCAATGGCTAAGCGACTCCGGAACCATCCAAGTCGAGCATAGAGTGCAAGTCTCCTTCAAAATCGGAGCTTACGAAGACACTTTGGAGTGTGATGTCGTTCCAATGACTGTTTGACACCTTCTTCTTGGACGACCATGGCAATTTGATAGAGGTGTCATCCACAATGGCCAGCCGAATCACTACATCTTCAAAATGAAGGGAAAGGAGTACACACTTTGTCCCATGTCTCCAAGCCAAGTGATCGCCTACAAGCAAGCCACCCATCATGGACAGAATAGTGAGAGAGCAAACCACCAAAAAGAGAGTGAGCGCCACAAGCCGAAATTGAGTGTCTCCATGATGAGAGAAAATAAGAACCTAGTTCTATTTGCCACCAAACGTGAGATAAGAGAAGTGTGCGAGAACCCATCTATTGTGATACACTATATCCTTTTGGGCAAGGACGAGGCACCAAAAGCTAACACCTCTCACACTCTACCTTTAGTGTTGTCTTTTCGTTTGCAGGAATTCCAAGATGTTTTCCCCGACGAGCTACCTCCGGGTCTACCTCCACTACGAGGCATCGAGCACCGCATCGACCTCATCCCCAGAGCACCACTTCCAAACAAAGCTTCCTACCGCGTCAACCCCGAAGAAGCCAAAGAAATACAAAGCTCCTTGTGCCGTACCGGTCATTCTTGTGCCAAAAAGAGATGGTAGTTTTTGCATGTGTTCCGATTGTAGACCTATCAATGCTATCACCGTTCGCTATAGGTACCCCATTCCACTCCTTGATGATATGCTTGATGAACTTAGCGGTGCCACTATCTTTTCCAAAATTGATCTTAAAAGTGGTTACTATGAAATCCGCATACAAGAGGGTGATGAATGGAAGACCTCTTTCAAAACAAATTTTGGCTTGTATGAGTGGTTAGTCATGCCTATGGGTTTATCGGAAGCACCGGGTACTTTCATGCATCTTATGCATCATGTGTTTCGCCCTTACATTGGTGAGTTTGTTATGGTCTACTTAAACGATATCCTTGCTTTTAGCAAATCTGTCAAAGATCATGTCACCCATGTCCGCACCATGTTGCAAACTCTTCGAAAAGAGCATCTATATGCTAACATGGAAAAATGCCTTTTTGGCATTGATAAGCTCGTTTTCTTGGGGTTTGTTGTGTCCTCTCAGGGTGTTCATGTTGATTATTCTAAGATCAATGCTATTCAAACTTGGCCCCAACCAACCAACTTGCAACAAGTGCATAGCTTCCTTGGTTTAGTCAGTTTCTATCGTAGATTTGTGAAGGACTTTAGCACCATTGCTTCACCTTTGCATGCTTTGAGCAAGAAGAATGCACCCTTTGTTTGGGGACCATCACAAGATTCCGCATTCAATGAGATTAAGAATTTTCTTACTCATGCTCCTGTGCTTGCATTACCCAACTTTGACCAACCCTTTGAGATTCATTGTGATGCTAGTGGTAATGGCATAGGAGGTGTGTAAACGCAAGAGAAGCGCCCCATAGCTTACTTTAGTGAAAAACTTTCCGGAGCGCAACTCAATTACCCCATCTATGAAAAAGAGCTTTATGCTTTAGTGTGAGTTTTTAATGAATGGGAACATTATCTTCGCCCTCATGAATTTATCATTCATACGATCATGAAACGCTTAAATACCTTAAGGGTCAAACTAAGTTGAACAAGCGTCATGCTAAATGGAGTGAATTCATTGAGTCTTTTCCTTATGTCATCAAGTACATTAAAGGTAAGGAAAATGTTGTGGCATATGCTCTTTCCGGCATATGCATGCTTGTTACTCAATTTTAATGGGATGTCATTGGCTTTGAGCACATAAAAGACTTATATGCGCATGATCCTACTTTTGCTATTCCTTATGCCAAGTGTTTGACGCATACCTCTTGGGATCGTTATTACATCAAAGAAGGAAATCTTATGAGAGCTAACAAACTTTGCATCCCCAAGTATTCTCTTCATTTTTTGCTTTTGCAGGAATCTCATGGAGGACTAATGGGACATTTTGGACGCGACAACACTTTTCCTACGCTCTCCAAGAACTATTATTGGCCCAAAATGTTTCGCGACGTCAACCGCTTCAGAAACCGATGCTCTACATGTAGCAAAGCTAAGTCTAAAGCTCAATCCCATGGCCTTTATATGCCTCTCCCAATTCCATATCAACCATGGGAAGATATTAGCATGCCTTTTGTACTAGGATTGCCTAGAACTAGAAATGGGAAGGATTCGATATTTGTTGTTGTGGACCGATTCTCTAATCTGGCACATTTCATTCCTTGCAACAAAATAGACGATGCTTCACATGTTGCCAATCTCTTTTGTAGGGAAATACTCCGTCTAGAGGGAGTGCCAAAGACGATAGTCTCAGACCGCGACGTCAAGTTCCTAAGCTACTTTTGGAAAACCTTATGCGCCAAGCTCGGAATCAAGCTACTCTTCTCCACAGCTTACCACCCACAAACTGACGGCCAAACAGAGGTGACCAACCGCACACTCGCCTCTCTACTTCGCGTGCTAATCAAGAAGAACATCAAGGAGTGGGAGGAGTGTCTACCTATCGCCGAGTTCGCCTACAACCGCGCAAGACACTCAACTACCGGCTAGTCCCCTTTTGGGGTCGTCTACGGATTCAACCCATTGTCAACATTGGACATTCTTCCTCTACCACTCCAAGAGCGCATCAATATGGACGCAAGTGCACGTGTGAACCATCTCAAGAAGGTGCATGAAGGTACAAGGCACACCATCGAGCACCCAGTACAACGACTTGCGACCAAGCTCAACATCAACAAGCACCCCATGGTATTCAACATTGGTGATCTTGTGTGGCTAAACCTTCGCAAGGACTGCTTCCCTACCGAACGCAAGTCCAAACTCCTACCACGAGCGGATGGACCCTTCAAGGTGCTTGCACGCTACAACAACCAACACGAAAAGTACAACATGAGCGACGTCTTCAATGTCAAGGATCTCTCGCGTTACCATGGTGATGAAGAATTCGATCCGAGGTTGGATATTTCCCAAGGGAGGGGAGATGATGTAGAGCATCCCAAGATCATCCCCATGGACCTACCTACGTCTCCCACGACACCACTTGGACCAATGACAAGAGAACGAGCCAAGGCTATCGAAGATAAGGTGAACCTGCTCCTCTCCGAACTACCACTTTCTATGCATGAGACATTGCTAATACCTCAAGAGGAAACCCTAGGTGTGATCAGGTACTTGGAGGACAGCCACGGATTAGCTATGCCCAACGGACAAGACGGTGAGGACACCAAGCTCAATGGACAAGAAGAAGGACTACTCGAAACTCCTAGGCACAGGACCACCGGCGAACCCCGTACGTCCGACGAACTCCAGGCTCCGGACAACCGGGCCCCTCCGGATGACTGGAGCTACCACTCCCGAGCCAAAACGCTAGAGTTCCGAAGACCGTCGGATGACCGATGCCCCAGACATCCGACCCCGACCGGACGTCCGACAGAAGCACACCCGAGCCGAATTTACGGACGCCTGACGAGCATCGGACGTCCGGACCGTCGCGAGCCTCCTGATGACCGGTAGCTTCCGGACGTCTGACGCTTGTGTGATGATCTCGTGTTGGGCTGAAGCCCATGTACCCCTTCGAACTCAAAGACTATATATAGACCCCCACCTCCTCTTTTCTAGGGTTAGCGTTGTGATAACTCATATTAGAGATAGAGCCCCGCTCATCCACATCGGATCTACTCCACGAGGGAGACCGCGGCCCCTCTACAGAGAAGATCCCCTTGGATTCAAGAACCCCTTTTTGGGTGGCCCCATCAAGACCTCCTTTGGAGAAGAACCAGTTACCGTGTATCATCCCTTCTTGATCGTGGATCATGTATCTCCTTTTTTGTTCATGGATCTAGCACATGTATGATCATACTTGTTGGTTTGAGTGTTTCTCTTGTGTTCCCCTTTGTAATTTCCCCTCGTGTTTCCCCTCGTGCTCTTCGTGTTCCTCACGAGATCCTCTTCTTTCATGAAAGATCGGCCATCTAGGGTTCCACCCTACATCACTATGGTGTTGATGTAGAATCCCTCTGTGATCGATTCCCCCTCCGGCATATCGCTTGAAGAGGCCCCAAGATGGGATCTCACAGGTACAGAAGGTTGCTGCATGGAAAAGTGGTTTTGTGGCTCTCTGGGATCGATCTAGGGTATAAGAGTATATATAGGCGGAAGAAGTACGTCGGTGGAGCTACGAGGGACCCACGAGGGTGGGGGCGCACCCTCCTGCCTCGTGGCCGCCTGGTGGCGTTCCAGACTTCAACTCCAAGTCTTCTGGTTTTCTTTCGGTCCAAGAAAGATCATCGCGAAGGTTTCATTCCGTTTGGATTCCGTTTGGTATTCCTTTTCTGCGAAACTCTAGAATAGGCAAAAAAACAGAAACTGGCACTAGGCCTCCGGTTAATAGGTTAGTCCCAAAAATAATATAAAAGAGCATATTAAAGCCCATTAAACATCCAAAATAGATAATATAATAGCGTGGAACAATCAAAAATTATAGATACGTTGGAGACGTATCACTCATCATAAAGTTTTATAGGGGTAGAAACTTCCAATTCAAGCTTTTCTTCAAAAGATTTCATCATAGCATCAACGATATGTTTAGTAAAAGCTTTGTTTTGATTATAAGCATGAGGACAATTCAACATGGATTGCAACAAGGAAATACAATCTATTAAACAACAATTATCATAATTAAATTCCTTGAAATCCAAAGGAGTCGGTTCATCACTACTTAAAGTTTTGACCCCTCCAATCCCACTTTTATGAATTTTTGCATCTAGATCTAAAAACTCTGAATCATTGGGACGTATTTTATTTAATGTTGACTCATCTCCAGTCCCATTTTTATCAAGATTTATATTGGAAATAAAGATTCTATAGGAGTCACATCAATCACTGTAAGATCTTCATCATTATTTTCACAAAAACTAGAAGAATAAGCTTTTACCAATCTCGCTTAGCACACATCTTAGCGGTTCTTTATTTGCACTCATCAATGGAGATTATCATAGCCTTTAGAGATCCATTGATACCCTGCTTGGGTGGAATAGATCTAATTTTCAAAGGATCAACATCGATAGAAATTCTTTCCACGTTCCAAGCCAAATTATCAATCTTAAGCAATTTTTCTTCAACCAAAGCATTGAAATTCTTTTGCGAACTCATAAATTCTTTAATAGTATTCTCAAAATCAGAGGTCATCTTCTTATAATTTCCATAGGAATTTTTGTAGGAATTACCATAATTATTAGAGGAATTACTAGGACACGTCATAGGAAAATTAGCTCTATATATACGCGTTATTACCAAAATTGTTCCTACCAACAAAATTCACATCCATTGATTCATTATTATATTAAATCAAGTAGACAAATGCATACCATTAGGATCAATAGGAGCACTCTTGGTAGAAAATAGTTTCATAAGTTCATCCATCTTTCCACTCAAAATATTAATCTCTTTAATCGCATGCACTTTTTTTACTAGTGGAAGATCTTTCGGTATGCCATCGAGAATAATTAACCATAATATTATCTAGGATTTTAGTATCTTATCCTAAAGTAATTTCCATAAAAGTACCTCCTGCGGTCGAATCTAAAAGATTTCTAGAAGCAAAATTCAATCCGGCATAAAAAATTTGTATAATCATTCACAAATTCCAACCACGAGTAGGGCAATTTTGTATCATCAATTTCATCATATCCCAAGATTGTGCACCATGTTCATGATCAAGTTGCCTAAAATTCATAATATCGTTCCTAAGGGAGATGATCTTAGCGGGAGGAAAATACTTAGAAATAAAACCATCTTTACACTTATTCCATGAATCAATACTATTTTTAGGCAAAGATGAAAACCAAGTTTTAGCATGATGTCTAAGTGAAAACGGAAATAGCTTCAATTTAACAATACCATTATCCACATTATTCTTTTGCATATCACACAACTCAACGAAATTATTAAGATGGGACGCGGCATCTTCACTTGGAAGGCTGGAAAATTGATCTTACATAACAAGATTCGGCAAAGCAGCATTAATTTCATAAGAATTCACACTAGTGGCGGGAGCAATCGGAGTACTAATAAAATCATTGTTGTTAGTATTGGAAAAATCACACAGTTTGGTATTCTCTTGAGCCATCATGAAAAAGCAAGCAATCTAACACATGAGCACACAAAAAGCAACTGAAAAGACGAACAGAAGAAGGGCGAAAGAAAAGGCAAATCTTTTCAAAAATCATTTTAGAAGTGGGGGAGAGGAAAACAAGAGGCAAATGGCGAATAATGTAATCCAAGAGATGAAAGTTCAATGATGGGTACGTGGTATGTCTTGACTTGGCGTAGATCTCCCCGGTAACGGCGCCAAAAATTCTTCCTGCTACTTCATGAGCTTGCGTTCGTTTTTCCCTTGAAGAGGAAAGAGTGATGTAGCAAAGTAGAGATAAATATTTCCCGCAGTTAGAGAATCAAGGTATCAATCGAGTAGGAGAAGAACGCACAAATCACCAATATCTGCACAAACAATCAAACACTTGCACCCAACGCGATAAAGTGGTTGTCAATCCCTTCATGGTCACTTGTAAAGGTGAGATCTGATAGAGATAGATAAAACTAAACAAAAGATAAAGTAAATATTTTTGGGTTTTTTGGTTTATAGATCTGTAAATAAAAGATTGCAAAATTGTAGATCGGAAAATTGTATGATGGAAAATAGGCCCGGGGGACATAGGTTTCACTAGAGGCTTCTCTCAAGATAGCAAATAATACGGTGGGTGAACAAATTACTCTCGAGCAATTGATAAAAAAGCACAAAGTTATGACGATATCCGAGGCAATGACTATGAAATATAGGCATCATGTCCGTGTCAAGTAGACTGACTCCTGCCTGCATCTACTACTATTACTCCACACATCGGCTGACTCCTGCCTGCATCTAGCGTATTAATTTCATGAAGAGCAGAGTAACGCTTTAAGTAAGATGACATGATGTAGAGGAATAAACTCAAGCAATATGATGTAAACACCGTCTTTTTATCGTCGATCGCAACAATACAATATGTGCCTCACTGCCCCTAATGTCACTGAGTGAGGACACCGCAAGATTGAATCCAAAGATAAGCACTTCTCCCATTGCAAGAAAAACCAATCTAGTTGGCGAAACCAAACCGATTGTTCGAAGAGAATTACGAAGATATCAAATCATGCATAAGAGAATTTAGAGAAAATTCAAATAATATTCATAGATAAGCTGATCATAAATCCACAATTCATTGGATCTCGACAAAGACACCGCAAAAGAAGATTACATTGGATAGATCTCCAAGAACATCGAGGAGAACATGGTATTGAGAATAAAGGAGAGAGAAGAAGCCATATAACTACTAGCTATTGACTCGTAGGTCCGTTGTAAACTACTCACGCTTCATCAGAAGGGCAATAGAGTTGATGTACAAGCCCTCTGTGATCGAATCCCCCACCAATGGGATGCCAGAAAAGGCCCCTAGATGGGATCTCACGGAAACAAAAGGTTGCGGCGGTAGAAAAGTTTTTCCGTGGGTACTTCTGGTGGTTTGGTAATATATGTAAATCTATTGGAGGAAGATCTAGGTCAGGGTGTCACCAAGGGGCCCACAAGGTAGGGGGCGCGTCCTACCCCCTGTGCGTGCCCTCCACCCTTGTGACCACCTCGTGGCTCTTCTGACTTGCACTCCAAGTCTCCTGGGTGTCTTTTGGTCCAAGAAAAGTCATCGTGAAGGTTTTATTCCGTTTGAACTCTGTTTGGTATTTGCTACCTCTTGAGCATTGCGTTGGTTTTCCCTTGAAGAGGAAAGGGTGATGCAAAAAAGTAGCGTAAGTATTTCCCTCAATTTTTGAGAACTAAGGTATCAATCCAGTAGGAGGCTACGCACGAGTCCCTCGCACCTACACAAACAAATAAATCCTCGCAACCAACGTGATAAGGAGTTGTCAATCCCTTCACGGTCACTTACGAGAGTGAGATCTGATAGATGTGATAGGATAATATTTTTTGGTATTTTTACGATAAAGAGAAATAAAAGATGCAAAGTAAAATAAATGGCAAAGGAAATAACTAAGTATTGGAAGATTAATATGATGGAAGATAGACCCGGGGCCATAGGTTTCACTAGTGGCTTCTCTCAAGAGCATAAGTTTTTATGGTTGGTGGACAAATTACTGTTGAGCAATTGACAGAATTGAGCATAGTTATCAGAATATCTAGGTATGATCATATATATATAGGCATCACGTCCGAGACAAGTAGACCGACTCCTGCTTGCATCTACTACTATTACTCCACACATCGACCGCTATCCAGCATGCATCTAGAGTATTAAGTTCAAGAGAATAGATTAACGCTTTAAGAAAGATGGCATGTTGTAGAGGGATAAACTCATGCAATATTATATAAACCCCATCTTGTTATCCTCGATGGCAACAATACAATACGTGCCTTGCTGCCCCTACTATCACAGGGAAAGGACACCGCAAGATTGAACCCAAAGCTAAGCACTTCTCCCATTGCAAGAAAGATCAATCTAGTAGGACAAACCAAACTGATAATTCAAAGAGACTTGCAAAAATAACCAATCATACATAAAAGAATTCAGAGAAGATTCAAATATTGTTCATAGATAAACTTGATCATAAACCCACAATTCATCGGTGTCAACAAACACGCCGCAAAAGAAGATTACATCGAATAGATCTCCACAAGAGAGGGGGAGAACTTTGTATTGAGATCCAAATATAGAGAAGAAGCCATCTTGCTAATAACTATGGACCCGTAGGTCTGAAGTAAACTACTCACACTTCATCGGAGGGGCTATGGTGTTGATGAGAAGCCCTCCGTGATCGATGCCCCCTCTGGCGGAGCTCCGGAAAGGGCCCCAAGATGGGATCTCGTGGATACAGAAAGTTACGGTGGTGGAATTAGGGTTTTGGATCCTTATCTGGTAGTTTGGGGGTACGTAGGTATATATAGGAGGAAGGAGTACGTCGGTGGAGCAACAGGGGGCCCACGAGGGTGCAAGGCGCGCCTAGAGGGGTAGGCGCGCCCCCTACCTCGTGCCTTCCTCGTTGATTGCTTGACGTAGGGTCCATGTCCTCTGGATCATGTTCGTTCTGAAAATCACGTTCCTGAAGGTTTCATTCCGTTTGGACTCCGTTTGATATTCTTTTTCTGCGAAACCCTAAAATAGGCAAAAACAGCAATTCTGGGCTGGGCCTCCGGTTAATAGGTTAGTCCCAAAAATAATATAAAAGTGTATAATAAAGCCCAATAATTTCCAAAACAGAATATAATATAGCATGGAACAATAAAAAATTATAGATATGTTGGAGACGTATCAAGCATCCGCAAGCTTAATTCCTGCTTGTCCTTGAGTAGGTAAATGATAAAAACATAATTTTTGATGTGGAATGCTACTTGGCATAATTTCAATGCAATTCTTCTGAATTGTGGTATGAATATTCAGATCCGAAAGGTTTAAGACAAAAGTTCCATATTGGCATGGAAATAATAATACTTCAAGCATACCAACTAAGCAATTATGTCTCTTCAAAATAACATGGCCAAAGAAAGTTATCCCTACAAAATCATATAGTCTGGCTATGCTCTATCTTCACCACACAAAGTATTTAAATCATGCACAACCCCGATGACAAGCCAAGCAATTGTTTCATACTTTTGGTGTTCTCAAAAATTTTCAATCTTCATGCAATACATGAGAGTGAGCCATGGACATAGCACTTTAGGTGGAACAGAATGGTGGTTGTGGAGGAGACAAAAAAGGGGAAAGATAGTCTCACATCAACTAGGTGTATCAACAGGCTATGGAGGTGCCCATCAATAGATATCAATGTGAGTGAGTAGGGATTTCCATGCAACAGATGCACTAGAGCTATAAGTATATGAAAGCACAACAAAAGGAACTAAGTGGGTGTGCATCCAACTCGCTTGCTCACGAAGACCTAGGGCATTTTGAGGAAGCCCATCATTGGAATATACAAGCCAAGTTCTACAATGAAAAATTCCCACTAGTATATGAAAGTGATAACATAGGAGACTCTCTATTATGAAGATCATGGTGCTACTTTGAAGCACAAGTGTGGTAAAAGGATAGTAGCATTGTCCCTTCTCTCTTTTCCTCTCATATTTTTTTATTTGGGCCTTTTTATGGCCTTTTTTTATTTGGGCTTCTTTGGCCTCTTTTTTATTTTATTTTATTTTTCATCTGGAGTCTCATCCCGACTTATGGGGGAATCATAGTCTCCATCATCCTTTCCTTACTTGGGACAATGCTCTAAAAATGATGATCATCACACTTTTATTTACTTACAACTCAACAATTACAACTCTATACTTAGAACAAAATATGACTCTATGTGAATGCCTCCGGTGGTGTACCGGGATATGCCATGAATCAAGAGTGACATGTATGAAAGAATTATGAATAGTGGCTTTGCCACAAATACAATGTCAACTACATGATCATGCGAAGCAATATGGCAATGATGGAGCATGTCATAGTAAACGGAACGGTGGAAAGTTGCATGGCAATATATCTCGGAATGGCTATGGAAATGCCATGCTAGGTAGGTATGGTGGCTGTTTTGAGGAAGGTATATGGTGGGTGTATGATACCGGCGAAAGGTGCGCGATATTAGAGAGGCTAGCAATGGTTGAAGGAAGAAAAGTGCGTATGATCCATGGACTCAACCTTAGTCATAAAGAACTCATATACTTATTGCAAAAATCTACAAGTTATCAAAGAAAAGTATTACGCGCATGCTCCTAGGGGGATAGATTGGTAGGAAAAGACCATCACTCGTCCCTGACCGCCACTCATAAGGAAGACAATCAATAAATAAATCATGATCCGACTTCATCACATAACGGTTCACCATACGTGCATGCTACGGGAATCACAAAATTTAACACAAGTATTTATCAAATTCACAACTACTCAACTAGCATGACTCTAATATTACCATCTCCATATCTCAAAACAATTGTCAAGTATCAAACTTCTCATAGTATTCAACACACTCATAAGAAATTATTTATAAATCTTGAATGCCTAACATAATTAAAGAAAATTACCATGCTGTTTTGTAGGACTCTCAAAATAATCTAAGTGAAGCATGAGAGAACAATAGTTTCTATAAAACAAATCCACCAACGTGTTCTAAAAGATATAAGTGAAGCACTAGAGCAAAAACTGTATAACTCAAAAGATATAAGTGAAGCACATAAAATATTCTAACAATTTCTGAATCATGTGTGTCTCTCTCAAAAGGTGTGTACAGCAAGGATGATTGTGTAAAACTAACAAATAAAGACTCAAATAATACAAGACGCTCCAAGAAAAACACATATCATGTGGTAAATAAAAATATAGCTCCAAGTAAAGTTACCGATGGAAGTAGATGAAAGAGGGGATGCCTTCCGGGGCATCCCCAAGCTTTGGCTTTTAGGTGTCCTTAGATTATCTTGGGGTGCCATGTGCATCCCCAAGATTAGACTCTTTCCACTCCTTGTTCCATAATCCATCAAATCTTCTACCCAAAACTTGAAAACTTCACAACAAAAAACTTAAAGTAGAAAATCTCGTGAGCTCCGTTAGCGAAAGAAAACAAAACACCACTTCAAGGTACTGTAATGAACTCATTCTTTATTTATATTGGTGTTAAACCTACTGTATTCCAACTTCTGTATGGTTTATAAACTATTTTACTAGCAATAGATTCATCAAAATAAGCAAACAACACACGAAAAACAGAACAATCTGTAGTAATCTGTAGCTAACGCAAGATCTCGAACCCCAAAAATTCTAAAATAAATTGCTGGACGTGAGGAATTTATCTATTAAACATCTACAAAAAAATTAACTAAATAGCACTTTCCAAATAAAAATTGCAGCAATTATCGTGAGCGCTAAAGTTTCTGTTTTTTACAACAAGATTAAAAAGACTGTCCCCAAGTCTTCACAACGGTTCTACTTGGCACAAACACTAATTAAACACAAAAAACACAACCAAAACAGAGGCTAGATAAATTATTTGTTACTACACAGGAGCAAAAATCAAGGAATAAAATAAAATTGGGTTGCCTCCCAACAAGCGCTATCGTTTAACGCCCTAGCTAGGCATAAAATCAATGATAGATCTAGGTATTGCCATGTTTGGTAGGCAATCCACAAGTGGCTCTCATAATAGATTCATAAGGTAATTTAATTTTCTTTCTTGGGAAGTGTCACAAGCCTTTCCTTAATGGAAATTGGAATCTAATATTCCCTTCCTTCATATCAATAATTGCACCAATCGTTCTAAGGAAAGGTCTACCAAGAATAATAGGACATGAAGGATGAGACTTGCCTGCTCCCTCAGCGTGCGCCAATCCGTGCTCCTGCATACGTGGCATGATTTGATTGGAACAAAATAAGGCCCGGCCCCACCCCCTTAAAATCAGGGGGGAGATGATTAGATTAGAAAGAAAAAAGAGAAAAATACAGCCGTAGGATGAAGTGGGAGCACGGATGGGAGCATGGGGAGGGAGCAGGCAAGCCGGATCCGGACATGAAGGATTGCAATCTATGTCAACAACAATAAAATCTATGGGCACATAATTCCTATTTGCAACAATAAGAACATCATTAATCCTTCCCATAGGTTTCTTAATAGTGGAATCCGCAAGGTGCAAGTTTAAAGAGCAATCATCAAAATTAGGGAAACCTAGCAAATCACACAGAGTCTTTGGAATCGTGGAAACACTAGCACCCAAATCACACAAAGCATAGCATTCATGATCTTCAAATTTAATTCTAATAGTGGGTTCCCACTCATCATAAAGTTTTCTAGGGATAGAAACTTCCAACTCAAGTTTTTATTCATAAGATTGCATCAAAGCATCAACGATATGTTTAGTAAAAGCTTTATTTTGTCTACAAGCATGAGGATAATTTAGCACGGATTGCAACAAGGAAATACAATCTATCAAAGAGAAATTATCATAATTAAATTCCTTGAAATCCAGAATAGTGGGTTCATTAATATTTAAAGTTTTGACTTCTTCGATCCCACTTTTAACAATTTTAGCATCGAGATCTAAAGAATCTGAATTCTTGGAACACCGTCTAGGTAAAGGTGGATCATATTCAGTCCCATTATTATCAATATTCATATTTCAAAACAAAGGATTAATAGGGGACACATCAATAACTTTTAGATCTTCATATTTATCTTCCAAAAAAATTCCGGCTTAGCGGCCATCTTATTAACTAAGGTGGCTTGCTTATCCGAAACTTCAGCTATTAACTTCTCAAGATGAACAATCTGAGATTTTAAACCATCAAATTCTTTAGACATATCATCGAGCTCTTTATTCATATAACCCATAAAACTTTTTTGTTCTTTAAGCTCATTTCTAAAGAAATTGTTATGCTCAAATTGAAAAACCATAAAACTCCTGACGTTGCTTTCGATCTCTTCTAACATTTTAAGGTGAAGATCACCAAATCTAGGTAAAGCCATCGTGACAAGAAAGCAATCCAACACACAAGAAAACAAGAAACAGGCAAAAAGAGGCAAATAGAGAAAGAGAGGGAGGACGGAGAGAGAGAGAGAGAGAGTGCGAATAAAATGGCAAGGGCGAAGTGGGGGAGAGGAAAACGAGAGGCAAAGGGCAAATAATGTAATGCGGGAGATAAGGGGTTGTGATGTGTACTTGGTATGCCTTGACTTGCAACGGCGCCAAAAGTGACTCGTTGCCGGGAGTCAAATCTTGACTTGTCTTGTGCGAACCTCCCCAGCAACAGCGCCAGAAATCCTTCTTGCTACCTCTTGAGCACTGCGTTGGTTTTCCCTTGAGGAGGAAAGGGTGATGAAGCAAAGTAGCGTAAGTATTTCCCTCAGTTTTTGAGAACCAAGGTATCAATCCAGTAGGAGGCCGTGCACCAGTCCCTCGCACCTACACAAACAAATTAATCCTCGCAACCAACACGATAAGGGGTTGTCAATCCCTACACGGTCACTTACGAGAGTGCGATCTGATAGATATGATAGGATAATTTTTTTGGTATTTTTATGATAAAGAGAAATAAAATATGCAAAGTAAAATAAATGGCAAAGGAAATAACTAAGTATTGGAAGATTAATATGATGGAAGATAGACCCGGGGGCCATAGGTTTCACTAGTGGCTTCTCTCACGAGCATAAGTTTTTACGGTGGGTGAACAAATTACTGTTGAGCAATTGACAGAATTGAGCATAGTTATGAGAATATCTAGGTATGATCATGTATATAGGCATCATGTCCGAGACAAGTAGACCGACTCCTACCTGCATCTACTATTATTACTCCACACATCGACCGCTATCCAGCATGCATCTAGAGTATTAAGTTCGAGAGAACAGAGTAACGCTATAAGCAAGATGACATGATGTAGAGGGATAAACTCATGCAATATGATATAAACCCCATATTGTTATCCTCGGTGGCAATAGTACAATATGTGCCTTGCTGCCCCTACTGTCACTGGGAAAGGACACCACAAGATTGAACCCAAAGCTAAGCACTTCTCCCATTGCAAGGAAGATCAATCTAGTAGGCCAAACCATACTGATAATTCGAAGAGACTTGGAAAGATAACCAATCATACATAAAAGAATCTAGAGAAGATTCAAATATTTTTCATAGATAAACTTGATCATAAACCCACAATTAATCGGTCTGAACAAAAACACCGCAAAAGAAGATTACATTGAATGGATCTCCACAAGAGAGGGGGAGAACTTTGTATTGAGATCCAAAAAGAAAGAAGAAGCCATCTAGCTAATAACTATGGACCCGTAGGTTTGAAGTAAACTACTCACACTTCATCGGAGGGGCTACGGTGTTGATGTAGAAGCCCTCCATGGTCGATGCCCCCTCCGGCGGAGCTCCGAAAAAGGCCCCAAGATGGGATATCGTGGATACATAAAGTTACGACGGTGGAATTAGGGTTTTGGCTCCGTATCTGGTAGTTTGGGGGTACTTAGGTATATATATAGGAGGAAGGAGTACATCGGTGGAGCAACATGGGGCCCACGAGGGTGGAGGGCGCGCCTAGGGGGGTAGGCATGCCCCCTACCTCGTGCCTTCCTTGTTGATTGCTTGATATAGGGTCCAAGTCCTATGGATCATGTTCGTTCCGAAAATCATGTTCCCGAAGGTTTCATTTCGTTTGGACTTCGTTTGATATTCTTTTTCTCCGAATCCTAAAATAGGCAAAAACATCAATTCTGGGCTGGGCCTCCGGTTAATAGGTTAGTCCCAAAAATAATATAAAAGTGTATAATAAAGCCCAATAATGTCCAAAACAGAATATAATATAGCATGGAACAATCAAAAATTATAGATACGTTGGAGACGTATCAGTATTCCTTTTGTGCGAAGCTCAAAAACAAGAAAAAACAGAAACTGGCACTGGGCTCTAGGTTAATAAGTTAGTCCAAAAATAATATAAAATCGCATATTAATGCATATAAAACATCCAAAACAGATAATATAATAGCAGGGAACAATAAAAAATTATAGATACATTGGAGACATATCAGGCACCCTACCGCATCAACCCCGAAGAAACCAAGGAAATACAATGCAGTACAACAACTCAATCACAATGGACACGTATGTGAAAGTTTAAGTCCTTGTGTCGTACCAGTAATTCTTGTGACTAAGAAATACGGTAGTTTTCACATGTGTTCCGACTGTCGTCCTATTAATGCTATCACTGTTCGTTATCGTTACCCCATTCCACGCCTTGATGATATGCTAGATGAGCTTAGCGGAGCCACCATTTTCTATAAGATTGATCTTAAGTGTGGCTATTACCAAATTTGCATCCAAGAGGGTGATGAATTTAAAACCGCTTTCAAAACCAAGTTTGGCTTGTATGAATGGTTGGTTATTCCTATGGGCTTATCCGAAGCACCCGGCACCTTTATGCGTGTGATGCATTATGTTCTTAGTCCTTACATTGGTGTTTTTGTTGTGGTCTACTTTGGTGATATCCTTGTGTTTAGCATGTGTCTAGAAGATCATGTCACCCATCTAAGAACCGTTTTGCATAATCTAAGAAAAGAGCACCTTTATGTTAATATGGACAAATGCCTTTTTGGTGTTCACAAGTTTGTTTTCTTGGGTTTTGTTGTGTCTTCTAAGGGTGTTCATGTTCTTGAAGCTAAAATAGATGCTATTAAAACTTGGCCACAACCAACCAACTTGTGACAAGTACGAAGTTTCCTTGGCCTAGCCGGCTTCAAATGTAGATTCATTAAGAAGTTTAGCACTATCGCATCCCCATTGCATGCCTTGAGTAAAAAGTGTGCACCGTTTGTTTAGGGACCAGCCCAAGATACAACATTTCATGAGGTTAAGAATTTGCTTACACATGCACCTTTGCTTGCTGAGGGAGTCCTGGATTAGGGGGTCTCCGGACAGCCGGACTATATCCTTTGGCCGAACTGTTGGACTATGAAGATACGAGATTGAAGACTTTGTCCCGTGTCCGGATGGGACTCTACTTGGCGTGGAACGCAAGCTAGGCAATACGGATATGGATATCTCCTCCTTTGTAACCGACCTTGTGTAACCCTAGCCTCCTCCGGTGTCTATATAAACCAGAGGGTTTTAGTCCGTAGGACAACATACAATCATACCATAGGCTAGCTTCAAGGGTTTAGCCTCTCTGATCTCGTGGTAGATCAACTCTTGTACTACTCATATTATCAAGAATAATCAAGCAGGACGTAGGGTTTTACCTCCATCAAGGGAGCCCGAACCTGGGTAAAACATCGTGTCCCCTGCCTCCTGTTACCATCCGCCTTAGACGCACAGTTCGGGACCCCTTACCCGAGATCCGCTGGTTTTGACACCGACATTGGTGCTTTCATTAAGGGTTCCTCTGTGTCGTCATCATTAGGCTTGATGGCTCCTTCAATAATCTATAGCGACGCAGTCCAGAGTGAGACTTTTCTCCCCGGACAGATCTCTGTATTCGGTGGCTCCGCACTGCGGGCCAACTCGCTTGGCCATCTGGAGCAGATCGAGAGCTACGCCCCTGGCTATCATGTCAGATTTGGAAACTTAAACTATGCCCCTGGCTATCATGTCAGACTTGATCTTCGACGGATTCGAGCCCTTGCCGAGTGCGTCGCACGGTCATGATGAGCATGATTTAGCTCTACCATCGGACAGTGTTCGGGAGATCGCACCGGCGACCGCTCCGACCCTCAATTTGGAGCCAATTGCACCATCCAGGGACGGGTGGATAGACCCCGCCACGGAGGCTGCATTTTCATCGGCGATCGAGCCGAGTATCGACCTTACCCTTCACAAGAGCCGTGACGCCAAACTGCCGGATTCTTCCCCGGCCACGGACTCCGAACCGCTTGCGCCCGTGCCTATCAAATCCGACTGGGCGCCGATCATGGAGTTCACCTCCGCGGATATCTTTCAGCAATCGCGCTTCAGCGACATACTGAGCTCATTAAGGTCTCTCTCCCTGTCAGGAGAGTCCTGGCCGAACTATGTTCGGTAGGATCGGGATGCGGATGACGAAGAAATTCGCTGCACACCCACCACCCACTTAGTAGCCACTGTCGATGATTTAACCAACATGCTCAACTTCGACTCTGAAGACATCGACGGTATGGATGACGATGTAGGAGACGAACAGGAACCACTGCCCACAGGGCACTGGACGCCCACTTCATCATATGATGTATACATGGTGGACACACCCAAAGAAAACGACGACGAGGAACGGAAGGACGTAGTGAAGGGTTATTCCCTCGAGAAGCAGTTAAAGCAGAGGCGTAAGCGCCGCTCTAAATCCCGCCTCGGTAGAAACAACGATCATATAGATCCAGCGATAGAGCAGGGTGAACCATCGCCCGACCACGGCAACACGGAGAATCAAACCGAACAACCCGACTCCGTCGAAGATAACAGTCTGGACGACATCACACCGGACAGGCACCCGGAGCAACAGAATGCCCATCAAAGGCTTGTTGCCACTACGAGGAGTCTGAAAAAGCAGAAGCAAAGGCTCAGGGCTGCACAAGACACACTCAGAATCAGATGGAGTGAAGTACTCAACACTACAGCGAAGTATGGCAGTAATCGCCACACTAAGAGCTACCCGAAGCGAAAGTTGCTACCTGAATTCGATGAGGAGGCCTTAGATCCCCCGCAACCAAAAAACAAAACGGCCATCCGGTCGGATAGACGACCTCGTGGCCAACATAGAGCAGCAAACGACGCCACACCTAAGCCTGTACGCGATCCACGTGAGGGCTCGCATCAAAAGGACGGCGCACCCAAATCCATCTATGGGCCACGCAAGCGCGCTCCAGCATGCAACGCAACACAACAAACACGCCAACATCACGGTACACCCAAATACAGGGGTGCCGCACACCCCCTATGTTTCACCAATGAGGTGTTGGACCATGAATTTCCAGAGGGATTAAAATCCGTTAACATAGAGGCATACGACGGAACGACAGACCCTGGGGTCTGGATTGAGGACTACATCCTCCATATCCATATGGCTCGAGGAGACGATCTCCACGCCATCAAGTACTTATCGCTCATGCTCAAAGGGCCAGCTCGGCACTGGCTTAAAAGCCTCCCCGCAAATTCCATTGGAAGCCGGGAAGAGCTCGAAGATGCCTTTCGGGCAAATTTTCAGGGGACCTATGTCCGACCACTGGATGCAGACGATTTAAGTCATATAACTCAACAGCCCGGAGAGTCAGCCCGAAAGCTTTGGAACAGGTTCCTCGCTAAAAAGAACCAAATAGTCGACCCTCCGGATGCCGAAGCCTTAGCAGCTTTCAAGCACAGCATTCGAGACGAATGGCTTGCCAGACACCTCGGCCAAGAAAAGCCGAGAACAATGGCAGCATTAACAAGCCTCATGACCCGCTTTTGCGCGGGCGAGGATAGCGGGTTAGCCCGATGCAGCACCAGTGACCCAAGTACATCCGAAGTCAGGGACGGAAATGGGAAATCATGACGCAGCAAAAACAAGCACCATAATAAAGAAGACAACCCGAAGAGCACGGCGGTAAACGCCGGATTCAGAAGCTCTCGGCCAGGTCAGCAAAAGCTGCCCTCCAAAGGCAACATAGACGAACTGTCCAACCTAAACAAGATTCTGGACCAAATATGTCAGATCCATAGCACCCCCGATAAACCTGCAAATCATACCCATAGAGAATGTTGGGTCTTCAAGCAGTCCGGCAAACTCAACGCTGAACAAAAGGGGCAGGATACACCAAGCGAAGACGAGGACGAGCCTCGCAAGCAAAGTAGTTGGGACCAGAAGAAATTCCCACCAGAAGTCAAAATAGTCAACGTGTTACACGTGATAAAGGGGAGAAACAAAGCAGCACTCCTGAAGACACATGCCCCAGGGCCTATCACCGCGGAGTTCTACCACTGGTCGTCCCAACCAATCACCTTTGACCATCGGGATTACTCGGCAAGTATCCGGCATGCAGGATGGGCTGCCTTGGTGTTAGACCCGATAATTGACGGATACCACTTCACAGAAGTCCTGATGGACGATGGCAGTAGTTTAAACCTGATATATCAGAACGCAGTCCGCAAAATGAGGATAGACCCAACAAGAATCAGCCATAGCAATACTACCTTTCAAGGAGTAACGCCAGGCCCAGAAGCCCATTGCACGGGCTCCCTGCTACTAGAGGTTATATTCGGCTTTCCCGATAACTTCCGCAGCGAAATGTTAACCTTCCACATCGCTCCGTTCCAAAGTGGCTATCAAGCACTACTCGGACGTGAAGCTTTCGCTCGCTTTAAAGCAATACCGCATTACGATTCTCTCATGCTTAAGATGCCCGGTCAACGCGGCATCATTACAGTAAATGGAAATATTGATCGCTCCTTGCATGCGGAAGACCGTGCGGCTGCCTTGGTAGCCGCACACTAAACGGCCTCACCAACTAAAGCATCTGACAGGTCGTTAAGACCACGAACGCGGTTAGACGAGTCCGGCGCAGCTATATGTAATTGATACAGGTTTGATGGCTATACCCCTATTGCAATACAAGGGGCTCAACACGCGCAAACAAGTGGCAATTAGGCTCAACTTTACTCATCTTGAACTGTACGTGGTTTATTTAGTATAACCTACCTTTTTGCATGACAACTTTTCAACTAAGTTCCTCTCTTTTACAGATGACCATCGTGCTACACCCATCCAGGATACAGCACAAGAGAGACACATGTGCAGACGTGCAACAGGGACCTGTTCCAAGGATTCTTTTTAGATTAAGACCCTGCGTAAACCTTTTTTACTGTCTCTTGTTGATACACATCCCCCGGATTCTCAGTACAATTGAGAAGGATGCTGACGTATTGGCATGTGGCTACGTTAGAATATTGCACGTACCTAGACACCAGGGGCTTATTACAAAGGGCACTACTTAAGCCCGGTTTACACCATAAAGACCGAATACTTTAGGGAGTATTCGGCGTCGCGAGTTTGGCCTTATATGCATCAGCTCCGAATCATGTATTTGGTCAAATGTTGGGTTTGCCCGACTCCTATGTTTTGCTACCTTACGTTCCACTCTATCGGCTAAGGCGGCACCAGGAGAACTAGTGCAATTGTACCCTGGTTCATCCGGACGAGCACCTCAGTAGAGAAAGCCGAAAACTGACTGTCATGATATAGCGTGAGACTAGTCAACCACTCGATGACCTAGCGGAATCTTCGGGATTCCTCCGCCTTAACAAAGGGCCGTTTCCTGGCCAGGCATGTACGTGCCCCGAATCCGGATGAGCGCGGAGCCACCAGGGGCTATATAGTAGCCCCACTGTCAAACTCCTCTGGCTAAGTTAAAGTGTTAAAGCATTATAGTACGGTTGCCTAGTTCGCTGCGCTATCACCTCCTTAATGGACCAAGATGTTGGATCAAGTGTGAACATGCGTCTTCTGCGAACACCCCCGCATTGCATGTGTGGGGGCTGAAGCCGACGACTGCCATCTTTCAGGTTATATACATATATACATAAACGACAGCACATGAGACATCATAGCACTTTCGGGCAAAAGTATAAATACATCCTTGATAAATTCAATAAAACATTGTTTTTACAATGGGAATACATGTCACTCAAACATAACATTCTTCGAGCACTGAGCCTCTATCAAACGAGCGCCTTCAAGAACTTCTTCAAAGTAGTGCTCGGCAGCCACTCGGCCTATGGCCGAAACCTGTGCCGCAACAGTGGTGGCCTCCATCTCCGCCCAATATGTTTTGACATGGGCAAGGGCCATCCGTGCACCTTCTATGCACGCTGATATCTTTACAGCATCGATGTCTGGCACTACTTCAAGGAATTGTTGCACTAAGCTAAAGTAGCTACTCGGCCTTGCCCCCCCCCCCGGCCACAGGTGAATCGCTCATTCAGTAGCAGTGGACGGACAACCAATGGAGCTCGGCCCAACCGGTTAATCGCTCATTCAGTAGCAGCGGACGGACAACCTATGGAGCTCGGCCCAACCGGTGAATCGCTCATTCAGCAGTAGCGGACAGACTGGAGCGTGAAACTATGACCAGAACAACTTTTCCACTTCGGGACCTTTCTGATCCTTGAAGTACTCGGCTGCATCAGCAGCACTTGCAGCCAAATCCATATACGCGTCCGCAGAACTCCATAGCCGGTCTACAGGAGCATACTTTTGATCTCCGAACTTAGTCCGCAACAAGAAGGGCTTCCCAGACATGATATCCGCAGCTTGATTCAGCTCCTCCTTCGTCGCTCTAACTTTGGAGCGGGCCTCCTTGGCAGCCATCCGGGCCTTCTCCAGGTCCGTCGCCTTCGCCCGGTTTTCCTCTTCAAGAAGCCAGTAACGGTCAGCGGCATCTTTTAACTCCATGGCCATCTTGGCAATTTTTTCTTTGCTATCGCAATGTGTGGCCTGTTCGGCCCTCAACTCTTCGACCGCCTGTAAAGCGGCCGCATTGCGACTCCTGGCTTGCTCCTTGGCTCGGGCAAGCTCCACCCGAAGGGTCTCCACGGTGGCAGCTCCATCTGCAGTCACAACATATTAAAGATACTGGCATCATGCTGCTCTTATTACGTGACAATCACCAGAAAAATCACCTACCCTGTGCCTCATCAAGCCGCTTGTTGACAAGGACGATGTCGGCATCTGCCGCATCTAGCTGCCACTTTAGTTCGGCAAACCCATCAGTCCAGCTAGCCACCGGAGGTTCAACCACCTGCGCATACAGGTGGTCTCGTTATTACCTGGGACTATGATCCTCTGTTTGCCGCCGTTTTCGACGACAACCAGAGTCTCAGGGGCTACTATCTACACAGGGCACATCTAAAAATGTGCGGTACTATCAAAAATGTACATCATTTCACGTACCTCAAAACCCGTCAGTAGACTTATAAAGGCTTCATGCAACCCGCTTTCGGTGGACGAAATCCTTTCAATCACCATACCCATCAACGTACGTTGCTCTTCTGAGATAGTCGCTCGCTCTAGCAGACCCCTCAGTACGTCCGACCGCATACCAGACAATGCCGGATTCTTTTTATTGCTCTCTTTAAGAGCCGGATACTGAGGACTTCGGGTGGCCATAGGATTACCTTCTGGCCTTGCCGGATCAGGAGAAACCCTCCGCGGCGACACCTCGGGGTCGCCCACCTCGTGAGGTGGTGTGGCAGGGGGAGGCATTTCACTCTCCATCATCTCCGGAAGAAGATCCCCTGAAGACAAGCTCTGCTGAGAAGGGCTAAGATCCGAACTGCAAGATAAATGCTTTGGTTATTTTCCTCAGAAGTAAGGTAGGATATCTTCACTATTAAGTAC
The DNA here is from genome assembly GCF_002162155.2 of Triticum dicoccoides. NCBI lineage: Eukaryota > Viridiplantae > Streptophyta > Magnoliopsida > Poales > Poaceae > Triticum > Triticum dicoccoides. The sequence continues at coordinate 381,851,803 of NC_041392.1, read as the reverse complement.
TTTTTGATTACTTACAACTCGGTAGAGGGCTGATCCCCGTGCGGACATTGTGCGGCAAGAATACCCTCCGAGGCAGGACCCTCTGGCGGAGACTTCTTCTCCCGTTTGGAAACCTTAGCTTCCGGATCTTCAGAGGTAGTCCTCTTCCTTCCCGGGGGAGAGAGAATGTCAGATTCTTACCCTTGGTTATCCTCCCTCGCGGAGGCGCTCATTCCCTCGATTGGAACAGGTAGCGATGGAGGCCCGCTTTTTCCCTCTTTATTCCCCCCTTCATCTTCCTTTGAGGGCACCAGACAAGGTGCTAGCTCGAGCATCTTTTCCAGCACCGTATTGTCCAAGCCTTCAGGAAGGGGGGCCGAACACCGGATCATCTTCGCCTTTGTTATCCAGTCCTGGTCAAAGAGCGATTCTTCAGAATGATGTCATGATAAATAAAAGGATAGTGTGTTCGGCCATGGGATTACTTACTTTGGCAGCGGGGCAGTTGCAGCTCAGGCCCACGTCCTCGGTAGTGTCCAAACACTCTATTTGGGGTCCAAAGAACAATTTGTACATCTCCTTGTGCGTCATGCCGAGAAAATTCTGAATAGTGCTCGGTCCTTCCGGGTTGAATTCCCACATGCGGAGGGGCCGGCGTTTGCAAGGCTGGACTCGACGAACCAGCATTACTTGCATTACCTTAACCAGACTGAAATCTCCCTCGAAGAGATCTTGGATATGGCTCTGTAGTATTGGCACTTCCTTGGCTGGACCCCAGCTCAGCCCCCTGCTGATCCATGAGATCAGTTGTGGTGGAGGGCCTGAACGAAAGGTGGGGGCAGCTACCCACTTGGCACTTCGGGGAGCTGTGACGTAAAACCACTCCTGTTGCCACAATCCAGACACCTCTGGAAAGGAACCCTTTGGCCATGGAGCGTCAGCAATTTTGCTTATTAGAGCACCTCCGCACACTGTGTACTGCCCCTTAACCATCTTCGGCTTCACATCGAAGGTCTTGAGCCACAGGCCGAAGTGAGGGGTAATGCAGAGGAAGGCCTCACAAACGATAATAAATCACGAGATGTGAAGAAGGGAATCCGGGGCCAGATCGTGAAAATCTAGCCCGTAATAGAACATAAGACCCCTAAAAAAGGGATCCAGAGTGAGGCCTAGTCCTCGAAGGAAGTGGGAGACAAACACAATGCTCTCGTTGGGTTCGGGAGTAGGGACGACCTGCCCTCAGGCAGGCAGCCTATGCAAAAGTTTGGCGGTCAGATATCTGGCCTCCCTCAACTTCTTGATGTCCTCCTCCGTGACGGAGGAAGACTTCCACCGGCCTTGAAGGTTGGATCCGGACATGATTGAAGGTCCGAAGCGCCTGACCTGGGCTTTGGGTGTTAGAACTCGAGGCAGGGGAGGGATTCGATTGAGCGCGGGAGGGAAAAAAGAAAAACCCCTGTCCCTTTATAAAGGGGTTGAATATCAGGCGTCCTCCTTGCGGCCGTTTGAGACATACCTAAGATCTAGGAGTCATACCAACAGGCACGGTTGGGTTACCCACGTTTGTATTGATGAGAATCCCATGATAAGGGGATCACGATCTCTACTTTGACATGACGTGTCAAGAAACAGCCTCGCGTTATGTGCGGGGCTGGTTAAAGAAAAATGGTTCAAATAATTACCGGGCTGTGGCGTGATGTCATGCTGCCAAAACGTGTCAGCAGATTGGATTTGTGGAAATATTATTCTCTCTACGGTGGTATGTGGAACTTATTTTGCAGGGTCGGACACTATCCTTGTATTCAAACTCTTCCGTGGTGTATTCGGAGGAGGAACCCGCCTTGCAATGCCGAAGACAACACTGCGCGCCGGACTCATCGTCATTGAAGCCTACTTCAGGGGCTATTGAGGCAGTCCTGGATTAGGGGGTCTTCAGACAGCTGTACCATTTCCTTTGGCCGGACTGTTGGACTATGAAGATACGAAAATGAAGACTTCGTCCCGTGTCCGGATGGAACTCTACTTGGCGTGGAAGGCAAGCTAGGCAATACGGATATGGATATCTCCTCCTTTGTAACCGACCTTGTGAAACCCTAGCCTCCTCCGGTGTCTATATAAACCAGAGGGTTTTAGTCCGTAGGACAACATACAATCATACCATAGGCTAGCTTCTAGGGTTTAGCCTCTATGATCTGGTGGTAGATCAACTCTTGTACTACTCATATTATCAAGAATAATCAAGCAGGACGTAGGGTTTTACCTCCATCAAGAGGGCCCAAACCTGGGTAAAACATCGTGTCCCCTGCCTCCTGTTACCATCCGCCTTAGACGCACAGTTCAGGACCCCCTACCCGAGATCCGCTGATTTTGACATTGACACTTGTCTCGCCTAATTTTGATAAAACTTTCGAAGTTCATTCTGATGCTAGTGGCAATGGCATAGGAGGTGTGTTCATGCAAGAGAAGTGCCCAATTGCTTATTTTAGTGAAAAACTTTCCGGCGTGCAACGCTACTATCCCATGTATGACAAAGAGTTGTATGCTTTGGTTCGAGTGTTGCATGTGTGGGAGCATTATCTCCACCCTCATGAAATTGTCATCCATACTGACCACAAGACACTCAAGTATCTTAAGGGTCAAACTAAACTGAATAAGCGACATGCCAAATGGAGTGAGTTTATTGAAAATTTTCCTTATGTCATCAAATACATTAAGGGTAAAGAGAATGTTGTGGCGGATTCTGTTTCCCACAAATGCATGCTTGTCACCACACTTAAATTGAATGTCATTGGCTTTAAGCACATTTGACTTGTACGCCCATGATCCTACTTTTGCTATTCCTTTTGCCAAATGTTTAACACATACATCTTGAGAACGCTATTACATCAAAGATGATTATCTTATGAGAGCTAGCAAACTATGCATCCCCGAGTGTTCTCTTCGTTTGTTACTTTTGCAAGAATCTCATGGAGGAGGACTTATGGGACACTTTGGACACGACAATACATTCTCTATGCTCTTCATGAACTACTTTTGGCCCAAGATGTTCGGCGGCATCTCTCACTACACCAACTAATGCTCTACAAGTCACAAAGCTAAGTCTAAAGCTCAATCCCATGGTCTCTATATGTCACTTCCTATTCCGTATCACCCATGGGAAGATACTAGTATGGACTTTGTGCTTGGTTTGCCTAGAACTCAAAATGGCAAAGATACCATGTTCGTTGTTGTGGACTGTTTCTCTAAGATGGCACATTTTATTCCGTGCAACAAGATAGACGATGCTTCACATATTGCCAATCTCTTTCATAGGGAAATCTTGTGTCTACATGGAGTGACCAAGACTACTGTGTCGGACCATGACATCAAGTTCTTTAGCTACTTTTGGAAGACGCTACGCGCCAAAATCGGAATCAAGTTACTATTCTCCTCGGCATACCATCCACAAACCGATGGCCAAACGGAGGTCACGAACCAGAAGCTATCTACCTACGTGTGTTGATAATGAAGAACATCAAGGAGTGGGAAGTGTTTACCCATTGCCGAGTACGCCTACAATCGAGCGAGACACTCTACTACTGGCAAGTCCCCCTTCGAGATCATCTACAGTTTCAATCCATTGTCTCCATTGGACATTCTACCGCTACCACTACAAGAGTGAATCAACATGGACGTGAGCGCACGAGCAAGCTATCTCAAGAAGCTGCACAAAGATACAAGGCACACTATCGAGCGCTAAGTACTACACCTCACGACCAAGATCAACACTAACAAGAACCCCATGATATTAATCATCGGAGATCTTGTGTGGCTCCACCTTCGCAAGCACCGCTTCCCCAACAAATGCAAGTCCAAGCTTCTACCTCGAGCCGACGGACCCTTCAAGGTGCTAGCATGCTACAACAACAACGCCTACAATATCAACATCCCACGTGACAAGTAGTCTGTGAGCGACATCTTCAATGTCAAAGATCTCTCTCCCTACCATGGTGATGAGGCTTTCGATCCAAGATCTGATCTTTCCCAATAGGGAAGATGAAGCGGAGCATCCTACAGTCATCCCCATGGACCTACCTTTGTCTCCTACGACAACAAATGGACCAATGACAAGAGGTTGAGCAAGGGCTATCGAAACTAAGGTGAACTCCCTCCTCTCCAAACTACCACTTTCTACATGTGAGACATGGCTACTACCTCAAGCGGAAACCCTATGTGTGATCAGGTACTTAGAGGGAAGCCACAGAACCACTACATCCAATGGACCAGCTAGCGAGGACGCCAAGTACAAGGACCGTGATAAGGAGCTGCTAGGAGTCTACAGCCAGTGGACAACCGGCCTGGACCGAACGTTCGACGCCTAGAATGTCAGCCAGACAGCCCAAGACCCAGCCAGCGAGGACTCCAGTGGCCGGACGACCGACATGGACCAGATGTCCGACTCCTCCCAGCGCCTGGACGACCGGTGTCACACAACATAATGGAAATTATTGGAAGTCTGAAGTCTCTGGACGACCGATGACTGGACGGCTGACCACCTCCAGAAATCTGATGCCGCCTGATCCGAGCCAAAATGTCAAACATCTGACCGCCCCCGGACGTCCGGGCCCTCACGAGCCACTGGACGTCCGGTAGCTACCGGACGACCGATGCCTGTCTATGCACAGCTGAAGGAAATATGCCGTAGAGGCAATAATAAAGTTGTTATTTATATTTCCTCATATCATGATAAATGTTTACTATTCATGCTAGAATTGTATTAACCGGAAACTTAGTACATGTGTGAATACATAGACAAAACAGAGTGTCCCTAGTATGCCTCTACTTGACTAGATCGTTAATAAAATATGGTTAAGTTTCCTAACCATAGACATGTGTTGTCATTTGATGAATGAGATCACATCATTAGAGAATGATTTTATGGACAAGACCCATCCATTAGCTTAGCATAATGATTGTTAAGTTTTATTGCTATTGCTTTTTTAATGACTTATACATATTCCTTTGACTATGAGATTATGCAACTTCCGAATACTGGAGGAACACCTTGTGTGCTATCAAACATCACAATGTAACTGGGTGATTATAAAGATGCTCTATAGGTGCCTCCGAAGGTGTTTGTTGGGTTGGCATAGATCAAGATTAGGATTTGTCACTCTGAGTATGTGAGAGGTATCTCTGGGCCCTCTCGGTAATGCACATCACTATAGGCCTTGCAAGCAAAGTGACTAATGAGTTAGTTGAGGATTGATGCATTATGGAACAAGTAAAGAGACTTGCCGGTAACGAGACTGAACTAGGTATGATGATAGCGATGATCGAATCTCGGACAAGTAACATACCGATGACAAAAGGAATAACGTATGTTGTTATTGCGGTTTGACTGATAAAGATCTTCGTACAATACCTAGGAACCAATATCAGCTTCTAGGTTCCGCTATTGGTTATTGACCGGAGATGTGTCTTGGTCATGTCTACATAGTCTCGAACCCGTAGGGTCCGCATGCTTAACATTTGATGATGATTTGAATTATGAGTTATGTGTTTTGGTGACCGAAGTTTGTTCTGAGTCCCATATGAGATCATAGACATGACGAGGAGTCTCGAAAATGGTCGAGAGATAAAGATTGATATATTGGAAGGTAGTATTCGGACACCGGAAGGGGTTATTGGAACCCCCCGGGGGAAGATATGGGCCATAGGAGGGTGGCTAACCAGCCCACAAGGGGCTAGTGCGCCCCACTAGGGAGGAGGCTGAATAGGTTCAGGGAAGGGGGCGCCACCCCCCTTTCCGTCTCCTACTCCCTCTCCTCCCCCTTTCCACCTCCATGAGAAGGACAAGAAGGGGGGCCAAATCCTACTAGGACTAGGAATCCTAGTAGGACTCCCCCCTTGGTGCGCCACCTCTAGGAAAGCTGCCTCCTCCTCCCCTCCTTTATATATGGGGGCGGGGGGCACCCCAAAGGCACATCAATTGTTCTCTTAACCATGTGCGGTGCCCCCTCTATAGTTTACTCCTCCAGGCATATCGTCGCAGTGCTTAGGTGAAGCCCTGCGCAGATCACATCACCATCACCGTCACCACACCGTCGTGATGACGGAACTCTCGCTCGAGCCTCTGCTAGATCAAGAGTTCGAGGGATGTGATCGAGCTGAACGTGTGCTGAACTCGGAGGTGTCGTAAGTTCGGTACAAGATCGGTTGGATCTAGAAATCGTTCGACTACATCAACCGCGTTAACCTAATGCTTCTGCTTTCGGTCTACGAGGGTACGTGGACACACTCTCCCCCTCTCGTTGCTATGCATCTCCTAGATAGATCTTGCATGAGCGTAGGAATTTTTTGAAATTGCATCCTACGTTCCCCAACAACAGCGTGTTGGGCCGAGGCCCATGTACCCGTTCGTGACCCTAGACTATATATACTCCTCCTCCCTCTTTTTACGGTTAGCATTGGTCTAGCTCACATGAGAGATAGAGCTTTGCTCATCCACTTGATACCCACTCCATTAGAGGCCAAGTTCTCCATCTAGGAGAAGATCCCCAAGTGGATTCAAGCCCTCCACCTAGGAGAATATCCCCTAGTGGATTCAAGACCTCCTCTTGGAGAAGAACAAGCTACTTGGATCCTTCCTTTGTTGTCTTTGGATCTTTGTGACCTCTTTGTGTTCATGGATCTAGCACATGTGTGATCGATTCTCATTGATTTGAGTGTTTCCTCTCGTTTCCCCTCATGTTACCCCTCGTGTTCTTCATGGGATTCCCTCCAAATCGAGAAAGGTCGGCCTTAGGGTATCCACCCTACACCAAGTGTGATGTACAGGTTCGCCTAACCGGCTTCATCAAACAGATGGAGTCAGCAAGCTTTTCTAGAGGCCACTACCAACTAGTCAAGCCGGATGTGATCTGACTCGCGACCAAGTGAGTAAGAACCTAAGGGGTCGCGCGCTTAATGGAAGGAACCTGTGATGTACGATCCGACTCCACGAGTCAGGTGTGACCGTACTCGAACTCGGATCCAGGCCGAACATGCATTGGGCTTTAGGGTCCGTGTGATGCCCAAAGTGTTGAGCCCATGACGGATGCCTATATAAAGTGGGGGTGCGGCACACTCATGCGGTTGATCGCTTCAGCACTGTCACTAGGTCTTGCATCTGTTGCGAATAGCCACCTCCACTCGTAGCAGACTATGTGATCGGACCTAGCAATCTGCCACACGGTGTTCCTCCTGCACGCGAGGATACCATTAGAGGCGGTGCACTTGCGCCGCTCCGGCAAACGTGTACGTGGGATCCGACAACTGGTTGTTCAAGAGAGATCGAATAGGAGGAGATGATCCACACGGATGTGCTGCCCCAACTCTTCTTCCGCTGCATAGCACTGCGTGTCTAGTGGTAATGATCTGTGATCCATCTCATGTAACATGTTCTTGGTTGTTCTGTGCATAGGAAAAAACTTATTGCAGTCGACGCACCCTACCATAGATCCCAATAGAAGTATCCCTGGTGGAATCGCGCCGCCAAAGAGCAAAAGTGCTCTTGCCCAAATTCTGCCTCGAGACGGCGGCGCTCCTCATGAAAGTCTTCCATTATTTCTCTAGGGAAAATGGGCTTATATACCAGAATATGCGGATTGGAGGTTGGAGAGGGGCCCCACCAGCCACCAGGGCATGCCCGGGGGATGGGCGCGCCCTGGTGCCTCGTGGGTACCTGGGTTGCCCCCTCTGGTATTTCTTTCCTTCGGTATTTTTTATTCATTCCAAAATAATTCTTTGTGAAGATTCAACTCATTTGGAGATGTGCAGAATAGGTATTTGACATAACTTTTTCAGGTCCAGAATTCCAGCTGTCGGCAATCTCCGTCTTCATGTAAATCATGCAAATTAAGAAAAGGCATTAGAATTGCTCCACAATGTGTTATATTAGTTAAAAAGCTATAAATAACAGTAGGAAAACATGTTGCAAAATGGACGTATCAGCTCCGCCCAAGCTTAGACCTCGCTTGTCCGCAAGCAAAAGTCGATATCGATAATCATGTCCACATGTTTAGAGAGAGAGGTGTCGATAAAACCAAAATACGGACATAGTAGCATCATGATGATCATGATAGAAGCAATATACATTATCATAAAACTTCTCATGAGCGAGTAGCAATTCATCACAACAACGAAGTATAAGGCATAAACTTTCTTGAAAACTAACAAACTATGTTCTTAGTCATCAGGGCAATTACAATTCATCATCTTTTTAGGAGGGGTCCCATGTAGGAGCTTTTGTTTAGCAAGTTCACATACTCAACCATCATATAGTCTTTTATGATTGCTAACAGTCACAACATATATATGGAGCAAAAGTTTCAGCCAGACACATAGAAACATAGGGGCTTATAATTTCGCCTCCTAAATCATTTACCTCAAGGGTAATGTCAACAATAATAACGCACGATCACTCATATCTAACTGGATCTATATGCCTAGATCTTTCTCCACCACATGATTCTTGCAAAGGATAAAAATAAAAAGGGAATGGAGGAGAACACCATTGACACTTGCATAGAAAGTAAATACATAAAAAGTAAAAGATAAACCCTTCATAGAGGGAAGCAGAGGTTGTCATGCCTTTTTATTTTTGGGTGTGTAAACTCTTAATGTAAAGGAACGTCACTTTATATTGCCCCTTGTGGTAGCAACGTATATTATGCATTCCGTCGCTTTTATTTCCTTACCATCACAAGATCATACAAAGCTTATTTTCCCTTAGAATAAAAGATCATACATATTAAGAAGCAATTTTTATTGCCTTATGCACCGATGAAAACTTACACTAGTACCACGAGGTGCTATACAAATGGTTTTTAACCCCTTTCCGCGATGGCATTTTGAACCATCGTCAAGTGAGTGTGGGCGATAGGGGGGTCATTCCCACATGACCCAGAAACCGTCAGGGATAGATCCCTCTAGTCACACACGGTGGGCAAAATGAGCTCGTGTGTGATGGGCGAGCGATCAAATACGATTATACGTATAGTTGTGTTAAAAATACAATTATACAAGCCCAATCGTTTCCGGCGTAAGTACATCCCACATAGTGAGTCCTAGACAAATGTTTGCGTAAGTATGTACATTCCACACAGTCGATCCAAGGAATACGTTTCCGTTCATATGTACATCCCACACAGTCGATGCAAGAAGTACGTTTCCGTTCCAATGTACATCCCACACAGCCAATCCCGTGAAAACATTTCCATTTGTACATAAATCACACACAATTTTCCCCGTTAAATCGTTTGTGATAGCGTTGCCATTGCAGACGATATTAACAATTTTACCGTTTGCATTATTGAATTGATCACATACGGTGCATAGAAGAAACTATGTGGCATAGGCTGTCCATCACATGCACACTTTTTATGTGGTAAACATTTGCGCATGGTGGCATAACCCAAACAATTTTCAAGAGGAAGTCGTGTGAGATTGTTCATTGATCCAACACGTTTATTCCTAGAAACTATGTGCGTTCTCTGAGGTCATCACCCACGGTGTTTTCTCAGTAACCGTTTGCAAGAGAAAACCCCAATTAGCAGGCTAATTGGCTTATTATTAATAATCCATTTATTAATCTAATTGACATTTCATATTAAGCACACAATATATTTCATTTTCGTATTAAGGAAGCAGGATTTCATAATTGAAATACATCAGAATACAACAACATATAGCTTTAGCACTCAGCTACCCCATTACACAAATGCATCAGCACCAAGTTTCACATGCAACATCTACAACCTTTCGAAATTAGCATCATAGCCGCTACATAGAAAGATATCTCATCTAGAAAACTGATTAAGCAGAAGGCGAATATTGAGCCATCATTGATGTTGAAGGTCTTTGCAACTTTAGGCCAATGCCTGTGGATGATTGACTGTCCATCCTTTGTCCTCTTCAGGAAGACTTCAATATTGAACTATGGGTGTTGTGTGAATACCTTCCTCGCCTCCTAACCATACAGGTGGTTTGAGAGGTAATCATCAATTAACGGCTTTGGAAAGCCTTTAAAACAAGGATATGCATAAATATCTTCTCTAGATTTGAAATGGCTCAAAGGAATTAAAAAGACAAGGTATACCAGTTAGTACCATCATGTAGTCAACTGATGTCTTCTTCATTGTGCAGACAAAGAAATTGTTGTTTTTTGTCGCTAATTTCTTTATCCTAAAAATCTTTCTGAGTTTCTTGACTTGATTGATATTCATGGACAACTCATTTCCCCATATGTAAAAAGGGTCGAACAATGGGTCAAAACCTCCGACAGCAGGACCTACATGTGCAAGACCAAATTGTTAAAAACCTAATATTTAGAATGGTTCCTGCAATTGCACGATAGTGTGCTATTAGAGAAAGGACCATGCATGTGCAAACCTCGATTGTAAACCTCAATGCTCCCCATTGTTTCCTTGCAACACGTATAAGGTAGTTAGTGATCAGGTTAAGTGAGGGTTGGCATGCTATTAGTAAAATATGTTGATGAAAAATAATAACATTGCAGATTCATCTGATTATTGCGAGCCACATGGAAAACCCATCTATCCAAACCAAGAATGATTAAGAACTAGGAAATATAGCAATTGTATATGTTTCTCATGTATTAAGCGTAGCCAAATTTGAATTATTCCTCACATGCATAACAATAAAAAATTCTACTCACAACAATTGGAGATCGCATTGCAGATTTCAACCAAGCAGTTAAATAAACACCACAACAAATGAATTAAACATTAACTAAGCACCACACTGCACAATATAACATACTCCTAATAGAAGATCAGACAGTTAACCAAACCAAGCATGCTTAACAACTAAGAAATGTTGCAATTGTATATGTTTCTCATGTATTTAGTACATCCAAATTCGATTTATTCCTCACGTGCATAAAATTACAAAATTGTACCCACAACAATAGAACATCGCATTGGAGACTTAAACCAAATAGTTAATTAAACACGACAACAAATGACCAAACATTAACTGAGCACCACATTGCACAATATACACCGCAACAATTGCATGCTCGACAACTTGGAAATATAGCAATTGTATTTGTTTCTCATGTATTTTGTATACATAAATTCGATTTATTTCTCACATGGAAGACAATACAAAATTGCACCTTGAAGAATTGAACATCACATTGCAGAATTGAACCAAATAGCTAACTGAACATGATAACTAATTAGCCAATCAGTTAATAAGTGAGCACCACATTGCACGACATATAGAACATATACACTAGAGCAACAGATTGCATCGTAAAAGTAGATAGGACAATTCACTAGAATTTGTTAAGGAAAGGCAGGAGTAGCAAATGCAACGAGTAAACCGAGCATGCTTAACCGGCGTAGCTAGCTAACTGAACATAGGTCCTTATAGTGAGCTAATAAGACAAGGTACACCTCATCATCGGAGATATCGATGATGATTGGCGCCTTGGACATGGAAGAGGGAGAGGCCACCACATCGTGGGTGCCCTCCTTGTAGTGGTGAGTTGCCTGAGCCACTCCGGGCACCAACCTGCTGGCTCTCGAGTTGAGGTAAGCACGGGCACGCAGAGAAAACACATCGTAGTCTTCGTCGAAGGCACCGACGGTGGCCTCAAAAAAATGCCAGGAGCTGTCGTTTAAAGTAGCCAATCGCATCGCGGTGTTGGCGCGCGAGGCATCGACGGCGAGGTGCCCCTCCAAGATCTGGGGGTCGGCACGAATGGCAGCCATCACGACCTCATCCACATGTGCGGCCGTGATTTGCTTCTCTGCTATGAAATGCTCCTTGAGGTCTTGGCTATATTGCGTGCACCATGGCTTAGGGCGGCACTTATTTTGGGAGGGGTCGGTGATTTGGGTGGATGGTATCACGCCAGCAGTCAGGGCATGTGGGATGTGGAAGGAGGAGGGGGATGGGGGTCGGGTGTGTATTACCTGCCTGGATCGGTGAGGCAAAGCAGCATGAAGGAGGGTCGCCGGCAAGGAGGCGGCACTACAAGCAAGGAGTGAAGGTTTGAACATGCAAACGAAGGCGGTAATAGCAGAAATTTGGCTTTTGGTAAGGGGTGGGGAGGTAGATATTTCCACGGAAGCTGAAAATTTTGGATCGGTGCAGCGCAAAAATTGGCGCGCAAAGTGTCATTAGACAAGGTCCCTTATTCAGCACCGTGTATGATATGTGAACATCACAAATGACTCATATAGTTTACCCCGTGTGTGATGAGTTTGAACATGCAAATTTTGGTCCAAATATGCCTCGTTACAGTGGTCATCCACGTCATTTCATAATTTGGGTACACAAAGGAGCCTACAGCAAAGACACACTTCTTAATCGAGAAAGTTCAGCAATTAAACAGAGTTAGCTGACCTAAACATTAACCTAACAAATTAAAGACCAATGCTCTAAATTAAACAAAGAGTACTACTCTAGTTGCCGCTCGTCAATCTCTGCTGCCTCCTCCATGTCTAGCTTGCGCCTGATGATCTCCTGGGGAATGGGATCCATGGCATCAATCGCACCATACTCGGCAAGCATCTCGCCATCTACGTTCGCCATCTCTTTGGAAAAGGCCGCCACGAGACTGGGTGTGGGCGGCTGCGATCTGGGCTTGGACATGCTCCGTCGTGGCAAGGTATGCTGCAAAGGAATAGATGGCTGCTCGAATGCTCTTGGTGATTGCCAACTCTTCGGCCATGGGTTACCGACCATTGTCGGAGAAGCTTCGTTTGATTTGCGTGTGCGGCCTCGACATGGTCATGGGCGGCTTTCATTAGGGCTAAGGCCGCCGCTGCAGAATGGACAACTGTTGTGCCACTCTCGCCATTTGCTATCCCCGACGCAGATTTTGTTGTCGCCACCTGAGTAGCAACAACAGCCGTTTGGGCTGCCTTGGCTGCCCAGTCACAGATTGGGGTTGCGCTCACGCAACTTGTTACCATGCGCATAGCAGTTGCGGCCGTGCTCTCATCGGAGTGGGTGGCCAAAGTGGCCCCCACGATGCGTGTTCACGCCCCCATCTTTCACCTGCGATGTTGAACAGTGAAATGATATTTGGGGAGCGAGCTAGTGTCCTTGACGTGCCGGCTGTGGACTATAGCAAACACACCTTCGCACGTAAGCCATGTACGTACAACTCTGACAGTGCTCCGAGATATTTTGTACAACTACTCACACGGTTGGTGATAATGAATTGTGTGCGGTCTACTTGATTTTCCGTGTTGATTTGAAATGCATAATTGGGTCACAGCGGCAAAGGAGGGTGTTTCAATTAGTTGAACTTTTATCTGCAGTGAACATGCAACTATAGGTGTGTCGTCAAAAAAGTTGGAATTATTCAGGTTTCGTTTGGACATTTTAATACATTAACTTGGTTTTCTAGGCATTTCATGTGCACGGTTCAAAATTAAACTACACGCACATGCTCCGGTGCACCAAAATGGATTATAAATCGTATATGTGTCCATGGGTTGATGTTTATGTCCCATGCATGAAATGGTGATGAATTTCAAACACCTCGGCACTGTGGCTCTTTTCGACAAATGTTGAGATACATGGTTTAGAAATTATAGTAAATCCAAAATTCATCTGAAATTCCTAAGACTTGGCATGCCAGCAAGGAATGGCATCAACATGTTGTGGTGAAAAAATTGCCCCATTTGGGGTAGGTTTGGGTATAAGCTTCTCATAAACCAGAGCTTCTCACAACAAGCCTCATGGTTCCGGTAGGGAACGTATCACCTTTGTGGACGAAACGATGTTGGTTGCCACTTCTTGCTTTCAATTTTTTTCTGCTGTAAACATAGAACAATAAGAGAGTCGTGTTAAATATTGGAATTATTCAGTGTTCATTTGGACATTTTTATACATTTACTGAGTTTTCTATGCATTTATCTGCATAATTCAAATTTGAACTACATGCACATGCTCTAGTGCATAAAAATAGGTTGAAAAATCAAATGTGTGTCCTTGGTTGCATGCTTAGGTCCCATGCAAGAAATGGGAATGAATGTCAGACACCTCGGCACCGTCGCTTGGCCGCAAACATTGAGATTCATGTTTTAAAAATTCTAGTAAATCCAAAACTCGTCTGAAATTCATGAAACTTGGCATGCTATCATGGAGCGGCATCAACATGTTGTCGTGAAAAAAATGTCCCATTTGGTGTAAGTTTGGGTATAAGCTTCTCACAAATCAGAGCGTGTCACAACAAGCCTCATGGTTCCGCTAGGGAATGTTTCACCTTTGTGGACGAAACGTTGTTGGTTGCCTCTTCTTGCTTTGAAATTTTTTCAGGTGTCAACATAGAACAACACGAGTGTCGTGTTAAATTTTGGAATTTTTCAGGGTTCGTTTGGACATTTTTATACATTTACTGAGTTTTGTATGCATTTATGTGCATAATGCAAATTTGAACTACATGCACATCGTGAAGTGCATAAAAATGGTTTCAAAAATCATATGTGTGTCCTTGGTTGCATGCGTTGGTCCCATGCACGAAATGGGAATGAATGTCAAATACCTCGGCACCGTCGCTTGGCCGCAAACATTGAGAAACATTGTTTAAAAATTCTAGTAAATCCAAACCTCGTCTGAAATTCAAGAAACTTGGCATGCTATCATGGAACGGCATGAACATGTTGTTGTAAAAAATGTACCATTTGGGTCAGGTTTGGGTATAACCTTCTCACAAACCATAGCGTGTCACAACAAGCCTCATGGTTCCGGTAGGGAATGTGTCACCTTTGTGGACGAAACGATGTTGGTTTCCTCTTCTTGCTTTCAAATTTTTTCTGGTGTCAACATAGAACAACACTAGTGTCGTGTTAAATTTTGGAATTTTTCGTGGTCGTTTGGACATTTTTATGCATTTACTGAGTTTTCTATGCATTTATGTGCATAATTCATATTTGAACTACATGCACATGCTCCAGTGCATAAACTTGGGATGAAAACTCATATATGTGTCCTTGGTTGCATGATTAGGTCCCATGCAAGAAATAGGAATAAATGTCAAAAACCACGGCACCATCGCTCAGCCGCAAACATTGAGATACATGGTTTAAAAATTCTAGCAAATCCAAAACTCGTCTGAAATTCATGAAACATGGCATGCTATCATGGAACGATATCAACTTGTTGTCTGAAAAAATTGTCCCATTTGGGGCAGGTTTGGGTATAAGCTTCTCACAAACCAGAGCATGCCACAACAAGCCTCATGGTTCCGGTAGTGAATTTGTCACCTCTGTGGATGAAACGATGCTCGTTGCCTCTTCTTGCTTTCAAAGTTTTTCTAGTGTCAACATAGAACAACAAGAGTGTTGTGTCAAATTTGAAAAAAAATCGAGGTTTGTCCAATTTTTTTGTACATTTACTGAGTTTTCTATGCATTTATGTGCATAATTCAAATTTGAACTACATGCACATACTCCAGTGCATAAAAATGGGTTGAAAAATCTTATGTGTGTCCTTAGCATGCATAGGTCCCATGCAAGAAATAGGAATGAATGTGAAACACATCGGCACCGTCGCTTGGCCTCAAACATTGAGATACATGGTTTAAAAATTCTAGTAAATCCAAAACTCGTCTAAAATTCATGAAACCTGGCATGCTATGATGGAACAGCATCAACATGTTGTGGTGAAAAAATTGTCCCATTTGGGGCAGGTTTGGGTATAAGCTTCTCACAACAAGCCTCATGGTTCCGGTAGGGAATGTGTCACCGTTGTGGATTAAATGATGTTTATTGCCTCTTCTTGCTTTCAAATTTTTTCTGCTGTCAACATAGAACAACACGCATGTTGTGTTAAATTTTGGAATTTTTCGAGGTTCGTCTGGACATTTTTATACATTTACTGAGTTTTCTATGCATTTATGTGCATAGTTCAAAGTTGAACTACATGCACATGCTCCGGTGCATAAAAATGGGTTGAAAAATCATATGGGTGTCATTGGTTGCATGCTTAGGTCCCATGCAAGGAATGTGAATGAATGTCAAACACCTCGGCATTGTCGCTTGGCCACAAACATTGAGATACATGGTTGAAAAATTCTGGTAAATCCAAAACTCGTGTGAAATTCATGAAATTTGGCATGCTATCATGGAACGACATCAACATGTTGTGGTGAAAAAGTTGTCCCATTTGGGGCAGGTTTGGGTATAAGCTTCTCACAAACCAGAGCTTCTCACAGCGAGCCACATGGTTCTGGTAGGGAACGTGTCACCTTTGTGGACAAAACGATGTTCGTTGCCTCTTCTTGCTTTCAAATTTTTTTCTGGCACCAACATAGAACAACAAGAGAGTCGTGTTAATTTTTGGAATTTTTCGGGGTTCGTTTGGATATTTTTATACATTTACTGAGTTTTTTATGAATTTATGTGCATAATTCAAATTTGAACTACATGCACATGCGGTAGTGTATAAAAATGGGTTGGAGGGCGCCCCTTGCCTTGTGGTTCCCCTGGACCTCCACCGACCTCAACTCCAACTTCATATATTCATGTTCGGGGAGAAAAAACAGGAGAGAAGGATTCATCATGTTTTACGATACGGATTCGTCGCCACCTCCTCTTCTTCATCAGGAGGGCAGATCTGGAGTCCGTTCGGCGCTCTAGAGAGGGGATCTGTCGCCATCATCATCACCAATCTTCCTCCATCACCAATTTCATGATGCTCACCGCCGTGCCTGAGTAATTCCAGCGTAGGCTTGCTAGACGGTGATGGGTTGGATGAGATTTATCATGTAATTGAGTTAGTTTTGTTAGGGTTTGATCCCTACTATCCACTATTTTCTGAGATTGATGTTGCTATGACTTTGCTATGCTTATTACTTGTCACTAGGGCCTGGGTGCTATGATTTCAGATCTGAACTTTGTTGACACAAGATTTTGGCATAGTCAAAACATAATTATGAAGGCCTCAAATGGAAAAGTGCTCAAAGTGAGAGTTCTATATCATCAAAAGGAGAAACTTTGATATTTCGGCCATAGCCATCCGATCTCATTTCTAAGGCCGAAGTTGTGTTTGAAATACTGAGATTTTGTGTCCATAAAACTGTTCAGCTAATTATGCCCCCGAGACGGCCTCATATGGAAAATGATTTGCACGAGTTGTCTTCGTCTCGTCGAAATGATTGATTTTCATATAAAAATCGTATCAATCCGAGATCGTATGTAAAAGTTACAGCCACCTGAGTGCGGCCCTGTCACGGGGCAAAAGTGGCGCGCCCCATCAGACATGGTGTCTGATGGGTAGCGCGAGTAACAGTCAGTTTGCATGAGCCATTCGGCTGTGAAGATAACCTCTGATCAAAAAACGTCCAACATGAAAGTTGTTCGGCTCGTCGAAATGGTCAAATTTGCTTTTGGGCTCATCCTCATCCGAGGTCGTTCGTGGCCTGTGGGACCTAAAAACCTAACTGATGTTTCTAGACATACCTAAATCCGAGTTCGGTTAATTTTGGAAAGATTTGGACGTGATTTGGATTCCGTTTGTTGTACGGGAAGTACATCCGCCTCTTATATACCTAAGTTGAATAACACACAATCGAACAAATCATCTACCACTTTTTATCTTTTACCTTTACCTTCTCCCTTGTTCTTCTTCTTCCTCGTTCTTCGTTCGTTCTTCTTGTTGCAGGGCGGCGAACCTCGAGGCCCTAGGGGGAGTTAGGCCGATCTAGAGCAGCCAATAGCCGCTGTCCGTCTAGACGGGGTCCCTCCCGGGTGTCGGTGTCAAAATCAGCGGATCTCCGGTAGGGGGTCCCGAACTGTGCGTCTAGGCGGATGGTAACAGGAGGCAGGGGACACGATGTTTTACCCAGGTTCGGGCCCTCTTGATGGAGGTAATACCCTACGTCCTGCTTGATTGTTCTTGATAATATGAGTAGTACAAGAGTTGATCTACCACGAGATCGAAGAGGCTAAACCCTAGAAGCTAGCCTGTGGTCTGATTGTTGTTGTTGGTCCTACGGACTAAACCCTCTGGTTTATATAGACACCGGAGGGGGCTAGGGTTACATAGAGTCGGTTACAAGGAAGGAGATCTACATATCCGTATTGCCAAGCTTGCCTTCCACGCCAAGGAGAGTCTCATCCGGACACGGGACGAAGTCTTCAATCTTGTATCTCCATAGTCCAACAGTCCGGCCAAAGGATATAATCCGGCTGTCCAGATACCCCCTAATCCAGGACTACCTCAGTAGCGCCCTGAACCAGGCTTCAATGACGGTGGGTCCAGCGCGCAGATTGTCTTCGACATTGCAAGGCGCGTTCCTCCTCCGAATACTTCATAGAAGATTTTGAACAGGAGGAACGTGTCCGGCTCTGCAAAACAAGTTCCACATACCCACTATAGAGGGAATAATATTTACACAAATCTAATCTGCTGACATACCCCGTAGCATGACATCACACCACAACTAGGTCTTTATTTGAATCGTTTTTCATAACCAATCTCAGCGTGTTTCGCGAGCCGATTTCCTTGGCACGTCTTGTCAAGCAGAGATCGTGTCCCCTTTCTTACGGGATTCTCATCAACCTTTCTTACGGGATTCTCATCAATACAGACGTAGGACTCCTAGATCTTAGGCAAGTCCCAAACGGCTACGAGGAGGATGCTTGATATTCACCCTCTTTATAAAGGGGACAAGGCTTTTTCTTTTTTCCCTCTCGCGCTCAATCAAATCCTTCCCCCGCATCGAGTTCTAACACCCAAAGCACAGGTCAGGTGCTTTAGACCTTCAACTATGTCCAGATCCAACCTTCAAGGTCGGTGGATGCCTTCCTCCGTCACGGAGGGGGACATCAAGAAGTTGAGAGAGGCCAGATATCTGACCGCCGAAATTTCGCATCGGCTTCCTGCCCGAGGGCAGGCCGTCCCAACCCCCGAACCCAGAGAGTGTCGTGTTCGTCTCCCACTTCCTCCGAGGACTAGGCCTCGCTTTGGATCCCTTTGTTAGGGGTCTTATGTTCTATTATGGGCTAGATTTTCATGATCTGGCCCCGGATTCCCTTCTTCACATCTCGACATTTATTGTCGTATGTGAGGCCTTCCTCTGCATTACCCCTCACTTCGGCCTGTGGCTCAAGACCTTCGATGTGAAGCCGAAGATGATCGAGGGGCAGCACGCAGCGTGCGGAGGCGCTTCAATAAGCAAAATCGCTGACGCGCCATGGCCTGAGGGTTGCTTCCCAGAGGTATCCGGATTGTGGCAGCGGGAGTGGTTCTACATCACAGCTCCCCGAAGTGCCATGTGGGTAGCTCCCCCACCTTTCGTTCAGGCCCCCCACCACAACTGATGTCATGGATCAGCAGGGGACTGAGCTGGGGTCCAGCCAAGGACGTGCCAATACTGCAAAGCCGTATCCGAGATCTCTTTGAGAGAGATTTCAGTCTGGTTATGGTAGTGCAAGTTATGCTAGTTCGCCAAGTCCATCCTTGCAAACGTCGGGCCCTTCGCATGTGGGAGTTCAACCCGGAAGGACCGCGAGCTATTCCACATTTTCTCGGCATGACGCACAAAGAGATGTACAAATTGTTCTTCGGACCACAAATAATTTGTTCGGACATCACTGAGGATGCAGGTCTGAGCTGCAATCGCCCGGATACCCAAGTAAGTAGCCCCGCATCCGAACACACTGTCCATTTATTTATCGCAACATTGCCCTAAAAAAGCTGCTCTTTGACCAGGATTGGATAGCGAAGGAAAAGTTGATCAGGTGTCCGGCCCCTTCCCTGAGACCTCACCAAATCCTGTGCTAACCAGGATGCTGGAGATCGCGCCTTATCAAGCGCCCTCAGGAGAGGATAAAGGGGGGAACAAGGAGGCTAGCGTCTCCGCAAAACAGGTTAGCCGGGGAGGAGGAACTGAAACTTCCTCTCCCCAGGGAAGGAAGAGAACCGCCTGTGAGGACCCGGAGACAATGGTCTCCAAACGGGGGAAGAAATCTCCGCCGGAGGGTCCTGCCCTGGGGGATACCCTGGCCACACTATGCCCTCAAGGGGATCAGCCCTCCAACAAGCTGTAAGTAAAAGGGTATTTAATAATGAAAATATCTCGCTTTACCTCTGAGGAAAATAACCGAGGAACTTATCTTGTAGTTCGGATCTTTGCCCTTCTCAGCAGGGGATCTTCTTCCAGAGATGATGAAGAGCGAAACGCCCCCCTGCCATACCACCTCATGAGGCGGGCGACCTCGAGGTGTCATCGCGGAGGGTTTCTCTTGATCCGGCAAGGCCAGAAGGTAATCCTATGGCCACCCGAAGTCCTCAGTATCCGGCTCTTGAAGAGAGCAATCAAAAGAGTCAGGCACCATCTGGTGTGCAGTCGGACGTACTAAGGGATCTGCTAGAGCAAGCGGCTATCTTAGAAGAGCACCGCACATTGATGGGTACGGTGATTGAAAGGATTTTGTCTGCCGAAAGCGGGTTGCATGAAGCCTTTATGAGTCTACTCACAGGTTTTGAGGTACACGAAATGATGTACTTTGTTGACAGTACCACACATTTTTAGATGTGCCCTGTGTTGTAGTAGCCCCTGAGACTCTGGTTGTCGTCGAAAACGGCGGCAAACAGAGGATCATACTCCCAGGTAATAACTAGACCGCCTTTACGTGCAGGTGGTTGAAGCTCCGGTGGCTAGCCGGACTGATGGGTTTGCCGAACTAAAGCGGCAACTGGATGCAGTAGATGCCGACATCGTGCTTGTTAACAAGCGGCTTGACGAGGCACAGGGTAGGTGATTTTTCTGGTGAATGTCACATAGTAAGAGCAGCATAGTGCCAGTATCTTTAATATGTTATGACTACAGATGGAGCTGCCACCATGGAGACCCTTCGGGCGGAGCGTGCCCGAGCCCAGGAGCAAGCAAGGAGTAGTAATGCGGCCGCTTTAAAGGCGACCGAAGAGTTAAGGGCCGAATAGGCTGCACATTGCGAGAGCAAAGAAAAGATTGCCAAGATGGTCGTGGAGTTAAAAGATGCTGCTGACCGTTACCGGCTTCTTGAAGAAGAAAACCGGGCGAAGGCGACGGACCTAGAGAAGGCCCCGGTGGCTGCCAAGGAAGCCCGCTCCAAAATTAGAGCGACGAAGGAGGAGCTGAATCAAGCTGCGGATATCGTTTCTAGGAAGCCCTTCTTGTTGCGGACTAAGTTCGGAGATCCAAAATATGCTCCTCTGGACCGGCTATGGAGTTCTGCGGACGAGTACATGGATTTGGCTGCAAGTGCAGTTGATGCGGCCGAGTACTTCAAGGATCTGAAAGGTCCTGAAGTGGAGAAGCTGTTCTGGTCACAGTTTCACGCTCTAGTCCGTCTGCTGTTGCTGAATGAGCGATTGACCGGTTGGGCCGAGCTCCATAGATTATCCGGACTTGCCATGAGGTTCGTTGTGGATCATTTGTGGCCAGGAGGGCCAAGGCCGAATAGCTACTTTAGCTTAGTGCAATAATTCCTTGGTGCTGTGCCACACATCGATGCTGTAAAGAGGTCGGCGTGCATAGAAATCTTGCGGATGGCCCTTTCCCGTGTCAAAACATACTGGGCGGAGATGGATGCCACCACTGTTGCGGCATAGGTTCGGCCATAGGCCGAGTGGCTACCGAGCACTACTTTGAAGAAGTTCTTGAAGGCGCTCGTTTGATAGAGGCTCAGTGCTCGAAGAATATTATGTTTAAGTGACATGTATTCCCATTGTAAAAACAATGTTTTATTGAGTTTATCAAGGCTGTATTTATACTTTTGCCCGAAAGTACTATGATGCCTCCTGTGCGGCCGTTTATGTATATATGTATATAACCTGAAAGATGGCAGTCGTCGGCTTCAGCCCCCACGCATATAATGCGGGGGTGTTCGCGGAAGACGCATGTTCACACTTGATCCAACGTCTTGGTCCATTAAGGAGGTGATAGCGTAGCGAACTAGGCAATCGGACTATAATGCTTTAACACTTTCACTTAGCCACAACAGTTTGATAGTGGGGCTACTATATAGCCCCTGGTGGCTCCGCGCTCATCCGAATTCGGGGCGCGTACATGCCTGGCCGGGAAACGGCCCTTCTTAAGGTGGAGGAATCCTGAGGATTCCGCTAGGTCATCGAGTGGTTGACCAGTCTCACGCTATATCATGACAGTCAGTTTTCGGCTTTCTCTACTGAGGTGCTCGTCCGGATGAACCAGGGCACAATCGCAGTAGTTCTCCTGGTGCCGCCTGAGCCGATAGAGCGAAACGTAAGGCAGCAAAACACAGGAGCCGGGCAAACCCAACATTTGACCAAAGACATGATTCGGAGCTGATGCATATAAGGCCAAACTCGCGACGCCGAACACTCCCTAAGGTATTCGGTCTTTATGATGTAAACCGGGATAAACGGTGCCCTTTGTAATAAGCCCCTACTGTCCAGGTACATGCAATATTCTGACGTGACCACATGCCAATACGTCAGCATCCTTCTCAATTGTACTGAGAATCTGGGGGATGTGTATCAACAAGAGACAGTAAAAAAAGGTTTACGCAGGGTATTTATCTAAAAAGAATCCTTGGAACGGGTCCCTGCTGCACGTCTGCGCCTGTGTCTCCGTTGTGCCGTATCCTGGACGGGTGTAGCACGATGGTCATCTGAAAAAGAGAGGAACTTAGTTGAAAAGTTATCGTGCAAAAAGGTAGGTTATACTAAATAAACCATGTATAGTTCAAGATAAGTAAGGTTGAGCCTAATTGTCACTTGTTTACATGCGTTGAGCCCCTTGTATTTTTATAGGGGTATAGCCATCAAACTTGTATTAATTATATATAGCTGCACCGGACTCGTCTAACCGTGTCTGTGGTATTAACGACCTGTCAGATGCTCTAGTTGGTGAGGCCGTCTAGTGTGCGGCTGCCAAGGCGGCCGCACGGTCTTCCGCGCGCAAGTAGCACTCAATATTTCCATTTACTGTAATGATGCCACGTGCACCGGGCATCTTGAGCATGAGATAAGCGTAATGCGGTATTGCGTTAAAGCGAGCGAAAGCTTCGCGTCCGAGTAGTGCTTGATAGCCACTTTGGAACGGAGCGATGTGGAAGGTTAAATTTTCGCTGCGGAAGTTATCGGGAAAGCCGAATATAACCTCTAGTAGCAGGGAGCCCGTGCAATGGGCTTCTGGGCCTGGCGTTACTCCTTTAAAGGTAGTATTGCTATGGCTGATTTTTGTTGGGTCTATCCCCATTTTGCAGACTGTGTCCTGATATATCAGGTTTAAACTACTGCCGCCGTCCATCAGGACTCGTGTGAAGTGGTATCCGTCAATTATCGGGTCTAACACCAAGGCAACCCATCCTGCATGCCGGATACTTGCCGAGTAATCCCGATGGTCAAAGGTAATCGGTTGGGATGACCAGTGGCAGAAGTTCCACGGTGATAGGCCCTGGGGCATGTGTCTCTAGGAGTGCCGCTTTGTTTCTCCCCTTTATCACGTGTAACACGTTTACTGTTTTGACTTCTGGTGGGAATTTCTTCTATTTCCTAGTGCTTTGCTTGCGAGGCTCGTCCTCGTCTTCGCTTGGTGTATCCTGCCCCTTGTGTTCGGCATTGAGCTTGCCGGACTGCTTGAAGACCCAACATTCTTTATGGGTATGATTTGCAGGTTTATCGGGGGTGCTGTGGATCTAGCATATTTTGTCCAGAATCTTGTTTAGGCTGGAAAGTTCATCTCTGTTGCCTTTGGAGGGCAGCTTTTTCTGAATCCGGCATTTACCGCCGTGCTCTTTGGGCTGTCTTCTTTATTCCGGCGCTTGTTTTTACTGCATCGTGGCTTCCCGTTTCCGTCCCTGACTTCGGATGTACTTGGGTCGCTGGTGCTGCATCGGGCTAACCAGTTGTCGTCGCCCGCGCAAAAGCGGGTCATGAGGCTTGTTAATGCTGCCATTGTTCTTGGCTTTTCTTGGCCGAGGTGTCTGGCAAACCATTCGTCTCGAACGCTGTGCTTGAAAGCTGCTAAGGCTTCGGTGTCCGGACAGTCGACTATTTGGTTCTTTTTAGTGAGAAACCTATTCCAAAGCTTTCGGGCTGACTCTCCGTGTTGTTGAGTTATATGACTTAAATCGTCTGCATCCGGTGGTCGGACATAGGTCCCTTGAAAATTTGCCCGAAAAGCGTCCTTGAGCTCTTTCCAGCTTCCAATGGACTTTTCGGGGAGGCTTTTAAGCCAGTGCTGAGCTAGCCCTTTGAGCTTGAGGGGTAAGTACTGGATGGCATGGAGATCATCTCCTCGAGCCATGTGGATATGGAGGATGTAGTCCTCAATCCAGATCCCAGGGTATGTCGTTCCGTCGTACGCCTCTATGTTTACGGGTTTGAATCCCTCTAGAAATTCATCGTCCAGCACCTCATCGGTGAAACATAGGGGGTGCGCGGCACCCCTGTATTTGGGTGTACCATGGTGTTCGGATTTTTGTTGTGTTGCATTGCGTGCCGGAGCGCGCTTGCTTGGCCCGTAGTTGGATCTGGTTGCGCCGTCCTTTTGATGCGAGCCTTCACGTGGATCGCGTACTGGCTTGTGTGTGGCGTCGTTTGCCGCTCTATGTTGGCCACGAGGTCGTCTATCCGACCGGATGGCTGTTTTGTTTTTTGATTGCGGGGGATCTAAGGCCTCCTCATCGAATTCAGGTAGCAGCTTTCACTTCGGGTAGCTCTTTGTGTGGCGACTACCGCCGTATTTTGCTGCAGTGTTGAGTACTTCACTCCATCTGATTCTGATTGTGTCTTGTGCAGCCCTGAGCATTTGCTTCTGCTTTTTCAGACTCCTCGCAGTGGCAACTGTCGGATTTCGTGTTCCGGCAGACCCTTGAGGTTCGAACACTGGGGTACGCGCGGAGATTTCGCCTCCTACCTACCTGCACCCCTCCGCCTTGCTAAGATCTAAGCTAAGGAAAGAACAACACAAGAGACACAGGGTTTATACTAGTTCAGGCCACCGTTGTGGTGTAATACCCTACTCCAGTGTGTGGTGTGGTGGATTGCCTCTTGGGCTGATGGTGATGAACTATACAAGGAAGAACAGCCTAGCGAGGGTCTGTTCTTTGCTGGGGGGGACGAACTGCTAGGAGGAGTTCAGTCACCCTTCTCTCTCTCTGATTTTGATCCGATCCTTGATCCTCGATCTCTGTCTCTAACCTTCCTTTTACCTCGAAACCGAACCCCGATCCTTGTTGGTGGCTGGTCCTATTTATAGGCAATGGCCCTGGGCCTCTTCCCAAATATTGAGCGGGAAGGGCGCCAACAATTGGCCATTTTGAAGGGGAACATCTAGTACACTTATCCTGACTAAAGTTGGTCCTCGCCTACACAAAGCTCTAGTGGTGACACTGTGTTGGGCTCCACGATGACCTCCGTCTTGCGGTCCTCCTAGTCTTGGTCTTGTTGCACCAAAACGGCAACCTTTGCCTGATGCCTTGGTACTCCGCGGCTGCGCTTGCCCCCTTTGCACCAAAGGGGAAAGGAGGACACTGCGCGGGCTGGCGCCCGCCTGGCGCCCTTGGTCGTCATGGCTTGCGTCACGGGCACCTCGTGAGGTACCCCGCCTTGATCTCTCCGCCTCCTCGCGAGCCAGCCTGGTGAGGCCGTGCCTGAGGAAGCTCCGTGTCGTCCGCCCCACGAGGCTTGGCCCCTCGCGAGGGTCTTGGGTCTGTATTGATGAAGATGGGCCGTGCTGGGCCCCCCTTTGAGCCACGCCGCAGGCAGGCAAGTCTGGGGACCCTCGTTCCCAGAACACCGACAGTAGCCCCCGGGCCCAAGGTGCGCATGGACTTGGCCGTGTAGGGAGGCGGAAGGGCAAGAGCGAAGCGCCGCGGGCCCTAACAGCCGGCGGTCTTGGGCGCCGCGTGGCGGTTGATTAGACGTGGGCGTCTCCACTTCCCCATGGCGCCTCGGCAACTGCACGGATTGGACAAGCCCCTGCATGCAAAGCGGGTCATGATTACCTGCGATCGTGGAGGTCGGCGGTTGGCCTTCGCCGGCCATAAGTACGGAACGGCGTGCTCCCTTCTAGTCCATCCCTTCTTGCTTCTCCTTCTTCCCGGTCCTTGCTCCGTCTTGCTGCGATGGCTCCGATCCACCAGTTCTCGACGGCAGAGAAGGGAAAGGCTCCCCGAGAGGAACCAGACCCGCTCCCGCCGAAGAAACGGCTCGCCCTCCGCGGCCCGGACGAGGGGGGCCATCAGGTGGTGTCGAGGCCCTAGTGCGAGCGGGCACCGTCGGGGTTCCCGCTTCCCTTGTACGCCCACATCCACCGGGTGCCGACGAGTCACGAAGGTGTGGGTCGTTCCCCCTGGGGTCCACACCGAGGGCTCCTCCCGAGAGTTCGTGCTCCACGCCGCCATGCCTCCTCAGTCTTGGATTCACCTTCCTCCCTTCTTCGCCTCCATCATCCCGCAGGGAGAACTCCTGGAGCTTTGGCTGCAGCACGCCGGTTGCAGCACCCTCGCGACCGAGGCAGAGGTCGCGGTCGTTGCCCCGGGCGAGGTCTTCATGACTCGAGGCTAGAGCGAAGTCGCCCGGGTTTGTAGGACAAGCGGTGCCTTCACGATCCACTTGGAGTACGACGGTGCTTCGGTTATGTTCTTCAAGGTCTTCGATGCGAACGGGCGTCGGCTGGAGTGCTGCCCCGGGAGAGGTGGCCGGGACCCTGCTGCGGTGAGGACTGGGCCCGCCGACCGCTCCCTTGGGGGCTCCTCAGGTGGCGGAGGCGTCGGAGGTTCCAGCGCCTCCGGCGAGCTCTTCGCGACTCCGGAGACGAGAGACGACAGCTACAAGCCCCTGAGCCGGCGCCGCTCCTGGAGCAGGGCGGGCTCGTCAGGCCGTCGCTGCCTCTGATTTGGATGGGGTTGGCGCCGGTGCTTGACGGCCCACTATTGATGATGGCGTCTATTGCAGGGTCGCGCGTAGTTAGCGTCCTTTTAGGATCTGTTCCCTGCGAGGAATCAAAGACGTGTCCCGTGGGGGCTTGTAAGGTGCCTGTGATCCTGTTCTATTAATTTAACCCTTGTCGTAGAATTGTGCGAGTTTCTCATTCCGTCTTAGCTCAGTTCTCCCTTTCGAACCTCATGAGGGCTTGGTGCTCTGCGCCGATAGGTCCCAGTCCCAAGGCGGCTTCAGCCGTCGCTGGTATGCCAGGTCGCGATGCCGTGGTCAAGGCCAGGAAGTGAGTGACCTGGAGTCTGGTAAGAGCCCCTGAGTCACGATGCTCAGGAGGTCCCCTTTGGCGCTCAAGCAGTCATCGTTCGGTGAGAAAGGAGAGCGGCGTCGCTAACACGGGATTGCATTAGGTACGGGGATGGTGCCACGGGATTGCTTCCGGGTGGTGACTTATCTCGAGAATCAGGGGTCACTCTCTGGTGTGTCGCCGGGTCCGTGCATCGGCAGGCGTGAGGCTGCTCGGTGAGGTCCTCGCGTGTCCCTCCCCTCTTGCCTTTGCTCCCCTTTCTGCTCTACGTCCTCGGGTCTCGGCCCTCAAGCGAGTCTCAGCCGTCGCTGGTATGCCAGGTCGCGATGCCGTGGACAAGGCCAGAGGGTGAGGGCTGGAGAGCCAGTAGGAGCCCTGAGTCGCGATGCTCAGGCACCCCCCCTTTAACGTGCAAGCGGTTCGCGCGGATGAGAGTGAAGGAGACACCGCAAGGGCTTCGCCTGACGCGGCTCCTTTAGGAGATCCTTTAAACCCATCATATAAAGAACGAGGGGTTGCCATGACAATTGACAGTCAGCCGTTGGTTGCTTCCGAGGGGCGATGAGGCACTGAAGGCTTGACGAGGTGGCGCCATGCGGGGCTGCCACGGCCAGAGCTCTGCCATTCAGGTTTGTCGGTGTTGCAGGGACGGACCCATGCGCAAGCGTTGTGCCATTTGGGAGCAGTTCCGTCAGTTGGCGTCAGTTCAGCGGGCAACTAGGTCAAACACATTAGCCGCGAAGAAGTGGATTCGCTCAAATAGATGCTGGGAAGGCGGACATCACTGGGTCAGGCCCGAGCGACTTGGGGATGATGCAGCCCGAGGGGCGCCCCCAACAAGGTAAGCTAACAACATGAAATAAAAGGGGATACATGCCGCAGGGACGGACCCACGCGGCCTGGGAATAATGCAGCCCTAGGGGGGCGCTCCCAGCTGGAAATGAAACTTGTAAGATGTCACCTGATGATGTTGAGGATGAAGGACTGTTGGTGTAGCAGACTCGGTGGGCTACGGAAGCCGATCCTCACGAGCCCCCAGGCCTAGGGGCCTCGGGAGGCTCCGGAGGCGCTTGTGGCTCCTCGCGGACCATCTCCATCTCCGCCAGGGCTGCGGAACGCCTGGTGTCGGTGTCAAAACCGGCGGATCTCGTGTAGGGGGTCCCGAACTATGCGTCTAGGCCGGATGGTAACAGGAGGCAGGGAACATGATGTTTTACCCAGGTTCGGGCCCTCTTGATGGAGGTAAAACCCTACGTCCTGCTTGATTAATATTGATGATATGGGTAGTACAAGATTAGATCTACCACGAGACCAAGGAGGCTAAACCCTAGAAGCTAGCCTATGGTATGTTTGTTGTATATGGAGTTGATTGCCTACGGACTACAACCCTCCGGTTTATATAGACACCGGATAGGGTTAGGTTACATATAGTCGGTTACAATGGTAGGAGATCTTGAATATCCGCATCGCCAAGCTTGCCTTCCACGCCAAGGAAAGTCCCATCCGGACACAGGACGAAGTCTTCAATCTTGTATCTCCATAGTCCCGGAGTCCGGCTGAAGGTATAGTCCGGCTAGCCGAACACCCCCTAATCCAGGACTCCCTCAGTAGCCCCCGAACCAGGCTTCAATGACGACGAGTCCGGCACGCAGATTGTTCGGCATTGCAAGGCGGGTTCTTCTCCAAATCTTGTGTACCTGTAGGAATAATGTCCAATTTTTGTAATGTAGCGCTCCTCGGCTCCCACGCCCAATAATGGCCGTCTTCCACGTGTCAAACGAATGTGAAAAGCCAGGGCCTTTTTACATCCACACCCCTAGCCATATAAACGAGCCGCCTGTTTAACGAGATGGGGATTTAGGTCCAAACCACATCTTCTCCTCTCCGTGAGTTATCCTCAGAGCGCTTCCAGCAAAGGTCCATTCCAACATGACCAGCCGTCGCAGCTCCTCCCCTCGCCCCTCCGGTCCCAAACCCGGGGACTGGGAGAGTTGCACCATCCCGCATAGCGAGTTAGTGTCGCTTCAGGCCAAGGGATTTCTCCCTCAGGCATACATGGTCCCGGTCCGAGCCGGTTTCGCCACCTACAATGGCAGAAAACAAGCAGAGAGCACCCCCAATCCTTCTAAAGGAGAGCGGGTGTGCCTCGTCCCCTATCTCATAAGGGGACTGTGGTTTCCAATTCATCCATTTCTCCGCGGGCTTCTGGAGTTCTATGGCCTCCAGCTGCACAATCTCACGCCCGCCTCCGTATTACATATTGCGAGTTTCGTCGCCCTTTGCGAGCTATTTATAGGTGTTGAGGCTCACTTCGCGCTGTGGAAGAGGTTATTCTGCCTGGTGCCCCGTTCTCGAGAGGGGTCTATATACCAAGTGGGCAGAGCCGAAGTATGGCGCATCGCCGGGACCGGATACCTATCCGGAACCCCAAAGAAGGCGTCCGAGGACTGGCCTTCGGAATGGTTTTACATAGATGACGTCCCGCTATCGGACCCTATACGGGTCGGTCTCCCTGAGTTCAACAGTGCCCCATTGAAGAAACACTTGAGCTGGCATCCGCGGAGCTCTGAGAAAGAAAGCGACAAAGACGTCCTTTACCTGATGGGCCGGATAAGACTGTTGGCTCATTCCGGACTAACCATGATTGGAGTCATGGCCGCATGCATTATGCGAGGGGTGCAGCCGCTTCAATATAGAGGCCACCCCATGTGGGATTTCAACGGGGAGGATGACGCCACCCGTTATGATCGTAAGCGGCCGGCCTTAGCTGCCGCCCTAGTAAAGATCTTGTCCTCTTTGTACAAGGGAGAAAAGGAGGAATTCCTCCGCGTCAATCCGCAGGCCGGATTTACTATGTACGATCCTCCAAGTTGGGTAAGTGAATAATTGCGCTTGCCCGTCTGTTTTATACTCCCACGGTTAGATATGTAGTCTAACGACTTCAGTGCAGGAACTGCGACAGGAGATAAAGGATATAAACAGCCGCCCTCCACAGCCCGAGGACCCAGAACGGTCCCTCGATCCGGACTCCGAAGAGGACCCGGACATGTCGGTGGAGCTTATCGACGGGGTGTTCCATCAGCTAAGCAAGGACAATACCTTGGTAGCCATCACGGCTGATTACCCAAGGTTAATCCCGGCCTCCCAGGTGACAGAAACCGGAGTCTCATTCCCTTGAGAGAGATTCCACTCTCATGTATTCCGGTGTTTCTGACGACAACCGTGTTTTGCAGGGGAGATTTCCGAGGAAGGAGGCCGAACTTGCGTCGGCTAGGCAACGAGGGGCCGCAGGACCCCGTGGGGCAAAAAGGAACGCAGTCCGGACTGAGATGCCGGCACAAAGGTATAGCGCACCCTCTGTTTCCCTGGTGTTATTCTGTCAGGGCATATTAACGTTCGTGCTATCTTCAGAACGAAGAGACCTCGCCGGACTACATCCCGAGAGGTTGCCGATCGCGCTCCCAACAGCCAGGCTCCAACGTCTGGCCAGGAAGCGGAGGCGAGCACAAGGCGCGCACCGGACGCTCCTCCGACAGAGGATGCGGACAGGCTGTCTGCCACAAATTCTGAAGTGGAGAGTGCCATGAACCACAGGCATCGCCGGACAGTTCTACGCGACGCTTGTTTCTCCCAAGAGGCTTTAGATGCCTTTAATTCGGGAGGTGCGTACCTCCGTGCCGCTCAAAATGGTTTAGCCAGAGCCACGGAGCAGTATGTAAAAGACATACAGGTAAGAAAATTTTGGTCAAATATAGATATACCAGTAGCCCTCGAGACTTGAAACAGTTAGAGCAACTGATTTAAGGATCATTTAATAAGCAGGTTCTTACAGAGAAGAATACCGTGTTGTCCCAGGAGCTGGAAAAGTGCAAGGCCCAACTAGAGGCCGCACTAGCCGCAGCAGGGGAGCCCAAAGAGACCCCCTTAGGTAAGATACGCTTCGAAATATTAGTATTGTGCGGTGTGGGTGCAAATCTGACAAAACATGTTGCAGATGGCGCCGGACTCGATCCGGAAAAGCAACAACTCTTACGCCGCCTAAAGGCCGGCGAGAGTACGTTGACAAAGGTGAGGCGAGAGAAGAATGATCTTTAGGATGCCAACACCAGGCTAGACGTCAAACTTAAAGATGTTCGTGGCCAGCTGTCGGACTCCACGAGGGAGAATCAACGGCTTCGACGCGGCATATTCAGTAAGTGCTTGAACGAACTTTGAAAAAAAAAGTTCGACGAGGAAGTCGACTAACAGAGTAATGTCTGTAGTTATGCTCATAGGTCGTCCTGTAGAGGAGATTCCCGGTTCTAAGGGTGACCTTCTTCCCGAACTCATGCAACTGCATGAGCGAATTCGGCAGGCGATGCGAGGTGTTGCCCAAGCCTTATGGCCTGCCCACTCCATGCCCGAGGGCCTTGGAGAGCTTGCGGAGAAGCTGAAGGGAGCTCGGCGGCGCTTCCGGTTGTGGAAGATATCGGCCTGCTGACAAGGCGCTAGGGAAGCCTGGGCCATGGTGAAGACCCGTTTTACGAAGTCTGACCCAAACGACATGGCCGAGGTCGGACCAGTAGGGCCTGACGGGAAGGAAATCCCTGTGAGCTTAGTATACGGCCAAGTAGAGTTGGCGCGAAGTATTGCCAGCAGGACTGTAAATTAGACAGCCTGTTAGATGGTATAGAAGAGGAATACAATCAGTCAGAATGACTGTGTAATTTTGAATTGACATGTGTAATGCCTTCTAGCCGGATTGTAGATCGTTTGTCGTTGCCGACCTTTTCGCTTCAACCTCGGGACCTGACGGTCCGGAGTGTGTCCGAATACCATAGCGGTTATATAAGAACCGTGGTATGCATGGAGACCAGGCGTAGGGGTCATTAGTGCTTTATCAGACAAGTGCCCAACTAGTTATGTTATATTACATGGTTAGTAAGAAACATCTTCCAGAGAGAATAGTTCCGTTAGGGGTTCCTTTCGCTGGGAGGCATGCCCTAAAGTGCATGTCCAGATTGCGTAAAAAGATGCAGAAAAAAGCATCTGGGGGCGCATAAAATGAGTAAAAAGATACTGACTGAATATTCCCTTAAGAACGCTAGCTTTCGGCTTCACCCAGTCTGAGGTACACATCCGGCTGACCCGGCAGTAACAATCGCAGAGGTGCTCCCTTTACCGCCTAGCCGAACAATCGGGAATGTAGGGGTAAGCACAGGAGCCAGGCAACCCAGCTTGGCCAAAACTTAAGTCATATCGATGCATATAATGGTGAAGAAAAAGGTACATGCGGAAGTTTGATGCATGTGTTGGGCGTGAAGCCCGTATAAATAAGCTTCTATTAAAGAAGCCCCCAGGTTTAATGAGCGCGAGTGGCGCGTCACTAGATGAGCCTTTAAGGGCTATAAAAGAATAGAGGGGAAGGAGAGAAATGTAAGACAGAATAATGCAAAAAATGGACAGAGGAAGGAGACGAACACAGAGTCCGGCGCTAGGCATAGAATCTTCGGAGACGGGTGGCGTCCCACGGGTTCGGCTCGAGTCGGTTATCCGACGCATCTCGCAGGCGGTACGCCCCGCCAGTCAGGACTTGGTCGATTATGAATGGACCTTCCCACTTGGGCTTGAGTTTGTCCTTTTTCCTATCCGCAGGCGTAGAACTAGTTCGCCAACATTGTAATTTTTGGCCTGTACTTCTCTGCTTTGATATCTTCGGGCCTGCTGTTGATAAAATGCGGAACGGGCTTTTGCCACATCACGCTCCTCCTCTAGGGCGTCCAAGTTGTCCTGCCGATCGAGCTCGGCTTCTCTTTCTTCGTACATGCGCACTCTAGGTGAGTCATGAATTATGTCGCAGGGCAGAACTGCCTCTACACCATACACCATAAAAATGGTGTGTATCCGGTGGTGCGATTTGGCGTGGTCCGCAACCCCCATAGCACTGAGTCGAGCTCCTCTACCCAGTGCATGTTAGATTCTTTGAGGGACCGCACCAGTCTGGGTTTAATGCCGCTCATGATAAGACCATTTGCACGTTCGACCTGGCCGTTGGTTTGTGGGTGATAGACGGAAGCATAATCGATCTTGATGCCCGTGTTTTTGCACCAGAGATTTACCTCGTCGGCGGTAAAGTTTGTACCGTTATCGGTTATGATGCTGTGGGGGACGCCATAACGGTGTACAACCCCGGATATGAAGTCTATCACAGGTCCGGATTCAGCCATTTTAACAGGCTTGGCTTCTATCCATTTGGTGAATTTACCCACCATGACCAGTAAGTATTTTTTTCCTATCGGTCCCACCTTTAAGGGGTCCGACCATGTCAAGCCCCCAGACCGCAAAAGTCCAGGTGATGGGTATAGTTTGGAGTGCGGTGGGTGGCATATGCCTTTGGTTGGCAAAAAGTTGGCAACCAGCGCATCGTTGGACTAGGTCCTGAGCGTCTGCCCGGGCCGTCGGCCAATAAAAGCCTGTACGGAAAGCCTTGCTAACAAGGGACCGAGCAGCGGCGTGGTGACCACCGAGTCCGGCATGAATTTCAGCCAGAAGGTTCCGCCCTTCCTCTTCGGAGATGCACCTTTGAAGGACTCCGGTAGTGCTTTTCTTATAAAGCTCTCCCTCATGGACTCTATAGGCTTTAGATCGCCGCACTATGCAGCGGGCCTCGTTTTGGTCCTCTGGGAGTTTCTGCCTAGTAAGGTAGGCTAAGAATGGTTCTGTCCACGGGGCGATGACCGCCATTATTATGTGGGCTGAAGGTGTAATTTCATTGGCAGAGCCTCCAATTGTGTCAGATTGTTCGGCGTCGAGTGGTGCGGCTGGGTCCGGGCTGTTATTTGCAAGTTCCCCCTCCCATGCTACGGATGGCTTGAACACTCTTTCCAAAAAGATGTTGGGGGGGACTGCATCGCGTTTTGCTCTGATGCATGCCAGGACGTCCGTTGCTTGATTGTTTTCTTGGGCTATATGGTGAAACTCCAGCCCTTCGAACCGAGCTGACATTTTTAGGACGGCGTTGTGGTAAGCTGCCATTTTTGGGTCCTTGGTGTCGAAGTCTCCATTTATTTGGGATATCGCGAGGTTTGAATCCCCGCGTACCTCTAGGCGCTAGATACCCATGGATACTGCTATCCAGAGATCATGTAGGAGGGCCTCATATTCGGCTGCATTGTTGGAATCCATGTACATGATTTGGAGCACATATTGGACTGTGTCTCCTGTGGGGGACGTCAGGACGACGCCAGCCCCCAGTCCGGCCAACATTTTGGAGCCGTCGAAATGCATAATCCAGTTTGAATATGTGCCGTACTCTTTAGGGAGGTCGGCCTCCGTCCATTCTGCGACGAAGTTGGCCAAAACTTGCGATTTAATAGCTCGCCGTGGCTTATAGGTTATATCGAACGAGAGAAGCTCGATGGCCCATTTTGCAATCTGGCCCGTTGCGTCGCGGTTGTTGATAATATCGTTGAGTGGTACTTCCGTGGCTACTGTTATGGAACACTCTTGAAAGTAGTGTCGTAGCTTCCGGGATGCCATGAATACCGTGTATGCAATCTTTTGATAATGCGGGTACCGTGATTTGCATGGAGTGAGGACAGTGGATACGTAGTAGACCGGCCTTTGAAGGGGGAATTTGTGTTCATCCGTTTCCCGCTCGACAACGAGCACTGTGCTGACAACTTGATGTGTTGCTGCAATGTACAATAACATTGGTTCGCAAGTGTTCGGCGCGGCCAGGACTGGGTTTGTTGCAAAAATGGCTTTTATTTCATCAAGTCCGGCCGTGGCGGCCTCCGTCCACTCGAAGTGTTCGGTGCGCTGAAGGAGGCGATAGAGGGGTAGTGCCTTTTCTCCCAAGCGGGAGATGAAGCGGCTTAAAGCCGCCACACATCCGGTTAATTTTTGTATTTGTTTGAGGTCCTTTGGGATATCCAATTGTGACAAAGCTCGGATCTTGGCTGGATTTGCTTCAATTCCTCTATCGGATACAATGAAGCCCAAGAGCTTTCCGGCTGGAACGCCGAAGACGCATTTTTCCGGGTTGAGCTTGATGTCATATTTTCGGAGGTTATCGAATGTAAGCCTCAAGTCGTCTACTAGAGATTCGACATGTCTTGATTTGACGACCACATCATCAACATACGCCTCCACTGTTTTGCCGATCTGATTTGCCAGACATGTCTGGATCATGCGCTGATATGTTACGCTGGCGTTTTTCAGCCCGAAGGGCATTGTGTTGAAGCAAAATGGGCCGTATGGTGTGATGAATGCTGTTGCGGCTTGGTCTGATTCTGCCATCTTGATTTGATGGTATCCGGAGTATGCGTCGAGGAAACACAACGAGTCGTGTCCTGCAGTGGCATCGATAATTTGATCGATACGGGGGAGGGGGAAGGGATCCTTTGGGCAAGCCTTGTTGAGGTCTTTAAAATCGACACACAGGCGCTAGGATTTGTCCTTCTTTGGTACCATCACCAAGTTTGCTAGCCAGTCCGGATGTTTTATGTTTCTAATGAATTTGGCCTCCAATAGCTTGGCTAGCTCCTCTCCCATAGCCTGTCTCTTGGGTTCGGAGAAGCGCCGAAGGGCTTGGTTGACAGGTTTCAATCCTTTTAGGATATTTAAGCTGTGTTCGGCCAGCCTGCGTGGGATCCCTGGCATGTCTGAAGGGTGCGAGGCGAAAATGTCCCAGTTCTCTCGTAGGAACTCTCGCAGTGCGGCGTCTACATCAGGGTTCAGTCGTGCCCCGATGGAAGCTGTTTTATTGGGGTCCGTTGGATGGACCTGGAATTTGACTATTTCGTCAGCTGGCTTGAAGGATGTGGATTTGGATCTCTTATCGAGTATCACATCATCCCTGTTAACCATGGAGCGCAGCGTAGACAGTTCCCCGGCCGCTAAGGCTTCGGATAGTGCCTCAAGGGCTAATGCGGCCGTCTTGTTTTCGGCACAGAGTGCTACGTCCGGATCACTAGCTAGAGTGATAATTCCGTTCGGCCCGGGCATCTTAAGCTTCATGTACCCGTAATGGGGTATTGCTTGGAAGATTGAGAATGCTTCCCATCCCAGTAAAGCGTGATATCCGCTTTTGAACGGGGCCACTTGAAACGTGACTTCTTCGGACCTGTAATTATCTGGCGTGCCGAACACCACATCTAGTGTGATTTTTCCTATGCAGCACGCTTCCCGACTAGGGATTATTCCTCTAAAGGTTGTGCTGCTTCGCTCAATGCGGTTCCAGTCTATTTCCATTTTTTGAAGGGTTTCCTCATAAATGAGGTTCAGTCTGCTGCCTCCATCAATGAGCACCTTGGTGAGGCGAAAGCCGTCCACTATGGGACTGAGGACCAATGCGGCTGGTGCTCGGGCTGTTCGGAATCTAGGTTCATCACTTGCGTTGAAGGTAATAGCAGTGTCGCTCCATGGATTTATTGTTGCAACTTGATAGACTTCGGCGAGGCTGCGGAGTGTTCTTTTTCGCATACTGTTTGATGCGAAAGTCTCGAAGACTGTGAGAACAGTACTGGTGTCCTCGGGCTGGCTTTCTGCAGCCTCCAGAATTAAGAGGTCCTCGCCAATTTTGGCAACTTGCCGGAGTATCCAACATGCTCTAAGGCTGTGAGTTGGTGTGGCGTCCTCTGTACTGTGGATTCTACAGGGTCCATCAAGCCACCTTTCCAGTATGGTTCCCTGCCCTGTAGAGGGTTTTGGCTTTTTGGTGTTTATCCTGGGTGTCCTATGATGATGCACCCTCTTAGTTCGGACAGGATTACTATTCAAGGCCGGATTATCCCAAAATTTTATTTCGGTTTTCCAGGCGCTTTCCACCGCACAGTATTTTTGTACTATGGACGCCAAGTCAGCGAAGCGTGTAATATCACGACGACTTACGGCGTTAAGGATTCCCTCGTCCGTGCAATTACTGCAGAAAATTGAGATTGTGTCTCCCTCGCGGCAATCCTTTATCCTGTTCATAACTAGGAGGAATCTGGCCCAGTAATGATGTACTCTTTCCTCGGGCCTCT
Organism: Triticum dicoccoides; assembly: GCF_002162155.2. Classification (NCBI taxonomy): domain Eukaryota; kingdom Viridiplantae; phylum Streptophyta; class Magnoliopsida; order Poales; family Poaceae; genus Triticum; species Triticum dicoccoides. Next base: position 381,814,588 of record NC_041392.1, on the reverse strand, counting down.
GCCTGATTTGGGAGAGATCGCTTATGTTCGGGTGGGTAGGTGTCGTTGAATCTGAAACCTCACCCAATCCACGATTCGGAGGCCGAAGAGTTTCAGAACTCTGAAGATCGGATTCTTGGATGTTGTCCAACGAATCTAGCCCGTTTCCTGATCCTAAGCTCAGGTCTTGAGTTACATCCTCCTCTCCGCGGGTATCCGGCTTGGAGGAGTCAGGAATTCGGACATAGCTAGTCCTTAAAATAGATGAAGGGTCGCCGCACTGCGCCTCTACCATGGCAACATGGTGGGTGACTTGGGGAGAGTTAATTTCTCTTAGATCGGGTTTAAGCCCAACCTGGTCGTAATCCGTAGCGACCCCCCGGGCGGCGATGCGATCCAAGAGCTCGTTTACGGAAGAGAGATCCATTGGATCTAGCTGCTCGACGAGCTCCGAGCCGACGTGTAGGTTGCTTTTGATGACCCGAGAGGTCACCGTCGGCACAATAGCCGAACAGGCGGTCATGAGGAAACCACCTAGCCGGAGAGTTTGGCCGACAGCCAAGGCTCCCTTAGCAACGGTGCCGTCTTTAAAGACGAGAGGAAGCATCCTTCCTGATTGCGATGGCACAGAGGAACTCTCAATGAAAGAACTAATCTCGGTGTCAAAACCGGCAGATCTCGGGTAGGGGGTTCCGAACTATGCGTCTAGGCCGGATGGTAATAGGAGGCAGGGAACACGATGTTTTACCCAGGTTCGGGCCCTCTTGATGGAGGTAAAACCCTACATCCTGCTTGATTAATATTGATGATATGGGTAGTACAAGAGTAGATCTACCACGAGATCAAGGAGGCTAAACCCTAGAAGCTAGCCTATGGTATGATTGTTGTATATGGAGTTGATTGCCTACGGACTACAACCCTCCGGTTTATATAGACACCGGATAGGGTTAGGGTTACATATAGTCGATTACAATGGTAGGAGATCTTGAATATCCGCATCACCAAGCTTGCCTTCCACGCCAAGGAAAGTCCCATCTGGACACGGGACGAAGTCTTCAATCTTGTATCTCCATAGTCCTGGAGTCCGGCTGAAGGTATAGTCCGGCTACCCGAACACCCCGTAATCCAGGACTCCCTCACCTGGCCTCTTGCGCCTCCATGATGCCCCTCATGAGGCGCTGGTACGTGGCAGCCGTGTTCGGTAAGCCGTAAGGCATGCGAACATAGCTATGGGGTGGACCTCCGCAGCGCCCCACTCGCGAGGGCCAGAGGCGCTCCAGAGAGGCGACTCGTTTGAGCCCTGGTATGTCGATGCAGACGCGCAGCCCACCATCCTCGCTTGGATGGGGAGCCACTGCTGGTAGGCGGCGGCCGCCTTTCATGACTCTTGACTCCTGTAGCTCCTGAATGGTCTTGCTGACGAACTCCCGAGGGTCTGGCTCTCCTTGCCTTACTCCTTCTTGAGGGAAACGTGCTTCGAAACACGCCTCCATGTGGTGCCCAAGCGCCTCCCTCGTGACCCTAGCCAGGTCGGTGGCCCTCCAAGGGAGAGCCCCCGAGCCCTGCCTAAGGAGGGCGCCGGGCGCGCTTTCCTATGCGATGGAAGGAGGTTCCCCCTGGGCAGGCGCGGACCCAAGGGGCCTGCCTCCTGAGGGACCGGGCCGGACGATGTCTTCTTCTTCTTGGGGGCGGTCTGGGGAAGCCTCCTGCTTCCGCGATCCGTGTCTTCCAGTGACGCGTCCTGAAAGGCTCACTCCAGGGAACACACCGCGTCCTTCTCTTCACAGGGCACCATGATGACTCCACCACTTCCTGGCATCTTGAGGACGTTGTAGCCGTGGTGAGTTACGGCCATGAACTTGGCCAGCGCTGGGTACCCAAGGATGGCGTTGTACGGCAGGCGAATGTGAGCGACGTCGAAGTCGATGAGCTCGGTGTGGTAGTTGTCGCGTGCCCCGAAGGTGACAGGGAGGCGGACCTGCCCAATCGGGACCGTGGAGCCGTCGGTTTCTCCGGAGAAAGGCTTGGTTGGCTGAAGCTAGCTGTAGGGCACTTGGAGATTGTTGAATGTTTCCACGGACAGGATGTTGAGCCCTGCCCCGCCGTCGATGAGGGTCCTGGTGACCACCATGTTGCTGATGATTGGGGAACAAAGCAACGGGAGGACTCCGGCTGTAGTCGCACACTTGAGCTGATCTGCTGAGCTAAATGTGATGGCGCACGCCGACCACCTGAGAGGGCGCGTGGCTTCGAGCTTGGGGAGGACTGCATTCACTTCGCGGGTGAACTGCTTGAAGATGCGTTGAGAGGCTGGGGCTTGAGCCCCGCCCAGGATGCAGGCTATCGCGCGCGGCTCCTGGAACCCCCAGCCCCCTCGTCCTAGTGGCGGTCCTCGTTCCTCCTTGGCTGCGGCGGCAGCGGAGGGAGGCCTGCGTTGCCTTGCGGGCGATCCTCGCGAGGCTGATCCCTCCAGTCTCCCTCGCGAGGCGGATCTTGCCAGCGATCCTCGCGAGGTTGATCGCACCACCCTTGGCGCGTGCCACGGTCTTCCCAGCATCCTCGTTCCTTCCTCCTCCTCGACCGTAGCCCCGGTCACCGCGGTCGGGGCGACGGCCGATCCTTCCTTCTCGCACGGCTCGGAGCTCTTGACATTCGTTGGTGTTGTGGGTGTGGAGGTCGTGATACACACAGTATCGACTGCCCTTGGGAGGTTCGAGCAGATCTCTGGCCCGCTTGGTGTCTGGTTCTGCCGCGAGCACGACAGCCCCCTTGCGCTTCACATCCTTGGCCTTGGGCTTCTTCTCTTCTGGGTCTGCGGCAGGCAGCTCGAGGAGGGAGAGACGCCCTTCCTCGGCCCTGGCGCACTTGGTTGCCAAGTTGAACAGCTCCAAGGAAGTGCACAGGCCTTCATGCATCGCCAGCTCCTCCTTCATCTTGACATCGCGCACGCCGTCGGAGAAGGCTGAGATGATGGCCTCCTCAGTCGCCTTGGGAATCTTGAGGCGTGCGTTGTTGAAGCGCTGGATGTACTTCTGCAGGGTCTCCTCGGGTTGTTTCTTGATGCGGCGCATGTCGCTCACGGCGGGTGGCCGGTCGCGAGTACCTTGGAAGTTGGCGATGAAGTGGGTGCGCATCTCGTCCCAGGAGGAGATCATGCCTGGGGCCAGGTTCAGGAGCTAGGTGCGGGCCCCGTCCTTGAGCGCCATGGGAAACCAGTTCGCCATGACCTTCTTGTCTCTGTTGGCAGCTTCGATGCACAGCTCATAGAGCTGGAGGAACTCCACAGGGGCGGCCGTGCCGTCGTAACGAGGAGGCAGGTCTGGCTTGAACTTGCCGGGCCACGCGACGCTGCGTAGCTCGGTGGTGAAGGCACGGCAGCCTGCTGTGGCCACGGGAGGCCTTGGGTGATGGAGAGCTTGGTCTTGCATGTCCCCACGCGCTGCAGCTGGGAGCAGTGCGGGGTCTTGGCGTGTGGGAGCAGGAGCATGGTCGCGACGTGCTGGAGCAGGGAGCGCCCGGGCAGCTTCTTGCGGGCGAGGGACTTCTTGACAGCTCCGCTCTTGCCGCGCTGGCACCTGACGGAGCGGGTTCCACCCAGGGGCCATGCGCCTTGGAGCCATGGCGCCTTCTTGAGGAGGAGGCGACCGGGGCGCCGCCGGAGCCTCGTCGCCCGCGCGGGGCGGGGTGCGGTGCAGCAGAACGGACGGCGCAGGAGAGCCCCCTACGGCGCGGACGAGCTCGGCGACGCGGTCAAGCCATTCTTCATAGACATCGTCGACGGGACGGTAGCGCAGGAGCTTGTTTGCCGCGATGAGCGCAGCTCGAGCCTCCATGGGTGCGCAGAGCGCGCGGGACGAAGAACCAGCTGGGGTGAGCGAGGGAGTAGCGGTGCGGCCGTCTTGCCGCACTGACGGATGCTGAGACGATGCTTGCTGCTCGTCCCCCACCGGGCCGGTGGTGGCGTTGACGGCAGGTGACGGGGAACGGCGAGGACGCGCGCCGACAGGAGCCGTCTGGGCGACGCGGGAAGTGAGAGCGGCCCGGCGCTTGGCGCGGGCCCGACGAGCATCAGACATGGGCGTGATGGTCGGAGGAGAACGGGGTGGTGGAAGACGAATTCCAGTGCACCCCTACCTGGCGCGCCAAATGTCGGATTTCGGGTTCCGGCAGACCCTTGAGGTTCGAACACTGGGGTGCGGGCGGAGATTTCGCCTCCTACCTACCTGCACCCCTTCGCCTTGCTAAGATCTAAGCTAAGGAAAGAACAACACAAGAGACACAGGGTTTATACTAGTTTGGGCCACCGTTGTGGTGTAATACCCTACTCCAGTGTGTGGTGTGGTGAATTGCCTCTTAGGCTGATGGTGATGAACTATACAAGGAAGAACAGCCACGCGAAGGTCTGTTCTTTGCTGGGGGGACGAACTGCTAGGAGGAGTTCAGTCACCCTTCTCTCTCTCTGATTTCGATCCGATCCTTGATCCTCGATCTCTATCTCTAACCTTCCTTTTACCTCGAAACCGAACCCCGATCCTTGTGGGTGGCTGGTCCTATTTATAGGCAATGGCCCAGGGCCTCTTCCCAAATATTGAGCGGAAAGGGCGCCAACAATTGTCCATTTTGAAGGGGAACATCTAGTACACTTATCCTGACTAAAGTTGGTCCTCTCCTGCACAAAGCTCTGGTGGTGACGCCGTCTTGGGCTCCACAATGACCTCCGTCTTGCGGTCCTCCTGGTCTTGGTCTTGTTGCACCGAAATGGCAACCTTTGCCTGATGCCTCAGTACTCTGCGACAAAGGGGAAAGGAGGACACTGCGCGGGCTGGCGCCCGCCTGGCGCCCTTGGTCGTCAAGGCTTGCATCACGGGCACCTCGTGAGGTACCCCACCTTGATCTCTCCGCCTCCTCGCGAGCCAGCCTGGTGAGGCCGTGCCTGTGGAAGCTCTGTGTCGTCCGCCCCGCGAGGCTTGGCCCCTCGCGAGGGTCTTGGGTCTGTGTTGATGAAGATGGGCCGTGTTGGGCCCCCCTTTGAGCCACGCCGCAGGCCGCAGGCAGGCAAGTCTGGGGACCCCCGTTCCCAGAACGCCGACAGCAACAAGCCTTTGATGGGTATTCTGTTGCTCCGGGTGCCCGTTCGATGTGATGTCATCCAGACTGTTATCTTCGCCGGAGTTGGGTTGTTCGGTTTGATTCTCCGTGTTGCCGTGGTTGGACGGTGATTCAATACCGTGTTCGTCGTCCGCTGGCTCACCCTGCTCTATCGCTGGGTCTGTATGATCGTTGTTTCTGCCGAGGTGGGATTTGGAGCGGCGCTTACACTGCCGCTTTGACAGCTTCTCGAGGGATCCATCCTTCGCTGCGTCCTTCCGTTCCTCGTCGTCATTTTCTTTGGGTGTGTCCACCATGTATACATCATATGATGAATTGGGCGTCTAGTGCCCTGTGGGCAGTGGTTCCCGTTCGTCTCCTGCATCATCGTCCATACCGTCGATGTCTTCAGAGTCGAAGTCGAGCATGTCGGTCAAATCTTCGACAGTGGCTACTAAGTGGGTGGTGGGTGGGCGGCGAATTTCTTCGTCATCCACATCCCAATCCTGCCGGACATAGTTCGGTCAGGACTCTCCTGACAAGGAGAGAGACTTTATTGAATTCAGTATGTCGCCGAAGGGCGAGTGCTGAAAGATATCCGCGGAGGTGAACTCCATGATTGGCGGTTCGGAGTCCATGGCCAGGGAAGGATCTGGTAGTTCGGTGACACGGCTCTCGTTAGGGGTGAAGTTGGTGTTTGGCTCTATCGCCGTTGAGACTGCGGCCTCCATGGCGGGGTCTATCCACCCATCCTTGGATGGCGCAACTGGCTCCGAATTGAGGGTCGGAGCGGTCGCCAGTGCGATCTCCCGAACATTGTCCGATAGTTGAGCTAAATCATGCTCATCGTGACCGTGCGGCGCACTCGGGAAGGGCTTGAATCCGTCGAAGATCAAGTCTCTGTGGATGTTGGCCGTGTGGTTTATGCTTCCAAACCTGACCTAGTGTCCAGGGGCGTAGCTCTCGATCTGCTCCAGATGGCCAAGCGAGTTGGCCCGCAGGGCGGAGCCACCGAATACAAAGATCTGTCCGGCGAGAAAAGTCTCACCCTGGACTGCATCGCTATCGATGATCGAAGGATCCATCCAGCCTAACGATGACGACACAGAGGAACTCTCAATGATAGCACCAATGTCGGTGTCAAAACCGGCGGGTCGCGGGTAGGGGGTCCCGAACTGTGCGTCTAGGCGGATGGTAACAGGAGGCAGGGGACACGATGTTTTACCCAGGTTCGGGCCCTCTTGATGGAGGTAATACCCTATGTCTTGCTTGATTGTTCTTGATAATATGAGTAGTACAAGTGTTGATCTACCACGAGATCGAAGAGGCAAAACCCTAGAAGCTAGCCTATGGTATGATTGTTGTTGTTTCTCCTATGGACTAAACCCTCCAGTTTATATAGACACTGGAGGGGGCTAGGGTTACACAGAGTCGGTTACAAGGAAGGAGATCTACATATCCGTATGGCCAAGCTTTCCTTCCTCTCCAAGGAGAGTCGCATCCGGACATGGGACGAAGTCTTCAATCTTGTATCTTCATAGTCCAACAGTCCGACCAAAGGATATAATCCGGCTGTCCGGATACCCCCTAATCTAGGACTCCCTCACCGGGCGTGTGGGGTTTTGGATCTACAAAAGCGCCCGCTGGGTTGCTTACGTACCGCGCTTCCGGACGGGTCTCCTTCAATCTGAGCTGAGGTGCATCACCCTCGACATTGGAGGTACACGGTGACGTGTTCGTGTGTGAACCCACTTTTTTCGACTCCGCTGGGGACGAAGCGTTGAACGGTCTCCGGCTCGGTCATGCTATGAAGAGATCGTAATCTAGGTTTTGCAATCTACAAAGGGAACATGAATACCCAATTCACTTATGTAGATGCAAATAATGCATATGTTGTTGCTAGATCGTTTAATGAGAATAATGTATCGGCTAGCCCTAGCTTTATCAATCATGCATCTAATTATGTGCAAGAGCCGATGCAACAAAATCTCCATGCTTCTGCCTCATATAATGTTAGCAACATGGAACATATGTATACCAACTCCCATGCATCGGCAGCCCCTCAAATCCATATGTCGATGAACAACATCGTGAGTTCCGTTAATCAAGTTGAAACACCTCACATGGGAACTTCCGATAGTATGCAACAAAGTTTTCTCCTTTTTATTCATCAACAATTAGCTTGCAATTTGTTAATCGAAACATGCTGGTGGATAGGGGAATTGGCCATGCTACTACTAGTTATCCGGCTAATTACCCTCAATCATCATATGCTACACCTCATGCTACTAATTTTTTGGCACCATATGCAACTATAGGTATTCATAATTCGGCTTCGCACCTTCACGCTAATAGTCGAATAAGTGAAAATTCTATAGGATCACATGTGTCTTCACCTAGTATCGTAGCATACAATGTTTTCCCTGCACAATTACAGAATTTCGGTGACATGTCATTACCAAAAGAGTCTAAAAGTGTCGGTGGGCAATTCTATCTAGATTAGGTCATTAAGAAAAATCTTACGTCATTTTGGGACGAATGCAATGTTGTTCTACATGAATTAATAAAAGAGGGAAATCCTATTAATTCTGCCGCAATCGAAACTAGATTATGTCAAAAAGAGAAAGCACTGCGTTTGGATAGAATTATCAAAAATGTGGTGATTCGGATAACAAAATTAATTTGGCTATTGAAAAGACTGAGCCAAATATTACGTATGCCGAATCTGTTCTAGAAAAATGGGACAACAAGGTGTTCGGGAGCTATTCGAAATAGGAACAACATATCGTTCAAGTAACGCAACCATCATGCTCTCCGAACGTGTTTGAAAAGGTATGTCTAGCAAGTGATTTACCTATCTTCCAATTTGGTCGCAACTTTATTGTTGATGCTTCTATAAGAAAAATTCTGATAAGTAATTTTGAAAGACCAATGAAGAAGGGAAATTTACTCGCTAGCAATAAAACTGTTATAGAACATATCGGTCAACCTATTGTGCCATTATAAAGACTGATAGTGACCTATTATTGCAGCCAAAGTTTTCCCCATTGCTTTATCGAAATTTCATATCTAATTGGGTAGCTTTGCTTGTTTCATACTTGGCTTGCACCTGGTCTCAATTGAGACATGTGTATTCTAACTATTTTCGTTTTAGAAATTTAAAGCCAAGGTCAAATTCTTTCACGAAATCCGATGCTAATATAATATCTTATAAAATATATTGGAGATAGGGTGCAAAACACAATACATAGCCGAATGGGGATATTCCAAAATTGAACTATTCATTTACTTGACTCCAAAGCCGTTCGCAAACCAAGATCGGTTATAAAACAAGAAGTATACCTTCAATTCAAGCATGTGTGATCAAATATTTGATTTCTTGCTGAAAAATAGTTACATTAGAATTCTTGATCACCATGTCAAGCCATCAATCAAAGGACGAATGTATTGTAAGTTGCCTGATTCGTCCAAGCATAATTTTGAGGATTGCGACATGTTTCGTCAAACATGCAAATTGGCCATTGATAGAGGACGATTGAAATTTGTTGAGACACCAAGAGATGACCAGTCTATTCCGATTGGTCCTGATGGCAAACGATTTTAGCATCGGCTACTTCAAGACGATCCATTTCAACATGAGAAGGTAAAAACTATGGATAATAGCAACAAGCTTTCAACTAAGGAAGTTGTTCAAGAGCAGAATGATAATATTCTTGAGGGAGAAAATTCCATCGAGGTTGCACAAAAGACGACAAGTATTGGGGGGGGTGCAACAAGAAAATCCAAAGATTGGTGCAAGCACAACCAAAGAAAGCAAAGGCCGAGGTAAGCACAAAGTTAAAAAGCCAAAAGTCACTTTCACGCAATTGTTGGAAAAAATCAGAAGATAAGTGAGAAAAACAGTGTTTACCAGCCAAGTAATTCACGAGCATCAAGACCACCTGAGGGAGTCCTGGATTAGGGGGTCTCCGGATAGCTGGACTATATCCTTCGGCCGGACTGTTGGACTATGAAGATACGAGATTGAAGACTTCATCCCGTGTCCGGATGGGACTCTACTTGGCGTGGAAGGCAAGCTAGGCAATACAGATATGTACAGCTCCTCCTTTGTAACCGACCTTGTGTAACCCTAGGCCCCTCCGGTGTCTATATAAACCGGAGGGTTTAGTCCGTAGGACAACATACAATCATACCATAGGCTAGCTTCTAGGGTTTAGCCTATTTGATCTCGTGGTAGATCGACTCTTGTAATACTCATATCATCAAGAACAATCAAGCAGGACGTAGGGTATTACCTCCATCAAGAGGACCTAAACCTGGGTAAACATCGTGTCTCCTGCCTCCTGTTACCATCCGCCTTAGACGCACAGTTCGGGACCCCCTACCCGAGATCCACCAGTTTTGACACTGACATTGGTGCGTCGGACAGTGTTCGGGAGATCACATCCGCAGCTACTCCGGCCGTTAATCCGGAGCAAATCGCGCCATCCGAGAGCGGAGGGATAGACCCCGCCATGGAGGCCACACTCTCAGTGGCGATAGAGCCGGATACTAACTTCACCCTTTACGAGAGCTGTGTCACCGAACCACTGGATTCATCTCCGGCCACGGACTCCGAGCCGCTCATGTCCGTGCCCGTCGAGTCCGACTGGGCGCCGATCATGGAGTTCACCTCCGCGGATATCTTTCAGCACTCACCTTTCGAAGATGTGCTAAACTCATTAAGGTCTCTATCCCTGTAGGAAGAGCCTTGGCCAAACTATGTCTGCCTAGAATGGGATGCGGACGATGAAGAAATTCGCGGCCCACCCACCACCCACTTAGTAGCCAATGTCGACGATTTAACCGACATCCTCGACTTCGATGGTATGGACGACGAAGCCAGAGACGAAAAGGAACCACCGCCCTCAGGGCGCTGGACCGCCACCTCATCATATGATAATGGCGACGAGACAGCGGAGGATGATCCCTCCAAGAAGCAACCCAAGCACCGACGTCAGCGGCGCCACTCCAAGTCCCGCCATAGCAAGAGCAGTGATACCGGCACAGGAGATAACAACAATCCGGATAGCACCGAAGACAACAACAATCCCCTCCAGCACGGTGTAGAGCTAGAGGACAAACAAGCTAGCCCTCCAGACCAGGCAGCAGATGGAGAACCGGAGGAGGACAATTACATGCCTCTCTCCGAAGACGAGGCGAGCCTCGGCGGCGACGAGTTAATCGTGCCTGAGGACCCCGTCGAGAAAGAGCGCTTCAAGCGCCGGCTTATGGCCACGGCAAATAGCCTGAAGAAAAAACAACAACAGCTTCAAGCTGATCAAGACTTGCTAGCAGACAGGTGGACCGAAGTCCTTATGGCCGAGGAGCATGAACTCGAGCGCCCGTCCAAGAGTTACCAAAACGCAGGTTGCTACCTCATGTTGAGGAGGAAACACTGAAACTTCATTCACCGGTGTACGATGCAGCTAACCAGCCACTACGCGGCAAAGCCAGAGAGGCGTTTCAGCCTAAAGTTTAGACCGCACCCCGTCGCCACTCAGTCAAAAATACTAAGGCCCGAGGCAACACAGAGGACCTGCGAGACATCTTGGAAGGTAAGGCAAAAATCACAAGGTCAATATACGGGACACGGGCACGTGCGCCCACACGGGACGACTATCGTCGCGTCGGATACACCAAGAGTAAATCCGGCCGGGCCGAATACAGCAGACAAGACTCATACGAACTACGTCGGGATATAGCCCGACACAGAGGTGCCGCACACCCCCTATGCTTCACTGATGAAGTTATGAATCATGAATTCCTGGAGGGTTTCAAACCCGTAAATATCGAATCATACGATGGCACGACAGATCCTGCTGTATGGATTGAGGATTTCCTCCTTCAAATCCACATGGCTCGCAGTGATGATCTACATGCCATCAAGTACCTCCCACTAAAACTCAAAGGACCAGCTCGGCATTGGCTGAATAGCTTGCCAGCATATTCCGTCGGCAGTTGGGGGGATCTGGAAGACGCATTTCTTGACAACTTCCAGGGTACTTATGTGCGGCCACCGGATGCTGATGACTTGAGCCACATAACCCAGCAGCCAGGGGAATCGTCCAGACAATTCTGGACACGGTTCCAGACTAAGAAAAATCAAATTGTAGACTGTCCGGATGCAGAGGCCCTAGCGGCATTCAAGCATAACATCCGCAACGAGTGGCTCGCCCGCCACCTCGGCCAAGAGAAGCCGAAATCTATGGCAGCCCTCACGACACTCATGACCCGCTTTTGTGCAGGCGAGGACAGCTGGCTGGCTCGCAGCAACAACACATCGAGGAATCTGGATACCTCGGATACCAAAGATGTTAAAGGTAGGTGATACGTCTCCAACGTATCTATAATTTTTGATTGCTCCATGCTATATTATCTAATGTTTTGGACTATATTGGGCTTTATTTTCCACTTTTATATTATTTTTGGGACTAACCTATCAACCGGAGGCCCAGCCTAGAATTGTTGTTTTTTGCCTATTTCAGTGCTTCGGATAAACAGAATATCAAACGGAGTCCAAACGGAATAAAATCTTCGGAAACGTGATTCTCTCACTGAACGTGATCCAGGAGACTAGGACCCTACTGCAAGGGATCAAAGGGATGGTCACGAGGGTGGGGGGGCTCTCCCCATAGGGCGCACCCCCTGCCTCGTGGGCCCCTCGATGCTCCACCGACGTAGTCCTTCCTCCTATATATACACACATACCTCCAAACGATCAAAACAGGAGCCAAAAACCTAATTCCACCGCCGCAACTTTCTGTATCCACGAGATCCCTTCTTGGGGCCTGTTTCGGAGCTCCACCGGAAGAGGTCCGTCATCACGGAGGGCTTCTACATCATCATAGCCCCTCCGATGAAGTGTGAGTAGTTTACCTCAGACCTTCAGGTCCATAGTTAGTAGCTAGATGGCTTCTTCTCTCTCTTTGAATCTCAATACAAAGTTCTCCCCCTCTCTTGTGGAGATCTATTCGATGTAATCTTCGTTTTGCGGTGTGTTTGTTGAGGTCGATGAATTGTGGGTTTATGATCAAGTCTATCTATGAATAATATTTGAATCTTCTCTGAATTCTTTTATGCATGATTGGTTATCTTTGCAAGTCTCTTCAAATTATCTGTTTCGTTTGGCCAACTAGATTGGTAGTTCTTGCCATGGGAGAAGTGCTTAGCTTTGAGTTCGATCTTGCGGTGTCCTTACCCAATGACAGAAGGGGCAGCAAGGCATGTATTGTATCGTTGCCATCGAGGATAACAAGATGGGGTTTATTTCATATTGCATGAATTTATATCTCTACATCATGTCATCTTGCTTAAGGCGTTACTCTGTTTTTAACTTAATACTCTAGATGCATGCTGGATAGCGGTCGATGAGTGGAGTAATAGTAGTAGATGCAGAATCGTTTCGATCTACTTGTCACGGACGTGATGCCTATATACATGATCATGCCTAGATATTCTCATAATTATGCACAATTCTATCAATTGCTCAACAGTAATTTGTTCACCCACCGTAGAATACTTATGCTCTTGAGAGAAGCCACTAGTGAAACCTATGGCCCCCGGGGTCTATTCTCATCATATCAATCCCCATCACTTTTATATTGTTTTTCTATTTACCTTGCCTTTACTTTTTACTTTGCATCTTTATATCAAAAATGCCAAAAATATTCTATCTATCAGATCTCACTCTCGTAAGTGACCGTGAAGGGCTTGACAACCCCTAATCACGTTGGTTGCGAGTAGCTATCACTTTGTGCAGGTACGAGGGACTTGAGCATGGGCTCCTACTGGATTGATACCTTGCTTCTCAAAAACTGAGGGAAATACTTATGCTACTCTGCTGCATCATCCCTTCCTCTTCGGGGAAAACCAACACAAGCTCAAGACGTAGCAAGAAGGATTTCTGGCGCCGTTGTCGCGGAGTCTACGCAAAAAGTCAATATACCAAGTACCCATCACAATCCCTATCTCTCGCATTGCATTATTTTCCATTTGCCACTCGTTTTCCTCTCCCCCAATTCACCCTTGCCGTTTTATTCGCCCTCTCTCTCTCCTCCCTCTCTATTTGCTTCTTTTATCCGCTTGCTTTTTTTTGCTCGTGTGTTAGATTGCTTGTTTGTCGCGATGGCTCAAGATACTACCAAATTGTGTGACTTCACCAATACTAATAATAATGATTTCCTTAGCACTCCGATTGCTCCTCTTACCGATGCTGAATCTTGTGAAATTAATACTGCTTTGTTGAATCTTGTTATGAAAGATCAATTCGCCGGCCTTCCTAGTGAAGATGCAGCTACTCATCTGAATAGCTTCGTTGATTTATGTGATATGCAAAAGAAAAAAGATGTCAATAATGATGTCGTTAAATTGAAGCTATTTCCTTTTTGGCTTAGAGATCGTGCTAAAGCTTGGTTTCCGTCTTTGCCTAAGAATAGTATTGATTCATGGAACAAGTGCAAATGTGCTTTTATCTCTAAGTATTTTCCTCCCGCTAAGATCATCTCTCTTAGAAACGATATAATGAACTTTAAACAACTTCATCATGAACATGTTGCACAAGCTTGGGAGAGAATGAAATTAATGATACGTAATTGCCCTACTCATGGTTTGAATTTGTGGATGATTATACAAAAAATTTATGCCGGATTGAATTTTGCTTCTAGAAATCTTTTAGATTCGGCCGCGGGAGGCACTTTTATGGAAATCACTTTAGGAGATGCTACTAAAATCCTAGATAATATTATGGTTAATTATTCTCAATGGCATACTGAAAGAACTTCTAATAAAAAAGTGCATGCGATAGAAGAAATTAATGTGTTGAGTGAAAAGATGGATGAACTTATGAAATTATTTGCTACTAAGAGTGTTTCTTCTGATCCTAATGATATGCCTTTGTCTACTTTGATTGAGAATAACAATGAATCTATGGATGTGAATTTTGTTGGTAGGAATAATTTTGGTAACAACGCTTATAGAGGGAATTTTAATCCTAGGCCATATCCTAGTAATCCTTCTAATAATTATGGGAATTCCTACAACAACTCTTATGGAAATTATAATAAGATGCCCTATGATTTTGAATCTAATATTAAAGAATTTATTTCTTCGCAAAAGAATTTTAATGCTATGATTGAAGAAAAATTGCTTAAGATTGATGATTTGGCTAGGAACGTTGATAGAATTGCTCTTGATGTTGATGCTTTGAAACTTAGATCTATTCCACCTAAGCATGATATTAATGAGTCTCCAAAAGCCATGAGAATTTCAATTGATGAGTGTAAAGAAAGAATCGCTAGGATGCGTGCTTTCAAAGATGCCTTTATTAAAGCATGTTCTTCCAATTCCTATGAAAATCAAGATGAAGATCTAAAAGTTATTGATGTGTCTCCAATTAAATCTTTATTTTGCAATATGAATCTTGATGAAACTGAATATGATCTTCCTTTACCTAGTAGGCGTTCTAAAAATTCGGAGTGTTTAGATCTTAATGATGAAATTGATGAAAGTGGGATTGAAAGAAATAAAAATCTAGATGTTGCTAAACCCACTATATTGGATTTCAAGGAATTTAATTATGAAAATTGCTCTTTGATTGATTGTATTTCCTTGTTGCAATCCGTGCTAAATTCTCCACATGCTTATAGTCGAAATAAAGCCTTCACCGAACATATTGTTAATGCATTGATGCAATCTTATGAAGAAAAACTTGAGTTGAAAGTTTCCGTCCCTAGAAAACTCTATGATGAGTGGGAACCAACTATTAAAATTAAAATTAAAGATCATGAGTTTTATGCTTTGTGTGATTTGGGTGCTAGTGTCTCTACTATTCCTAAGACTTTGTGTGATTTACTAGATTTCCGTAATTTTGATGATTTCTCTCTAAACATGCATCTTGCGGATTCCACTATTAAGAAACCTATGGGAAGAATTAATGATGTTCTTATTGTTGCAAATAGGAATTATGTGCCCATAGATTTCATTATTCTTGATATAGATTGCAATCCTTCTTGCCCTACTATTCTTGGTAGACCTTTCCTTAGAACGGTTGGTGTGATTATTGATATGAAGGAAGGGAATATTAGATTTCAATTTCCATTAAAAAAGGGCATGGAACACTTTCCAAGAAAGAAAATAAAATTACCATATGAAACTATCATGAGAGCCACTTATGGATTGCCTACCAAAGATGGCAATAACTAGATCTATTCTTGCTCGTTATGCCTAGCTAGGGGCGTTAAACGATAGCGCTTGTTGGGAGGCAACCCAATTTTATTTTTATTGCTTGCTTTTTGATCCTGTTTAGTAATAAATAAATTATTTAGCCTCTATTTTGGTTGTGTTTTTGTGTTTAATTAGTGTTTGTGCGAAGTAGAACCGTTGGGAAGACTTGGGGAAAGTCTTGTTGAACTTGCTGTAAAAAACAGAAACTTTAGCGCTCACGAGAACTAATGTCATTTTTATTTGGAGAGTGATATCCAGTTAATTCTTTTTGCAGATGATTAATAGATAAATTCCTCACGTCTAGCAATTTATTTTAGAATTTTTGGGGTTCCGGATCTTGCGCTAGCTTGGGACCAAATGATGGTCGTGGTTGTGATCGCCGTAAGGATCACGAGTTGTTCTTGAGAAAGACCACTTTGGTGGTGTGTTTGTAATCTGATAAATTTGGTGGTGTGTTTGTGATCTAGAGATGATCACCATTGGTAAGCTGTCCCGAGGGACGTTCGAGCATGATCACAACATGCTGACATATAGTGTTGCATTTTTAATAATTGGTTAAATATCATGATATTGTTTGTCACTATGATTATGCCTGTTGTGAGCTTGCAAGTACATTCAATGTACTGACCTGGCGTGTCATGCCAGATTTCAGGAAAGTATCATTGGAGAGGAGCGTTGTTCGAGTCTAGATTGTGTCCACATCGGTGTACCTGTGATATGGAGCTTCCGCCACGATGTTATTCCGCTGCCACGTAGTTGTTCAGATCGAGGCCCCTTTATGTTCACTAAATAATGTAGATATTGTTCAGCCGCACCGAGCGTGCCGCCTGGCCTCGACAACTATTGTAATGTAACTTTGTTCCGCTAGCATCAATAAAGCGGTTGTTATTCTGTACCAAGATGTTGTGTGTTGCCAGAAGACATGGTCTCTGGGCTTGCAATGCATGGTAAACTGGTCGCTCTGAGCCGGGGTGCCACAACGTTTGGTATCAGAGTCGCGCTGACTGTAGGCCACGCTAGACTACGACGCACTAGACACGAGTTTTAGTTGAGTACTGGTAGTAATTTGTGCTGATTATTGAGTTGCATGCATTCGGTTTATATATTTATGCTAACCTGCTAATGGTTGTGGGTGTAGATGGCTTATGTGCCGTATCCATGCCAGTTGTAGCTGATGCCGTACACGGCACCGCACCTCCTTCGCAATGTGTGGCGTCGACTGTACCCTCTCGGAGACGACCTAGTCTATCGTGTGTACCGGGTGCATCTAGCTGATTCAGTATATGAATATCATGCAGTGGTTACTCTGCGCACTAGTTTCGATTCCAGCTCTTACACTCGCACTTCTCGGAGCGGTTATGCCTCCATCGCTTCTCAGGCTGTCCAGTTTGCTGCATTTGAGGTCCTTGTCGAACTTCCCTACAACGAGGTCCGAATGCAGAACCACCCAGGTTTCTACTACTACCCATCTCTGCATGACAACCGTCATGTCTGTTTCCCTCTCATTGATCCGGAGTCTGATAGTGTTGCTAGCCACCTTGCTCCTTATATCACTGCTAGCTATCTCATGATCCATGAGCTGGCTCAAGAGCTGACTCGTACAAGTACTGCTTTAGCCACTACTTTGGCCACTTCTAGATCTAGCTCCCCTATTTCGCCGGCTAATCCCCCGAGTAGCACGTGCGTCTCGGCCGCGAACCCTCTTAGTACTCCTGCCAAGTGGGTCTCACTTCTCGCTACTCCAGTAGCCCCGATGCTTCATCCTACCCCTGCCCCTGAGGGAGAGCCCCTGAGGCAGCGCCGTCGTGTTACCTTTAACCCGGAGGTTTCCGTCAACCACGTCAGTTCGTGATCCGAGACCACTTCAGGGGAGGACGCCGCAGCACCAGCAGAGCAGTAGTATCTTTGAGTATTTGCAGTTGTCTGGATGATGTATGGATGTAGTCGTACGAGTCATGATGTTTCATTGCCTGTATGAGAGTAGTGAACCAGTCATGTTGTTTACTTTTCATGTATGAGTCTATGTATAATTATGTTGGGACTTTATTCACCGCATTTTGCGCTCTTCTACTTTCTTCCGGGATTTGTCGTTGGCTTTTCCCCAATTTATTTTTGGGTGTTTCTCATCTCGATTGTGTTGTCTTGGGAAAATTCACAATAGGATGATGAGGGGAGGTAGCAGTAGCAACGTTCGTGAGGGAACTCTTGTTCATCGTTCCGCACGACAGGCAGGACATTCTCCCGAGACGTACGTTCAGCCACCACCTCCACCGCCTGATCCTCCCTCCACCAAGCAAATTCTGCGTATGTTTGAAGAAAAAAGGAACAATGATCTGATTGAAATATTGAGAAGTGTTCAAGCTATGGTTGGACAAAATGGAAATCAGAATGGTCATCACTCAAAGCTTTCAGACTCTCAGAGGACCAATCCACCCAGTTTTAGTCAGATTGTTGACCCAATGGATGCAGACGATTGGTTACGCACAATGGAGAGAAAGCTTGAGATTGCCCGTACTGAAGGAAATGATAAAGTTCCATTTGTAACTCATTACCTTGAAGGCGCAGCTGCCATATGGTGGGAAAATACAAAGGCCATGCGGCCGATTGATGAGGAAATTACCTGGGAGAAATTTAAGGATAAGTTCCGAAAATATCATATCCCTACTAGAGTTATGAAGGCCAAGCAGCACGAATTTCTCGTGCTTGTCCAAGGAAATCAGTCTGTGGCTGAATATCTGCAAAAATTCAATCATTCGGCCCATTACTCTCTGTATGACGTGGCCACCGAAGAAAGGAAGATTGATTGATTTCTTGGAGGTTTAAATCCGCAACTTCGGTGTGCTCTCAGTATGTTTGATTTCAAGGATTTCCAAACTCTGGTGGACAAGGCGTTCATTGCTGAACGGGAGCACAAGCTTATCTCCGATAATAGGCCTGCTAACGACAACAATCGCAAGTTTGAGCCAAAGAAGGATAGGCCACCTGTGCAAAAGGCTCGTACCTGGTAGCAGACTCAGGTGGAATACAGGCCAAATTGGCAGCAGAATGTTAACAAGACCACCACTCAAGTCAAGAATATTGTGACCAATCCAATGCATGAGGACCGTCAGCGCAATAATTCTTGTTTCATTTGTGGGCAGCACAGACATTATGCCAAGCAGTCCCCCAAGAACAACAAGACGAATGCCCTAAGCCGGCCGCAAGTCAATTTTATGGAGTCGCGGCCAAACCAGCAAAACTTCACCGAGCACGTGCATCATATCTCCACCGATGAAGCCCAAGAAAAGCCAGAAGTCGTCATTGGTCTGTTTTCTGTTAATGACATACCTGCCATAATTTTATTTGACTCTGGGGCTTCCAATTCTTTTATTTCTCGTACTTTTGCCACCGAAAACAATTTTCCTTGCACCATTTTGGGCAAAAATATGCTGGTACAAACCCCGGGATCCATAATCAAGAGCAATCTGGTCTGCCATGAACTGGAGATCAATATCAACGGGGTCCGCTTTCCAACATCTCTGATAATCCTTGAGTCTAAGGTTGGATATTATATTGGGCATGAATTGGTTGACCAAATATCAAGTTCGCATAAACTACGCAACCCGAGAAGTCAATCTGACCAGTCTGGATGGGCAGCTCACCAAATTCTATGCTCACAAGAATATACCCAAGCCAGAATTAGTGTGCACTGTTGTGGTTGAATTGGAATTTATTCCTGTGGTCAGTGAGTACCCTGATGTGTTTCCAGAAGAACTGCCAGACATGCCACCAGATCGGGAACTAGAGTTTGCCATAGATCTTGTGCCCGGAACCACACCATTATACAAGAAGTATTACCGGATGTCCTCATCTGAATTAGTGGAGCTAAAGAAATAGCTTGACGAATTATCCAGAAAGGTTATCTTCGTCCCAGCTCCTCACCATGGGGATCACCTGCAATTTTCGTGGGCAAAAAGGATGGCAGTCTCTGTATGTGCATACATTACCGCCAGCTGAATGAGGTCACCATAAAAAATAAATACCCACCGCCAAGGATTGACGGTCTGTTTGATCAGCTAAGTGGGGCCAAGGTATTCTCTAAAATTGATTTACGTACCGGATATCATCAGCTCAAGATTAGAAAGGAAGATATTCCTAAGACCGCATTCACTACTCGGTACGGTCTTTACGAATATACCGTGATGTCCTTTGGTCTCACCAATGCCCCTGCTTTCTTCATGCATATGATGAACAAAGTATTTATGGATTTCCTCGACAAATTCGTGGTAGTCTTCATCGATGGCATCCTCATTTACTCCAAAGGTGAAGAAGAACACAAGGATCAGCTCCGAGTAGTACTACAACGGCTCCGCGACCATCAGCTATACGCCAAGTTTAGTAAGTGCAAATTTTGGCTCGAGAAGGTTGGATTTCTCGGACATGTACTATCCGCCGAAGGTATAGCCGTGGACCCGAGCAAAGTAAAGGATGTGCTCGATTGGGTACCACCCACGATCGTGACACAGATCCGAAGTTTCGTCGGATTAGCTAGATATTATCGTCGTTTTATTGAAGGGTTTTCCAAAATTGCTAAACCCATGACGGAGGTGCTCAAAAAGGATACAAAGTTTAAGTGGACAAAGGACTGTGAGAAGAGTTTTAATGAGCTGAAGATACGACTAACAACCGCTCCTGTATTGACTCTTCCAGACATTTATCGCAGCTTTGATGTGTACTGTTGTGCCTCCAGACAAGGTATTGGTTGCGTGTTGATGCAAGACATCAGTGTAGTAGCATATGCATCGCGACAACTATGACCTCATGAGGGAAATTATCCTACTCATGATTTGTAATTGGCTGCAGTGGTTCATGCATTAAAAATTTGGAGACACTACCTCATTGGAAAAAGGTGCCAAATTTTTACTGACCACAAAAGCCTCAAGTACATTTTCACTTAGCCAGATTTGAATCTCCGGCAGCGAAGATGGTTAGAGTTGGTCAAGGATTATGACCTCGGAATAAATTACCATCCATGCAAGGCCAAAGTCGTTGCTGATGCGCTCAATCGAAAGCCCGTCAGCTTAAATGTCATGTTAAAATCATTGCCCACTAAACTCTAAGAGGAGATCGCTCAGCTCAACTTGGTCATCATAGAGGCTGACCTCGCTAATATTTTGGAAGTTACCCCCACACTTGAGATGGAGATCTGCAAGGCATAGCCAGCTGACACCAACCTATAGAGACGTGCCAAGGGCCAGATGGCAAAGCAGGCCTCTGACTTCTCCAAGGACAAATTCGGTACCCTCCGATTCCGTGGGCGCATTTGTGTGACAAATCAACCAGACTTGAAGAAGAAAATCCTGTCAGAAGCCCACGAATCCACATATTCCATTCACCCGGGAGGTACGAAAATGTATGAGGACCTTAGACAAATATTCTGGTGGGATGGAATGAAGAAAGATATTGCCTATTTTGTAGCCTGTTGCGACATATGCTACAAGGTGAAAGCAAATCATCAGAAACCAGCCGGACTTCTCCAACCGCTGCCAGTTTCACAGTGGAAATGGGATGATGTTTGCATGGATTTTGTCACATCCCTAGCTTTACCCTGGCCTTGGACTAGCTTGGTTGCTGCATCATGTTTAAATTCAAATGAAATTTGAATTGAGGAATTTTCAAAGCCTCAGAATCCTTTAAAAAAATGATCAAGATAAAAATTGCTTCAAATAAGTCCAAGAAAATGTTCTTGTTATCCTATGGAAATATTGGCAAGAGGTAAAATCCAAACCAATATTTTCGGTATCTCAGAAACATTTATTTTGGGTATTTGAATTAAATCAATAGCTATTTGAATTGGACTTATATCTACTGTTAAATAAATATAGGTCCAATAATTCTGAAATATTTTTGTGGAGCATTGTTTTAATTCTTTTAGCTCCTAAAAATATTGTCAGAAGTAAAATAAATTGAATTGGTTTCAAAACCAAATTCAAAACAAACCTGCAAAATAGAAAACAGAATTAAAACAAGAGAGAGAGAGAGAGAGAGAGAGAAGGACTTACCTGGCCTCACCCGTGCAGCCCACCAGAACCGGCCCAGCCGGCCCAGCCCGCCACCGCTACTCCCCCCCCCCTGTCGTCTTCCTCTTGCCAGTGGAAGCAGCTACGTGCTCGCACGCGCGCGGCCGAGGAGGCCACCTCCTCCCTGCCTGGCTGCCTCCTCCTTCCCTGGTCCCTCCCGCGACGCCACGCAGCCCCGACCCCCTCTCACTTCTCCCTCGCTCTCTGGACCTCCCTCCCCCTCGCTCCTCTGTTTCCCCTCCCGCGACCGAACGGAGCCGC
>NC_041392.1:381607126-381792789 GCF_002162155.2 Triticum dicoccoides | reverse complement strand
AGTGGGAGCAGCTGCGTGCTCGCACGCGCGCGGCCGAGGAGGCCACCTCCTCCCTGCCTGGCTGCCTCCTCCTTCCCTGGTCCCTCCCGCGACGCCACGCAGCCCCGACCCCCTCTCACTTCTCCCTCGCTCTCTGGACCTCCCTCCCCCTCGCTCCTCTGTTTCCCCTCCCGCGACCGAACGGAGCCGCCGCCACCGACGAGAGCCACCGTGGCTACCGGCCACCCCACGGCTCACCGACGCCCCAGGAAGCTCCGCCAGTCCTCCCTCTACCTCCTCAACGAGCCACGAGGCCCCGGACATGCCACAACACCGCCCTCGATGCCTTCTTCAACCTCGGGACCGCCGGCCATCTTCGTCAAATTCGCCGGCTCCGGACCGTCCCCGACCTCGCCGAGCGTCCCCTCATCATCGCTGTTAGTCACTGACCCTCTCCCCTAACTCAGCATGCTCCCCTCCGTCCCCTCATCATCGCTGTTAGTCACTGACCCTCTCCCCTAACTCAGCATGCTCCCCTCCGTGCCGTAGCGCCGTTCCCCACGAGCACCGAAGCCACCGTCCGCCATTGCTGCTGCACGCATAGCCTCCGTGCTCCCCTGGCCTCACTGAGCTGCTCTTAGTGCTCCCCATGTCTAGCAGGTGCTGCCCAGCCTCTCCATTCGCTCACTGACGCACCGTAGCGACGCGCCCGAGCACCACCGAACACCATCGCCGCCAAAGCTCGTCGCCGGCATGAGTTCCGGCGACCCCACGACCTCCCACTCGGTCCTCTGGATGTGCGGGAGCAAGGGCCATCCCCTGGTGCCCTCAGCGCGCCAAACTGACGCCTCTAGCGCAAGTCCGGCGTGCCCCGCTGTGTTCTGTGGTCGCCGTCGGCTGGTCTCCGGCGTGCTGACGTGGCGTCGTCGTTAGGGGCTAATGACCCTGCTAACTAACCCTGTGACACTGACAGCAGGGCCCCACCTGCTAATTAATCCTAGATTAGTTTCTGTTTAGTTTTTAACTAATCCTAGTGGCCCCACGCGTCAGCTTTGACTAAGCTGACGTGGCTGTTGACTGGGCCCACATGTCAGCGACACTAATCAGCCCCAATCACTGACCAGTGGACCCCACTGGTCAGGTTTGACCTGAACCTGCCCTGTTGACCTGCTGACGTCACTGTGACGTGGGGCTGACGCAATAAGTATTTTCTGGATTTAAAAATAATCAGGAAATTCCAGAAAATTGTATAAACTTCTAAAATTCATAGAAAATCAACCGTAACTCCAAATTAAATAAATTATATATGAAAAATTATCAGAAAAATTCAAGGAATCCATCTGTACCATTTTCATGCATGTTAGAACAACTTATAGGTGCTGTTTAGCACAAATCAATTAAATGGCATTTGAATAATCACATATGGAGTTTGAATTTGAATCTTGTATTCAAACCAACTTCATTTAATCTGTTGCTAGTTGCATTAGCCCAAAACACATTCATTTTGCCATGTCATGATCATGCATCATATTGTGCATTCATTGATTGTGTTCCCTTCTGTGTTGCCGGTATTTGTCCCCTCTCGATAGACGTGATACCGATGATGCGATCGTTGACACTGATGAAGACTCAATGCTATCTTCAGAAGTGCCAGGCAAGCAAAACCCCCTTGTTCATTCCGATACAATCCCACTCTCTCGCTCCTGCTCTCTTTTAATGCATTAGGACAACACCGATTCATCTGTTACTTGCTGCGGTAGCTGAACCCCTTTATCCTTTGCATGACCTGTCATTGCCACAGTAAATAGATGAAACCCACTAGCATGAGTAGGAGTTGTTTGAGCCCTGTTGTGCCTACTCATTCATGCTTGTTTGTCATGCCTGCTACTGCTTAGAGTTGAGTCAGGTCTGATTCATCGGGGATGAATCAGAGGCGTGTGAACATGTCCTACTGTGTGTGAGCTAAGTGTGTGAACATGATTTGGTAAAGGTAGCGGTGAGAGGCCATGTAGGAGTACATGGTGGGTTGTCTCATTGCAGCCGTCCTCAGGAACTGAGTTCTGTGTTTGTGATCCATGATTCAGCTACTACCACGCATTGGGCCCGAAACCAATGGACCCTCTCGGCTTCTTGATCACCCTTGTCCTCTGTCCAGGAGTTGCAAGTAGTTTCTGGTGTTTGTAGTATGCTGGAGGCCGTGGGCAGCGCTGACCATAGGGGTGGGCTGTGATGCGGTAGGCACGTGGCACGGTGTACCGGGCGCCCGTTTGGTGTCTCGGGAACCCTGTTCACATCGTTTGGGGCTGTGAGCGAAACTCCGGCCGGATCTCCTCATGGATGGAACCCGAATAGGCGATAAACCTGGACTAGAGACTTGAGTGTTTAGGCAGGCCGTGGCCGACACCCACGTTGGGCTTCCGCTTGAAGGTTGCCGAGTACATGTCGTGTAAACGGCGGTAAGTGGTGAGAGCGTGTGTGAAGAAGTACACCCCTGCAGGGTTAACATCATCTATTCGAATAGCCGTGTCCGCGGAAAAGGACTTCTGGGTTGCTTATATCAGTTCATAGACAAGTGAAAGTGGATACTCTAAAATACACAAGATAAGCGTGAGTGCTATGGATGGCGTTCTCGTAGGGAGACGGGAGCGGATCCATAGTGGTGTATTGATATGGTGAATATGTGGACTCGTGTGCGCCACCTCAAAAGAGTTACTCGCAGTCGTAGTTCAGGATAGCCACCGAGTCAAAGCTGGCTTGCTGCGGTTAAACCCCACCATCCCCTTTGTTGATAATGATGCATATGTAGATAGTTCTGATGTAAGTCTTGTTGGGTACATTTGTACTCACGTTTGCCTATTTATGTTTTTACAGAGAGACTTCGGTCTCGCTGGTAGTTCCACGTGGACTTCGACGTTTAGCTTGATACCTCAGCTACGATCTTGTGCCCTCGGCAGGATCTGGTAGATAGTCAGGCTTCTCAGCCTTTTTCATTTATAGATGTCTGTACTCAGACATGATAGCTTCCGCTTGTGCTTTGATTTGTATGCTCTGAATGTTGGGTCGTGAGACCCCTGTTTGTAATATCTCGCTCCTCGGAGCCTATTGAATAAATACATGAGTTGTAGAGTCATGTTGTGATGCCATGTTGTATTTGCACATATCGAGCATATTGTGTGTATGTTATTGCTATGCTTGGTATGTGTGGGATCTGACTATCTAGTTGTTTATCTTTAGTAGCCTCTCTTACCGGGAAATGTCTCCTAGTGTTTCCACCGAGCCATGGTAGCTTGCTACTGCTCCGGAACACTTAGGCTGGCCGGCATGTGTCCTTCTTCGTTCCTGTGTCTGTCCCTTCGGGGAAATGTCACGCGATGAATACCGGAGTCCTGTTAGCCTGCTACAGCCCGGTTCACCGGAGTCCTGCTAGCCCAGTGCTACAGCCTGGATTCACCCGCTGATGACCGACACATTCGATGCTGGGTCATGGATGCCTGTCCCTGTAAGTCTGTGCCACTTTGGGTTTACGACTAGCCATGTCAGCCCGGGCTCCTTATCATATGGATGCTAGCGACACTGTCATATACGTGTGCCAAAAGGCGCAAACGGTCCCGGGCTAAGGTAAGGCGACACCCGTGGGAATACCGTGCGTGAGGCCGCAAAGTGATATGAGGTGTTACATGCTAGATCGATGTGGCATTGAGTCGGGGTCCTGACAGATTTCATCACAGGATTGCCTAGGACTCAGCGAGGCAATGATGCAATCTGGGTTATAATAGACACCTTGATCAAGGTTGCTCATTTCATTCCGATTAGCACCAGATATAGAGCAAATGAACTTGCACAACTGTATGTATCCAGGATCGTGTCGGATTCCGGGTTCCGATAGACCCTTGAGGTTCGAACACTGGGGTGCGCGCGGAGATCTCTCCCCTGCCAATCTACGTCCAATCTCCTCACGTGATCTAAGCTGGAAACAACGAACAACACAAGGGACACGAGGTTTATACTGGTTCAGGGCACCATTGTGGTGTAATACCCTACTCTAGTGTATGGTGTGGTGGATTGCCTCAGGGCCTGATGATGAACAGTACAAGGGAAGAACAGCCTCGCGAGAGGTGTTCTTGAGCTGGTGCGATGAACTGCTAGGGTGAGTTTAGTCACCTCTCTCTCTCTCTCTCTCTCTCTCTCTCTCTCTCTCTCTGCTAGGGTTCTACCAGATCTCTAGCCATCCCCCTACTCTATGATGGCTAGCTCCCTTTATAGAGGACCTAGGCCTCTCCCCAAATAATGAGCGGGAAGGGCGCCAACAATTGGCCATTTTGAAGGGGAACATCTAGTACAAGTTATCCTGACCAAAGGTGGTCTTCGGTTGCCAAAAGTACTAGTGATGACGCCGTCTTGGGCTCCACGGTGACCTCCATCCTGACGTTTTGTTGGTCTTGGTCTCGTTGCACCGGAATGGTAACCTTTGGCCGATGCCTTGGCCTGTGCTTGCCCCATTTGCACCAAAGGAAAACAAGGACACTGCGCAGGCCGGCGCTCGCCTGGTCTCGAACGTCATGGCTTGCATCATAGGCTCCTCGCGAGGTACCCCTGCCTTGATGTCTCCACCTCCTCGCGAGCCTGCCTGACGAGGCTGCCTTTGAGGAAGCTTCCTGTCGTCCACCCCGTGAGGCTTGGCCCCTCGCGAGGGTCTTGAGCTTGAGCTGATGAAGATTGGCCGCGCTGGGCCCCCACTTGAGCCACGCCGCAGGCCGCAGGCAGGCAAGTCTGGGGACCCCCGTTCCCAGAACGCCAACAGTAGCCCCCGGACCCAAGGCGCGCCCGGGCTTGGCCTAGCAGGAAAGTGAAGGGGCAAGCGTGAAGCGCCGCGGGTCCTAACAGCCTGAGGCCTTGGGCGCCGCGTGGCGATTCATTGGACGTGGGCGACTGCGCTTCCCCATGATGCCTCGGTGACCGCACGACTTGATAAGTCCCTGCATGCAGAGAAACTGATCATGATTACCTGCGATCGTGGTGCTCGGCGGTTGGCCTCCTCCGGCTATAAGTACGGGGCCGTGCAAGCCCCTTCAGCCCGTCCCCTCTTGCTGCTCCTTTTCTTCCTCTTGGCTACTCGCCGTCCCCATGGCCCCAAAGAGGTTCTCGGCCGTGGAGAAAGGAAAGGCCCCCCAGGCAGGGCCTGACTCCCCCCCGACCAGGCGCGGCCGAGGCCGCCCTCGCAAGTATTCCTCGGTCCCCGTACTGGCTTCCCGCAGCCATGGAGGTGGTTCCCTGTGTGGTGGTGAGCGCCCGGCCGCCGATGGGGGGCATGCCGTGGCTGTGCGCCCCCCTAGGCCATGCTTTCACTTTGTGGAGGTGCTGCCGGAGTTCGTCGTGTGGCCAGCGGACCCAACCAGCACTTGGCTCCAGCTCCCCCGTTTCTTCGTAGATGAACTGCCGGCCAGCGCCCGGTGCGGCTTCTGGCACCAGGCAGATGGCTGCTGCAGCAGGGCCTCCTGGGCTTCGCTGGAAGTCTCCGTTTCTGGGAATGGGGCCCTAACCCGCAGCTAGCAAACGTTTTTGCGCTCGCGCGGCCTGGGCCGGTGGTGCACCCTGCACTTCAAGTTCGATGGCGACGGCACCCTCTACGTGAGGGTGTTCGGGGAAGACGGTCGTCGTCCTGGGTGCTGCCCCGAAGACGAAGACCACGGACGCCTGCCTAGCCCTGGTACTGACCAGGATGAAGGTAGCGACAGGTGTGCAGGCGGCCGCGCTCGGGGTTCGCTGAGCTTCGGCGACTCCCTATCAGGCAGCAGGTCCTCCAGCGGTGGCCACGACCAGCTCCCGCGCCGTCACGCACGCCTGGGTGAAGGTAGAGGGTCAGCCCGCCGTCGTGCCCCGGTGAAGCGAGAGGAGGGATCCGCCTGAGCCCCAGGAGCAGCTCGAGCCTTCGCTGTGGGTTGGCGCAGGACGAATCGCCCCCGTTTTGTTTTCTTTCTTATCCTGCGCAGAAATAGAAAGTAATGTAGGGCCCCGGGGGCGTGTTAGAACTGCTGTTGTTTAACCATCGCGTTGTTTCCGCTATCTCTACGCTGTGTTTCTGCGCCGCGCACCCATGTGCGGTAACTATTTTAGCTCGGCGGGGCTTGGCGCGGTCCTCGCCTCCCGAGGTTGCGGCCTCGTCGTGTGCCTCATGCCCTGCAAGGATCAGTAGGAGGGGTAACTCACGGTCTTGGTTGTGGGGGAGATCAGCCCAGGTCCTGCGCTCGTGTCGCGATGCCCATGGGGCATGGACTGGGAGGGGTGCTCCCGCAGAGGACTCGGTAGGAAAGCTCCAAACGATCGGGGCAGACAACACTCGCGAGGGCGCCCGCGAACCTCCCTCGCGAGGCTTGTGCGAGAGAAAACGAGGCAAGCGAGGGAGAAAGACAAAGAGTCACAAGCCAGGAACATCAGCAACTCCAATAAAACTTCAAACGGGAATAAACAAGCCAACTGCAGAAAGCAAATGGGAAAGCCGCGTACGGCACCTATTCTAGTCTTCGACGTCTTCTCACCACCGCGCAGATAAGTGCTGCCACTGGGCGTGGGCGGGAGCCCCCGAGGCCCGAGGGCGGCACTCCAGAGACTCCGGGGCGTGTACAGCCCCACTCATTATTACGTGAGAGTGTCACGGGTGGTGAGCTTCACAGGCATTTGCCTTATTCACAGGCATCGGGCCTTTCCCAAAACGCAGCAGCTTCACAGGCATTCGCGTTCTTCACAGGCACCGAGCCTTTCCCAAAACGCAATAGCTTCACTGGCATTCGCCTTCTTCACAGGCACCGGGCCTTTCCCAAAACACATCAGCTGCACAGGCATTCGCCTTCTTCACAGGCACCGGGCCTTTCCCAAAACGCAACAGCCTCACAGGCATTCGCCTTCTTCATAGGCACCGGGCCTTTCCCAAAATGCAGCAGCTTCACAGGCATTCGCCTTCTTCACAGGCACCGGGCCTTTCCCAAAACGCAACAGCTTCACAGGCATTCGCCTTCTTCATAGGCACTGGGCCTTTCCTAGGCGCTAGGCCTCGCTCAGGGATAGAACCTCCAGAGATGTTGAATGTTCCACGCGTTCTGGACGGGTACCCCCTCCAGGGTCTCCAAGCGCGCGGAGCCAGGCCTGGAAACATGAACAACCTTGAATGGGCCCTCCCACATGGGAGAGAGCTTGTGCAGCCCCTCCCTGGGGAGAACCCGTCTGAGCACGAGATCCCCTACCTCAAGAGTTCTGGGGCGGATGTTGCGGCAGTTGTATCGTCGCAGCGCCTGTTGATACCTTGCCGCTCACAGCGCGGCTTCTTGACGACGTTCCTCCCCCAGCACGAGATCCGTCCCCCGCATGGCGTCCTGCTGCGTCTCGCCGAACGCCAGGACCCGTGCGAAGCGACGCCTGACCTCGTGAGGGAGAATAGCCTCTGCTTCGTAGACGAGGAAGAACATGGTCTTGCCAGTCGGCTTGGTCACAGTTGTGCGGATTGACCACAACACGGACTAGAGCTCGTCGTACCAGCCCCTGCCGCAGGCTTCCAACTTCTTCTTGAAGGTCCTGGCTTTGAGGCCCCTCAGGACCTCCGCATTGGCCCCCTCGGCCTGGCCGCTGCTCCGGGGGTGTGCTACCGAAGCGTAACATATCTGCGTTCCAAGGTTAGCACAGTACATTTTGAAGAGATTACTGGTGAATTGTGAACCTTGTTGGTGATGATGCGGTTGGGCACCCCAAATCTGCTCACGAGGCCCTTGATGAATTTAACTGCTGAGCCTGCCGGGATTGTGCGAACGGCTTCCACCTCAGCCCACTTGGTGAATTTGTCCACGACGACATAGAGGTAGCAATAGCCCCCTCGAATGTCCAGCCCCCAAACTGCGAACGACCATGAGAGGGGTATAGTCTGTAGAACCCCCACAGGCTGATGGATCTGCTTAGCGTGAAACTGGCAGGCCTCGCAAGCCTTCACAAGCTCAACGGCGTCGTTGAGCGCTGTAGGCCAATAGAATCCACTACGGAATTCCTTGCCGATGAGGGTCCATGATGACGAGAGGTGCCCGCAGTCTCCGCCATGTATGTCCGCCAGTAGCTCCTTCCCTTGCTCTCGGGAGATGCAACATAGGGACACGTCATTTGGTCGCTTCCTGTAGAGCTCTCCATCCCTGATGCAATAAGTCGTGGCATGCCGCGCCACACGCACCGCTTCCTCCTCATTCTCCGGAAGAGTCCCTTGCATCAGGTAGTTCTTGAGCTCCGGGATCCAACACCCTTCCTGAGGCTCTAACGCCAGGAGTAGGCGTGCCCCTAAGGCTGGGCCACAGACCGGGGCTCCTGAGGCAGGCGGCTGAGGGAGCTCCTCCCTTGGTTGTGCCGTGCTCGACAGTGACGGCACCGCCGAGGGTTTGAAGAACCGCTCCTCGAAGACGCCAGGCTCCTGAGGAAGCCGCCTAGATGCCCTCTTGGCAATGTCATCAACCTCCTGATTGGTGCCGCGAGGCACATGCTGCAACTCCACCCCCCAGAAACGTTTCTCCATCTTGCGAACCTCAGCGAGGTAAGCTTCCATGTGCTCGTCCTTTGGCTCGTATATCTTGTTGGAGAAGTTGACGAGGAGCTGTGAATCGCCCTTGATGATGAGGCGCTTCACCCCTGAGGCAATTGCGGCCTTCAAGCCTGCTATTAGGCCTTCATACTCCGCTATGTTGTTGGAGACCTTTTCTCCGTGCTGGAAGCAGAGTTGTACGGCGTAATAGAGTTTGTCCTGGGTAGGGGATACGAGAACTGCTCCAGCTCCCACACCATGTCAGGAGAACGCCCCGTCGAAGTACAGGACCCAGCCATCCCGTGCTTCACTTCCCGGGGAAAGTGATCGGTCTTCGCCTGCCTCGAGACCCGGCGCTTCTTCCCATTCTGCCACGAAATCTGCAAGTGCGGCTCCCTTGATGACTCTGGTCATACTGAATTCTAGCTGAAATGCCTATAGCTCAATGTTCCATTCAGCAACCCTTCCAGCTGAGTTGGGGCTCCTGAGCACTCTTTCCAAGGGGTATGCTGAGACGACTTTGATGGGATGTCCTTGGAAGTAGTGGCGCAGCTTGCGTGAGGCCACTAGTAGCGCGAGGAGGAGTTTTTGAGGCATGGGATACCGTGCCCTTGCATCCCGTAGCACCGTGCTGACAAAGTACACGGGATGCTCGACGAGGTTGAGGGTGCTGGCGCAGCTTGCGTCCTCCAGAGGTTGAGGCGTCTCTTGAGACGACGGAGCTCCCAGTGCTTGGTCGCCTGAAGAGGCCTCTCCTGCTCCGGGTGCGTTCTCTTGCTGCGGTTGTTCCTTTTCGGCTGCGGTTGCAGCCTTTGCGAGGCCCTCCTGGCTCTGCTTTGCTTCAGTTTGGACGGTCGACGCGGCCTTGGCACAGCGCTCCTCCCTGACGGCCACCAGGGTTGCGCTAGCGGAGTAGGGGGTGGCCGCAAGGTAGAGCACCAGGGGCTCCCGAGGACGCGGAGCTACCATCACTACTGGATTGGTAAGGTACCTCTTGAGGTCTTGGAATGCCTTGTCGGCCTCTTCAGTCCATTCTAAGGGGCCCTTTTTCTTCATCAGCTTGAAGAAGGGCAGCGCTCGTTCCCCCAGCTTGGAGATGAAGCGCCCCAGCACAGTCACACGCCCGGTGAGCTTCTGCATTTCTCTGAGGGTCCTCGGCGGGCTCATGTCTTCGACTGCCTTGACCTTCTCCGGGTTGGCCTCGATGCCCCTGTGGGATACGAGGAAACCCAGGAGCTTGCCAGAGGGGACTCCAAATACGCACTTCTCCGGGTTGAGCCGTAGGTCCACTTTGTTGAGGCTTGCAAAGGTTTCTTCCAGGTCCTGTATCAGGGTTCTTGCCTCACGAGACTTCACCAGAATGTCATCGACGTAAGCTTCAACTTTCCTCCCAAGCTGCCGGCCTAAGGTGATGTGCATCAGCCACTGAAAGGTCGCGCCTACGTTGCGCAACCCAAACGGCATGCATGTATAGCAGTACACTCCACATGGGGTCAGGAAAGCCGTCTTCTCCATGTCTTCTACCGCCATCTTGATCTGGTGATAGCCCGAGAAGGCATCTAGGAAGCACAATAGGTCACACTCTGCGGTGGAGTCGACTATCTGGTCAATGCGGGGGAGCGGAAATGGATCCTGCGGGCAGGCCTTGTTGAGGTTGGTGAAGTCGACGCACATGCGCTCCTTTCCTCCCTTTTTTGGCACAATGACCGGATTAGCCAGCCAATCAGGGTAGCGGACCTCGTGGATAACTCCTGCCGCCTCTAGCTTTCGGGTCTCTTGAACGATGAAAGCCTACTTCTCAGTAGACTGCTGCCTTGCCTTCTGCTTCACGGGGCGCACATTGGGGCACACGTTGAGGTGATGCTCAATCACTTCCCTTGGGACCCCTGCTAACTGATTAGGTTCCCATGCGAACACCTTCTTGTTCGCACGCAGGAACCTGATCAAGGCCTTCTCCCGCTCGGGCTCGAGGTTGGCCCCTATGGTGAAGGTGGCGCTAGTGGACCCATCCTCATCGACTGGTACCTTCTTGGTTTCTGCCTTGTCTTGGGTGAACAACTGCTTCTTTTTAGCTGGCGCAGACCCCTTGGGCTCAAGGGCGTCGGTGCTAGTGGGCTGCGCCACTGCGGCCGCCCTGAAAACAAGCTGGAGTACCTGCAGCGTATCACTTGTGTCTCCTGACATGGTGAGGACGCCGCTGCTCCCAGGCATCTTCATGAGGTTGTACGTTGGGTGAGTTGCTGCCATGAACCGGGCCAAGGCTGGATAGCCGACGATGGCATTGTAGGGGAGGCCAATGGGGGCGATGTTGAAGTCGATCAGCTCTGTGCGGAAGTTGCCGCAGGTGCCTAAGTTCACTAGGAGGCGGATCTGTCCCAAGGAGGCGGTGGAACCAGCTCCAACGCCCGAGAAGGGCCTGCTGGGTTGGAGCCGCTCTAGCGGCACGTGGAGGAGGCTGAAGGCCTCCACCGAGAGCACGTTGAGGCCGGCACCACCGTCGATGAGGGTCCTAGTGACGGCCACTTGGCAGATGGTGGGGGTGCACAGCATCGGGAGCGCGCCTGAACCAATGGGGTTGAAGGGGTGGTCCTCCGAGTCGAAGTTTAGATCGGCCTCGGGCGCCACCTAGCCCGGGGGGGCTTCTCGGCGCTTGGAGGCAGTGTTGATCCGGTGGGTGAATGGCTTGACGTGATGGCTCGAGGGTGGTGCCTGGGAGCCACCCAGGAGAGCTGCGACGACGGGCGGCGCTGGTGCGGCAAAACAGGCGAGGAAGAGGTCGTGCAGCTCCTCCCAGGAGGTGACAGAGGCCGTCGGCAGGTGGAGGAGCCACGCGCGTGGGACGCCGGTGAGGGCCATGGGTAACCAGTTGGCCATCACCCGGTCGTCGCCCCCGGCTCTGAGGACGGCCTCCTCGTACGCCAACAGGAAAATCATCGGGTCTGTCGCGCCGTCGTAGCATGGCGGCGTCTCGGGCCTGAACTTGCACGGCCACTGCACCTGTCACAAGGCGGGGGCCAAGGCCTGGAGCCCCCTGGCCCCAGTGTCGGCATCTGTTGCTGGAGCAGGCGGCGCGTTGTCCGCCATGAGGGCGGGATGCGATGTCGGGGAGAGCGGGTCGTCAGGAGGGAGGACTCCGACGCACCCCTACCTGGCGCGCCAAATGTCGGATTCCGGGTTCCGGCAGACCCTTGAGGTTCGAACACTAGGGTGCGCGCGGAGATCTCTCCCCTTCCAATCTACGTCCAATCTCCTCACGTGATCTAAGCTGGAAACAATGAACAACACAAGGGACACGAGGTTTATACTGGTTCGGGCCACCGTTGTGGTGTAATACCCTACTCCATTGTGTGGTGTGGTGGATTGCCTCAGGGGCTGATGATGAATAGTACAAGGGAAGAACAACCTCGGGAGAGGTGTTCTTGAGCTGGTGCGATGAACTGCTAGGGTGAGTTCAGTTGCCTCTCTCTCTCTCTCTCTCTCTGTCTCTCTCTCTCTGCTAGGGTTCTACCAGATCTCTAGCCACCCCCCTACTCTGTGGTGGCTAGCTCCCTTTATAGAGGCCCTGGGCCTCTCCCCAAATAACGAGCGGGAAGGGCGCCAACAATTGGCCATTTTGAAGGGGAACATGTAGTACATGTTATCCTGACCAAAGGTGGTCTTCGGCTGCCAAAATTACTGGTGATGACGCCGTCTTGGGCTCCACGGTGACCTCCGTCCTACCGCTCTGCTGGTCTTGGTCTCGTTGCACCGGAATGGTAACCTTTGCCCGATGCCTTGGCCTGTGATTGCCCCCTTTGCACCAAAGGGGAAACAAGGACACTGCGCAGGCCGGCGCCCGCCTGGCGCCCGCCTGGTCTCGAGCGTCATGGCTTGCATCACAGGCTCCTCGCGAGGTACCCCTGCCTTGATCTCTCCGCCTCCTCGCGAGCCTGCCTGACGAGGCTGCCTTTGAGGAAGCTTCCTGTCGTCCGCCCCGCGAGGCTTGGCCCCTCGCGAGGGTCTTGAGCTTGAGCTGATGAAGATGGGCCGCGCTGGGCCCCCACTTGAGCCACGCCACAGGCCGTAGGCAGGCAAGTCTGGGGACCCCCATTCCCAGAACACCGACAGATCGTCAGTCTGCATGGAGTACCCCGAACTATCACTTCCGACCGAGGTTCTTTGTTTACCTCCGCTTTTTGGTCCCGTCTCCATCAAGCCTTGGGGATATCACTGAAATATAGTACTGCCTATCGCCCTCAGAAAGATGGACAGATAGAGCGAGTAAACCAAATACTCAAAGATATGTTGCGAGCCTGTGTGCTAGCCAAAGGTGTTAAATGGGAAGACTGCTTGCCGTATGCCGAGTTCTCGTATAACAACAGTTTCAAAACCAGTCTAAATATGTCACCATACGAAGCTCTGTATGGCTGTAAGTGTCGCACTCCTCTAAATTGGTCTCAGACTAGAGATAGTCATATCTTCGTAACGGATCTCATGCTGGAAGCTAAGAAACAAGTTAGGGAAATCCGACACAGACTGCAATTGGCCAAATCTCGACAGAAGAGTTATTATGAGGCCAAACATTGGCAGGTCAGTTTTGAACCCGGAGAACACGCATACCTCCGAGTCACTCCTATGAAAGGAGTCAAGAGATTTTAGACTCGTGGCAAGCTGGCACCCAGATTCATTGGTCCATTCCCGATTATGTCTCGAGAGGGAACGTTTGCATATCAACTGGAACTACCCCCGGAATTGGCAGACATACACAACGTGTTCCAGCAATTGAGACGATGCATATCCCCGCTTGAGAAAAGAACTACAGCGGCTGAGATAGAATTGGCAAAAGATTTAACTTATGAAGAGAGACCGTTCAAAATTTTGGATCAGATGAAAAGGGTCACTCGAAGTAAAGTCAGAAAATTTTACAAGGTTCAGTGGGAGCATCACATAGAGTCAGAAGCAACATGGAAGCAGGAAGAATTCCTTAGGGATCAGTATCTAGAGTGGTTTTCCCAAGCAAACGAATCTCGTGGACGAGATTCATTCTAAGTGGGGGAGGTTTGTGACAGCCTGGGTTTTGCCCTTTCTTATTTGCTTGATTTTTCATTTGAAAGTTTTTGAAACTTGGAGTTTCTGAATCTTTTCATATGGACTTAAAAACATGGGCATCCCTGGCTTTCACCCAAGTGCTTCACTTCCCTCCTAAATCATCATTTCACTTCTGACCCACCCAAAAATAATATTTGGAATATTTTTCTTAAATGAAAAATATTCATTTTCTTTACAAAAACCCTAAGCCAGATCTGTTTGCTTCAAAGCAACCCCAATTTTTATGGCTCAGAAAAATCTGAGATAATTCACAAATATTCTGTGAACCCTAGTGCACCTTCCAGAGCAAAAATATTTCATTACTTTTTGGAATTTTTTTGGTACAGAAAATCTTTTCTATTCTGGACAGAAATGGTAGTTTCTACAGCAACTACCATTTTACTTGCTCCATTTGACCTGAACTTTCTTGTGCATCTTTACCTTAGTAACTTATCACTAGCCTCCAAAGCACAGCTTCAAACTCCAAGCCATTTGACCACAGTAACATCACCAAGTTACTGACCAGAAACTTACTTGGTGTGTGAAAACTTCTCTATTGCACCTGGATCCAAACCAAATCGTGGTAACACTCAAAAATACCACAAACAACATGCCAGACATTGAGTTTTTGCTTAGATCGACCTGATGTCATAGTTCACGCGGCGACCGCGTTCGTCCAGGCGTGCTGGCATGCAGCCGACGCGCTCTGCGACGCGCCTGAGCCTCTGTTGCTCGCGTGCTCACTTTCCCGCCTGCCCAACCATGCCAACTCTCTCCACCACCATCGTCTCAAGGTTCTTAACTCCTCCCTGGTGCTCGCCGACGCCGGAGCTCGCCGCAGCGGGGACAAGGCGCGGCCAGCCCAACAGTGCGGAGCGCACTG
This sequence comes from Triticum dicoccoides, assembly GCF_002162155.2. NCBI lineage: Eukaryota > Viridiplantae > Streptophyta > Magnoliopsida > Poales > Poaceae > Triticum > Triticum dicoccoides. The sequence continues at coordinate 381,778,312 of NC_041392.1, read as the reverse complement.
TGCTCATCGCCATCCTCTTGACCCTGTGCTCATCTCCGCCCGCCCATAGTGGCCGCGTGACCTCCTTCGCCTTCTCCCCCTCTCACTGACGCTGCTCGTCGTCGGGCGTCGTGGATAGGTGTCCACCGGCGGAGCCCGGAGCACCCTCGCCGCTCGCCTATAAATAGAGCCCTCCCCAGCCTCCTCCAACACCATCCAGCACTCACACACACCCCACGATCGAGTAGGAAGCCGGAGCCCTGCCGGGCAAGCCTCGGGCCGCCGTCCCCGAGCTTGAGCTCATCGACGGTCCCCTCTGGTCGCCGTAGTAGCTCCAGCCCCTCCCAGGCCTGGGCGACCCCTCCAGGGCCTCCGCCTCTCTTCGGTGAGGCCGTCTCGCCCGCTTGGAGCCCCTGGAGTGGCCTCTGCTCGCCGTCTTCCTCAACTCCGGCGACCTCCACGTTCTGCCTCCGCTTGCGAGGTTGATTCCGACGCCGTCCAACCGCCCCTAGCTACGCTACGGGTACGGGCAAGTGTGCCTCAACCCCCTCTTTCCATCCCTCCCTCTCGTTTGGGCCAAGGAGCCCTCGTCGCCAGCAAGAGCTCCGGTGAAGCCGCGGGCCCCTCTGTTTCCTTCTCCCTCTTCCCCCACCTGACTAGCGGGGCCCGCTAGTCAGCCACTCAGTATGCGCGTGAAGCGGTATGAGTGGGGGTGCCCCTGGGCTTTACGCCTTCGACGTCACCCCCCATACTATTTCTTTTATTCAAATTCATTTGAATTTACAGAACACTTCAAACAGTTATAACTTTTCAACCATAAGTCCAAATGAATTGATTCTTTTTGCATTGTGTTCTTTGATAAGAAATCTAGCAGCTCACCAAAGATGAGATTTTTCTGAGCTGTCTAGAATTTCTGGTGATTTTCAGAAGTGTTCTTGATATTTTCTTTTTGTGTTTAAAACTATTTTCAGAAGGTGAGCTTGTCTTGAGGATCACCAGGAGGCTTGTGATCCTCATCTGCACTAAGGCAAGCCACAACATTTTCATGGTGTCACTTCAATATTTGTGATTTTTTTACTTGAATGAAATGATTAATCCATGCATTTAAATGATTATGGAGTTATTTATATTATGTTAAACATTGGTTAGTGTTATGCTTGATCTACAGAATGGGTGAAACTAGTTTAGTGGATAAAGAAAGATAAGATTTATTTGAGGTGATGTTAGAAATAATTTTGTTAAGCATGTTAGCAATTATTTAAAGCTATGTTTTTGCCCTCTAAGATTGAAAAAAAAATTGTTAGAAAATGTCATGTTAAATCCTTGTTTAATCATATTACTTGTCTTACAAAATGTTTGAAACCAACTTAGTGATAAAGAAAGTAAGAGTTGTTGATAGTGAAATCTTTTTGACAAGCATAAGAGAAATTTATCGGAGTTACTTTCTTGCGTAACAAATCAATAAAACTTGTTGCAAAATATTTTGGTTAAGTTGTGAGTTATTTGAGAAAGTAGAGTAATTTGAGTTGTTGATGTTATGCTTGGTGTGTATAAGGATGACATCGGTCATTTTTATCACTATATGATGCATGTGTTGCATTTCATGGCATGCTATGACACCGGTCATTTTTAGTTTAAGATTAAACCTGAATATAACTCAACTTGAATATACCGTTGGCTGGGTCATGGTGCCGCTGAATCGAGTTTCTTTCAAGTGCAACCACATTTGCCTTTGTGGGAAGGCCTTGATTCGGTCCATTGACACGGCCTCTGGTCGGTGCCTCCATCTAGGGACGGTTATGTCGTGCTTGCCCTGGCCGAGTAAGCAGACATAATCTTGTGTGCTCGTTGATGAGATTATGATACCAAGTCCCTGAGTGGGAGTATTTTGACCACGACGGTGGTCGGGGTGTCTTTCGTAGACACGAGGCCACCCAGGACTAGCCCGTTGGGGATTTGGGTCGGAGTGGCCGGGAGAGTGTTGTGGCAATGGAGGGGTTTTGACGAAATGTTGTTGGTCCACCCGAATGGGAGTGCGAGGCCATGGGTTCCGTGGTGTGGGTACGGTGTGCTACCTCTGCAGAGTGTGTAATCTATCGATAGCCGAGTCCACGGTTACGGACACCTCGTAGTAAGTCCCAGCATGAGTCAACGTTTAATAAAAATTGCACACTAAGCTATGAACTTTGCATTATTGATGGATGGCAGAAAGGCCATCGAGGCATTTGGGACCAAATGATGGTCGTGGTTGTGATCGCCGTAAGGATCACGAGTTGTTCTTAAGAAAGACCACTTTGGTGGTGTGTTTGTAATCTGACCACTTTGGTGGTGTGTTTGTGATCTGGTGATGATCACCGTTGGTAAGCTGTCCCGAGGGACGTTCGAGCATGCTCACAACATGTTGACATATAGCGTTGTGTTTTTAATAATTGGTTAAATATCATGATATTGTTTGTCATTATGATTATGCCTGTTGTGAGCTTGCAAGTACATTCAATGCACTGACCTGGCGTGTCATGCCAGATTTTAGGAAAGTATCGTTGGAGAGGAGCACTGTTCGAGTCTAGATCGTGTCCACATTGGTGTTCCTGTGATATGGAGCTTCCGCCACGACATTATTCCGCTGCCACATAGTTGTTCAGATCGAGGCCCCTTTATGTTCACTAAATAATGTACATATTGTTCAGCCGCACCGAGTGTGCCGCTTGGCCTCGACAGCTGTTGTAATGTAACTCTGTTCCGCTAGCATCAACAAAGCGGTTGTTATTCTGTACCAAGATGTTGTGTGTTGCCATACATGGTCTCTGGGCTGGCAATGCATGGTAAACCGGTCGCTCTAAGCCGGGGTGCCACATTTTACTGGGTGCAAAAGTTTCTGTTTTTCAGCAAGATCAAATCAACAATCATCGTAGATCATCCCAAAGGTCTTGCTTGGCTCAAACACTAATTAAAACACCAAAACACAATTATTACAGAGGTAATAATGTGTATTTATTGCAAATAGAACCAAAAGCAAAAAACATAAAAATAAAATTGGGTTGCCTCCCAACAAGCGCTATTGTTTAACGGCCCTAGCTAGGCATAAAACATAGATCTAGGTATTGTCATGCAATTCCTTCTAAATCAAATCTTACAAAACTTTTCTTAGCAAATCTCTATTTTGTTTTCTTTACCTTCTAGTAGGTGAACTTGGTTCATGAAAAGGACTTTATTAGTGATTTTGGCATTCATAAACCCGTAATCTGGATCATCACCATATAAAACATGTATCTCATTTTTAATGGGTTACCTAGTCATCTCTTCCAATCAATCATCATTAAATCCTACATAAATTCCCCTTGTCAACCAATCAAATTTATCATAAGTCTCAAGATACATGGTTTGAGTAATTTCTGAGTAGGGAACTCTCCTCCTAAGATTGTCACTTTAAGATTGATAATCTCTAGATTCCAAACTATGCAAAGTTCCTTTATCATGGAGAATTCCTTCAATGGGAGGATGTTCAATATCTTTTTTATATAAAGCAAAATTTTCCCAAGCTTCTTGTATTATAAAATCAAATTCCCAAATGGGGTTGATAACGACAATCTTTTTAGCTTTAGGATGATTGATATTGGGGAGTTCATAAAACACCTTTTGCAAAGCGGGATGGATGTGCATAAATTTTCTTTCTAGTTTTCAATAAGCATGAAAATGGCATCCACATAACAACTTGTATCAAGAAGAATAGATCTCTTACTAATGGGCGTAGTTCCCATACAATCAAAGAATTCTTGAATAACACTCCTCCCAATAATATTACCGTCTCCCACATAAAAAGTTTTTGCTTTATAATTACAATGAGTTTCAGTTTTGTGGTCTAAAGAGGAAGACCCATGTTTTTCCTCAAGATTAATACTAGTCAGATCCTCAAAATTTTCAAAGATAACCTCCCTAGATTGAGACATGGTGGCAAGAAACCAATCTAACAAACGAGCAAACAAAAGGCAAATGAAAAGAAGGATGGAAGAAGGGCGAATAAAAAGGCAAATTATTTTTTTTATGAAAATGTTTTAGAAGTGGGGGAGAGGAAAACGAGAGGCAAATGGAAAATAACATAATGCAAGAGATGATAGTTTGTGGTGGGTACTTGGTAGGCTTGATGTACATCTCCCCAGCAACGGCGCGAGAAATTCTTCCTGCTACTTCTTGAGCTTGTGTTGGTTTTTCCTTGAAGAGGAAAGGGTGATGCAGCAAAGTAGAGATAAGTATTTGCCTCACTTAAGAACCAAGGTATCAATCCAGTAGATACACACAAGTCTCCAATCTATGCACCTGCACAAACAATCAAACACTTGCACCCAACGCGATAAATGGGTTGCCAATCCCTTCACGGTCACTTGCAAGGATGAGATATGATAGAGATAGATATAAAAGATTACTAAAACGTAAAACGAAATAAAAGTAAATAAATTGCAGCAAGGTATTTTTGGGTTTTTTGGTTTATAGATCTGAAAATATATGATTGAAAATAGACCCGGGGGCCATAGGTTTCACTACAGGCTTCTCTCTTGAAGGAAAATAATACGGTGGGTGAAAAAATTACTGTCGAGCAATTGATAGAAAAGTGCAAAGTTATGAAGATATCCAAGGCAATGATTATGAATATAGGCATCACGTCGGTGTCAAGTAGACCGACTCCTGCCTGCATCTACTACTATTACTCCACACATCGACCGCTATCCACCATGCATCTAGAGTATTAAGTTCATAAGAACGGAGTAACGCCTTAACTAAGATGACATGATGTAGAGGGATAAACTCAAGCAATATGATGAAAACCCCATCTTTTTACCCTTGATGGCAACAATACAATACGTGCCTCGCTACACCTACTTTCTCATTGGTTGAGGACACCGCAAGATTGAACCCAAAACTAAGCACATATCCCATTGCAAGAAAAACCAATCTAGTTGGCCAAACCAAACCGATAATTCGAAGAGAAAGACAAAGATATCAATTCATGCATATAAGACACTACAAAAAATACACTTTCGTGATGATACGTGTTTGTCACCGTAGATCACGTTTTATGTCATACATGTACATCCATGAGGATTTTATGAAAGAATCAAGATAGTCATACATGTGTTGTCGTAGAAGGGTTCCATGACATTACCAAAATTATCATCAAGGAAGTGTCCACTTCTATGACGATAAATGGCGCATCATGGAAGTGTTTTCATCAAGGGTAACCGACACGTGGCATCTGATGTCGCTTGAAGCTATGTCGGTATTTCCCCAAAGAGGAAGGGATGATGCAGCATAGCGGCGGTAGGTATTTCCCTTATATATGAAACCAAGGTTACCGAACTAGTAGGAGAACCAAGCAACACAACGTAAAAAGCCCCTACACACAGATAACAAATCCCAGCAACCCGACGTGTTAGCGGGGTTGTCAATCCCTTTTGGGTAACGGTGCCAGAAATTGGTTTGTGATGGGAAAAAGGTTGTAATAGATTGGATAAGTAGATCGCAAATAAAATAAAGTGCAGAAAAGTATTTCTGTATTTTTGGATTAACATATCTGAAAATAAATGAAAATAAAAGTAGATCGCAAAGGCAAATAATATGAGAAAGAGACCCGGGGGCCGTAGGTTTCACTAGTGGCTTCTCTCGAGAAAAATAGCAAAGAGCTGGGTGAACAAATTATTGTTGGGCAATTGATAGAACTTCAAATACTTATGACGATATCCAGGCAATGATCATTATATAGGCATCATGTCCAAGATTAGTACACCGACTCCTTCCTGCATCTACTACTATTACTCCACACATCGACCGCTATCCAGCATGCATCTAGTGTATTAAGTCCAAGGAGAAACGGAGTAATGCAATAAGAACGATGACATGATGTAGGCTAGATCTATCTATGTAGAGATAGACCCCATCGTTTTGTCCTTAGTAGCAACGATACATACGTGTCGGTTCCCCTTCTATCACTGGGATCAAGCACCGTAAGATCGAACCTACTACAAAGCACCTCTTCCCATTGCAAGATAAATAGATCAAGTTGGCCAAAGAAAACCCAAATATCATAGAAGAAATACGAGGCTACAAGATATCATGCATAAAAGAGACCAAAGAAACTCAAATACTTTCATGGATATAAAAACATAGATCTGGGCATAAACTCAAAGTTCATCGATCCCAACAAACACACCGCAAAAGAGTTACATCATATGGATCTCCAAGAGACCATTGTATTGAGATTCAAGAGAGAGAGAGAGAGAGAGAGAGAGAGAGAGAGAGATATGAAGCCATGTAGCTACTGACTACGGACCCGAAGGTCTACAAAGAACTAATCACGCATCATCGGAGAGACATCAATGAAGGTGGTGAACCCCAACCGAGATGGTATCTAGATTGGATCTGGTGGTTCTGTACTATGCGGCGGCTGGATCAATATTTCGTCGACTCCCTGAAGGTTTTGGGAATATTGGGGGTATTTATAGAGCAAAGAGGTGTCCGGGGGGCACCTGAGGTGGGCAAAACCCACCAGGGCGTGTCTGGGCCTCCTGGCACGCCCTGGTAGGTTGTGCCTCCCTCGGGGCACCCCCCAGGCGCAACCAGGGCCCATTGTATTCCTTTTGGCCCATAAAAATTATTCGGAAATTTTCGTGGCATTTGGACTCCATTTGATATTGATTTTCTGTGATGTAAAAAACATGGAAAAACAGCAACTGGCACTTGGCACTATGTCAACAGGTTAGGACCCAAAAAGATATAAAATGATTATAAAACATCCAAGATTAATAATATAACAACATGGAACAATAAAAATTTATAGATACGTTGGAGACGTATCAGCATCCCCAAGCTTAACTCATGCTCGTCCTCGAGTAGGGAAGTGATAAAAACAGAATTTTTGATGTGGAATGTTGCCTAACATGTCATATTGTATTTCTTTATTTATAGCATGGACATTTGGACTTTTATATTGTTCAAAGCAATCATCTAGTTTTGAGATGATAATTTAAATACTCAAGCATATCAACAAGCAACCATGTCTTTCAAAATATCAACACTAAAATAAGTTATCCCTAGCCCATCATGCTCAACCATTAATCCATTCATGAAACACACTCGCATATTAGCTATGTCCAATACTCAAGTACGATCATATTGCCTCCTACTTGGTGCTTTTGTAAGAGAAGATGGAGACTCAAATTCAAAATAAATATTGCATAAAGTACAAGGTAGGTCCTTTGTAGAGGGAAGTAGGGATTTGTAGAGGTGCCAGAGCTCAAAGCGAAAAACTTAGAGATAAAAACATTTTAGGAGGGGTATCCATCCCACCAACGAAAACGACTTAGAGTTCCCAATACTTTCCATGCTTAGATATATCATAGGCGGTTCCCAAACAGAAAATAAAGTTTATTCCTTTTTCCACCATACTTTCACTTTCCATGGCTAACAGTATCCACGGGTGCCCTCCACACCAACACTTTCCAAGGAATTTATTATTTGACAACATAAAGTAAATTCATTTTTTTGCATTTCGGGACTTGGCCTCTCTAATACCTTTGCCTTACTCTTGTGCAATGACAAGTGAATAAACACTCATCTTGAGAATAACACATCTAGCATGGAAAATATTAGCCACCCCTCACTGCTCCGCGAGCGAAACAAACACACAAAAGAGAAGTTTATTTTTGAAAATTAGAGATGGCACATGCAAATTTGCTTAGAACGGCAAAAGAATACCGCGTATAGGTAGATATAGTGGACTCGTGTGGCAAAACTGGTTTAAAGGTTTTTGGAAGCACAAGTAGTGATCATACTTAGTGCAAAATGAAGGCTAGCAAAAGATTGGGAAGCGACCAACCAAGAAACGAATAATCTCATAAGCAAGCATTAAGCATAACTAACACCGTATAATGCACCATAAGTAGGATATATTTTCATTGCATAACTATTGACTTTCGTGCTTGCATAGGGAATCACAAACCTTGACACCAATATTCTTACTAAAGCATAATTACTCATCAAGATGACTCACATATCACATCATCATATCTCAAAACTATTACTAAGAATCAAGTTTATTTTGTCCAATGATCTTCATGAATGTTTTTATTATATCCTTCTTGGATATCTATCACTTTGGGACTAATTTTCATGTGTTGCTTTTGAGAAGCTCAAACAAATATAAGTGAAGATCATGAGAATAATATTTCTTTCTATCAAATTAATTTAAGTGAAGAAAGAGAGAATTTCTTGAAAATTTTACTAACTCTCAAATAAATCCAAGTGAAGCAAGAGATCATTTCTTCAAAAATACTAAGCACACCATGCTCAAAAAGATATAAGTGAAGTACTAGAGCAAGTCCATAGCTCATAACAATTTAATTGAAGCATAGAGATCAATTCTAACAAGTCATCACATAATTTTGGCTCTTTCAAATAGATGTGTCCAGCAAGGGATCAAGGCTTAAAACACAAAATAAAACCAGAAAAGACACATATCATACAAGACGCTCCAAGCAAAACACATAGTATGTGACGAATAAAAATATAGTTTCGAGTAAAATACCGATGGTCGTTAGAAGAAAGAGGGGATGCTACTCGGGGGCAACCCCAAGCTTAGTTGGTTGCTCATTTTTGGATAATAGCTTGGGATGCCGGGGAATCCCCAAGCTTAGGCTCTTCTACTCCTTTTCCCTTCATCCATCATAAGATAACCCAAAACTTGAAAACTTCAATCACGCAAAACTCAACAAAACCTTCATGAGATCCGTTAGTATAAGAATAATAAATCACTACTATAAGTGTTGTATCAAACCAATTCATATTTTGTTCTTGCATTATATGTACTGTATTCCAACTTTTCTATGGCAAAAACTCATCAAAGAAAACCATAGAACCATCAAAATAAGCACACAACACAAAGAAAACCGAATTTGTCAAAATAGAACAATCTGTAGGAATCTGACTATTTAGAATACTTCTGTAACTCCCAAAATTCTGAAACATTAGGACAGCCTGAGCAATTTGTATATTGATCTACTACAAGTGGAATGGGTATTTTATCGCTCTCTCGTAAAAATGATAATTATTTTCGTGAGCGCAAAAGTTTCTGTTTTTTCAGCAAGATCAAACAACTAGCACCCAAGAAGATCCTAAAGGATTTACTTGGCACAAACACTAATTAAAACATAAAACACAATCATAACAGTAGCATAATTGTGCTAACACTCAAAAACAGGAAACAAAAAGCAAAAACTAAATTTTATTTATTGGGTTGCCTCCCAACAAGCGCTATAGTTTACGCCCTTGGGTAGGCATAAAGCAAGGATCTAAGTTTTGTCATCTTTGGTTCAAGATCCATAAGATGCCCTCATGATTGATTCATATGGTGGAATAATTCTTGTTCTAGGAAAGTGTTCCATACCCTTCCTCAAAGGAAATTGGAACTTAATGTTGCCTTCTTTCATATCAATCACTGCACCAATAGTGCGTAAAAATGGTCTACCAAGAATAATTGGACAAGACGGATTGCAATCAATATCAAGAACAATAAAATCTATGGGAACATAATTTCTATTTGCAAGAATAAGAACATCATTAATTCTTCCCATAGGCTTTTTAATAGTAGAATCCGGCAAGTGCAAATTCAAAGAACACGATTCAAGATCGATGAGACCAAGCACATCACATAAAGATTTCAGAATTGTAGAAAAACTAGCACCCAAGTCACACAAAGCACATAACTCATAATTATTAATCTTTACTTTTATAGTAGGTCCCCATTCATCATGCAATTTTCTAGGAATTGAAACTTCTAATTCCAATTTTTCTTCAAAATCTTTCATCATAGCATGAACAATATGTTTAGTAAAAGCTTTATTTTGTTCATAAGCATGGGGTCAATTTATCATGAATTTCAACAAAGAAATAGAATTAGTCAAAGAGCAACTATCATAATTAAAGTCTTTGTAATCCAAAAGAGTGGGCACATCACTAGCTAAAGTTTTGACCTCTTCAAACCCACTCTTATCAATTTTCTCAACAAGATTTTCACCCTCTGAAAATATTGGAATGCCTTCTACCTAAAGTTGACTCTTCTCCAATCCCTTTTTCATCAATATTAACTTTACTAAACAAGGAATCAATAGAAGAAACGCCAATCATTTTATGATTTTCATCACTTTTGGCTTCTAATGATATTGGCTTCTAACTTTCAGCAAAAGCATACTTAGATTGGAGAGGCAAAATTCTCTACTAATATCATCAAGTTATTTTGTGATAGCATCGAGCACAACAGAGTGCTCCTTAAGTTCTTCGGTGAAGTACTTATTATGCTTAAATTGTGTACTCATATATTCCTCGGTACTTTTCTCAATTTCAAGCAAAATATTGGGGTCAGGAACATCATAATATTTTCTTCAAGGCATCATGACTACGCAAACAAGAACGCACACAAAAACAGATCCGGCAAGAAAACGGCGAAGGGAAAAGAGGGGCAAATAAAACGGCAAATTTTTGTGAAGTGGGGGAGAGGAAAATAAAGTGCATAAAAGTATTTTTTGTATTTTTTGATTAATAGATCTGAAAATAATGCAAATAAAAGTAGATCGTAAAGGCAAATAATATGAGATAGAGACCCGGGGGCCGTAGGTTTCACTAGTGGCTTCTCTCGAGAAAAATAGCAAAGCGGTGGGTGAACAAATTACTGTTAGGCAATTGATAGAACTTGAAATACTCATGACGATATCCATGCAATGATCATTATATAGTCATCACGTCCAAGATTAGTAGACCGACTCCTGCCTGCATCTACTACTATTACTCCACACATTGACCGCTATCCAGCATGCATCTAGTGTATTAAGTTCAAGGAGAAATGGAGTAATGCAATAAGAACGATGACATGATGTAGACAAGACCTATCTATGTAGAGATAGACCCCATCATTTTATCCTTAGTAGCAACGATACATACGTGTCGGTTCCCTTTCTGTCACTGGGATCAAGCACCGTAAGATCGAACCCACTACAAAGCACCTCTTCCCATTCCAAGATAAATAGATCAAGTTGGCCAAACAAGACCCAAACATCGGAGAAGAAATACGAGGCTATAAGGGATCATGCATAAAAGAGATCAAAGAAACTCAAATACTTTCATGGATATAAAAACATAGATCTGATCATAAACTTAAAGTTCATTGATCCTAACAAACACACCACAAAAGAGTTACATCATATGGATCTCCAAGAGACCATTGTATTGAGAATCAAGAGAGAGAGAGAGAGACGAAGCCATCTAGCTACTAACTACGGACCCAAAGGTCTACAAAGAACTACTCACGCATCATCGGAGAGACACTACTGGAGGTGGTGAACCCCATCCGAGATGGTGTCTAGATTGGATCTGGTGGTTTTGGACCTTGCGGCGGCTGGATCAATATTTCATCGACTCCCCTAGGGTTTTGGGAATATTGAGGTATTTATAGAACAAAGAGGCTATCCGGGGGTCACCCGAGGTGGGAACAACCCACTAGGGCATGCCTGGGCCTCCTAGCGCGCCCTGGTGGGTTGTGCCTCCCTCGTGGAACCCCCCAGGCGCAGCTAGAGCCCGTCGTGTTCCTTTTGGCCCATAAAAATTCTCCGTAAAGTTTCGTGGCATTTGGAGTCCGTTTGATATTGATTTTCTGCGATGTAAAAAATATGGAAAAAATAACAACTCGCACTTGGCACTATGTCAATATGTTAGTACCAAAAAATGATATAAAATGACTCTAAAATGATTATAAAATATCCAAGGTTGATAATATAACAGCATGGAACAATCAAAAATTATAGATACATTGGAGACGTATCAGCATCCACCGTAATGGGTCGTCGTTAAGCTATCGCGTCCGGTTTGGGATCCGATAACCCGTTAACAGCGCGGACCAATATCTATTTTCCACGTGTAAAATTCTCATTGGCAAGAGGAAACACGTGTTGGCTCACTGTTGGGGCAGATGTCATCCAATCATTGGACAGGAGGCGCCTATGATACTTCGACACGTGGCACGACCCAATAGAGGCCCATTCAGGTGAAAAGGCCTGCTCATTTGACTTGGTCAAAAGGTAACACGCCGGCCCACGGAAAGCTTGTTAACGGCATGTTCGTATGTATCCCATTTATGGACCGCTAACTCACGACCAGTTACGGCCTATCGGAATTAAGCCCAGTACCTTCATCTGGGTCATCCAATATGATTCCAGCCCATTGTAACTTTCGGCCCATGTATGGCCCATGATGTCTTTCGGCCCTTATGAGGCCCTTTGTAACTCTTGGCCCATTAACGGCCCATGGTGAAACTGGCCCGTAATGAACAGTGCACTGCTTTATACCCATAACGGCCCATTATTCCATTGGGCCCTTTCCAACCCGTGTTATCTTTCGGCCTTCTCAGGACCCATTTATTCTTGGGCTCATTTCCAGCATTCGGTTACTTAAGGCCCATTACTGGCCTTTTCTGCTTGTGGGCCAAATCCAGCCCATGGTTACAATCGGCCTATTTCTGGACCGTTAATCAGTTGGGCCGTTTTCATAGCGTCATCTAATATGGCCAATTAACGATGGGCCATGAACGAACGATTCCAACTCTAGCATGTTTATGGCCCATAACGCGATCTGTTATTGGCCCATGTTTGGCCGATTAATCATATGGCCCATGGAAGGCCCATTGTTTCTATGGCTCGTAGAAGGCCCATTATTTCTATGGAGCATAGAAGGACCATTGTTTCTATAGCCCGTAGGAGGCCCAGGTCACTGTAGTAAATATGTAGCCCATGGTTATTGTGGCCTAGTTTAAAAAAATAGGTTATTGCAGCCACTAGCAAACCGCGGAAAAAGAACTGCACTGACTACAAGCAAACAAATAAACAAGACAACAAGGAAATAAATAAGCAATCAACTTACGCTAGGCTATCACGACTATTACACATATTACATCCACTGGGCATCAAAGTTCACCACCAGTGCAAATATAGGGAACAAAGCAGCATATCACATACACTTGTTGTCAAAGTTGGCGACCAGTGCAAATAAACGTCGCAGCAAGAGCTCAAGAAACAATATACTGGGTACCCATAATGCTGGCAAGATGCTTAGCAAGCTTACTAACTTTCTCTTGTTTGGCGCTTAAATCCTCCAACACTTACTGTTGCACCAGAAAGTATGCATCTGAACCCTAGTGGCCCGATCTTTCACGATTGGAGTGGATTCCCTCGAAGAACACGATGAACACGGGGAAGAATGGAGAGAAATCACAAGGGGAAACACTAAAGAACAAGTCCAATCACACATCCACTAGACTCAAATCCACACAAGATCCACAAAGGTACAAGAACAACAAAGGGAAAGATACAAGGTAGAGTTCATCTCCAAGAGGAGGTCTTGAGGGGTCATCCCATGAAGGGGTCTTGAATCCGTGTAACATCCCAAATTTTCAATTTGGAATGTTATACATTAGATCATCATCCATATCATATTTTATTTGCTTTGGGTTTTGATCCTAGAAAATTCTAAGCAACTCAAGGACCCACGGAGAGAGTTGGGGATTTCGTTATTTTCATATTTGAGTTTTTCTCAAATTTTGAGAATAGGATCATTTGATTTTATTTATTTTATCATCAATTATTTCTATTACAAAAATATGAGAGAGGGAATAAAATGACTTTCTCAAAATATAGAAATATTGAGGATTTAATAAAAAAATCAAATAGTTTTATTTCGGAGTTTTTTTGTTGTTTTTATTTGAATTAGGAAAAATGTGTGTTTTTCAAAATTGCATTTAGGGCCCAAATAAATGTTCACTTTGTCGGGCTTGATTTTAGAAGCCCGAGAAAATTTATTTTGGGATTTTTGGAGTCCGTTTAGTATTTCTTTTTATTTTTTTTCTTCCGAGCGAAAAAAAAGCGGAACCGACTATGGGCCGTACTGGGCGAGGACAAGCCAGCCGGGGCAAGCCCGCCCGAAGGCCCAGCCGCCCCGAAACCCTAGCCGCGCCCAGCCCCAGCCCCCCCGCCGCCGCCGCCGATCCCCCGGAGCCGCGCGTCGCCCGAGGTTCGCCGCACCTCGAAATCCGTGCCGTTTAAAAAAAATTCCGTTCGTTGTTTTTCTTTTTCGTTGGATTTTTCCGCGGTTATTTTTTGATCGCGATTTCTAATCTGATTTTCGTTTTAGTTTTTCTTTCGCTCGTTTATCGGAATCAGGCGATTCAAGCGCCTCGAGTTTCGTCTCGAAACCCTCTATCTGAATAATCAACTTAAACAAGTTTTTGCTACTGTAAAATTTAACTTAGGTTCATATTACTAGAACAAAGTTGTTTTCTTTCGCCGTTTGACTTTCTTTGCTTCGTTCGATTTGATTCTTTTTGCCAACCGGAGTTCTTAAGTTGAACCTTCTGGTTAGATCTCTTATTTGAGTTTTACTTATTGTATGCTTGTTTGTTGGCCTGTGATAGAGTACCCGGAGTGCGCCGCCTGTTACTTCGAATCGTTAGGTTTCACGGATCATTAGCAAGGCAAGTAACATTTTGATCATACCTTTTCTACAACCCAGTTTTTTTGCATTAGATCAATCTTCACACATTGCATGATTAGGAGCTAATTAAACTATGGGATGGGAAGTAGATGAGGTAGTACCTATTACCTGTTTATTATCAAACCTTTGGGAGTTACTTCTACGTTTGCTTATTATGCCATGCTATGCTAGTAGACGTGGATTGGGTGAGTGAAATCCATGACAGATGTGAGATTGATAATTAATGGTTTATCTAAGGTGGCAACTTAAACACACATCTGGGTGGATTCAGGCACCTGGGTATTCCAGGACCTGCCTGTTTTCTTTTGGACCGCCACCCAGGCTCAAAGGGATCATGAGATTTTTCAAACTAGAAACTTCCATGTGCAGCCACAAGCCATTATGGGCTCTGGCATAGTTGATTAAGTCGTGCGAACTCTTACAGGGTAGACTAGCAGATGTAGGGGAAAGTAGGTGTACCGGTCTATCCATCGTAAGGTGCTAGCGCTTCTGAAAGACTGTGTCTCGGTCATCCGTTTCTCAAACACCATGTAGTGCGAGAAATCCAACGGAGGCAATTGAGTCTTGTGGGGAAAAGTGCGCAAACCTCTGCAGAGTGTAACAAACTAATCATGATTAGCCGTGTCCCCGGTTATGGACATCTTGAGTATCTAGTATCTGGATTATCATGTGAATCTCAACATGTTACTCTAAAATTAAAGTTGTTGGGTTAATGATGATGCTTAATTGGGATTGAGAATGCTGTCAACCATTCTCAATGTTTAACAACCACCATGATAGTAATTAAATTTATTCCTTTTGAAGTAGGGAAAAATTGGCTTTATGCAAAACTGTAACCATAGAGCTTTCCACCAGCCAAATATGCATACAGTATAGCTGTTGCATTCCATTACTCTCTATGTGTTACCTTGCCAGCATATTCCATGTGCTGGCCCGTTTTCGGGCTGCAACGTTAATGTTGCAGACTTTTCAGATGACGATTAAGGAGTTTTTAGGTCGTGGTTCTATACTCAGTGATGCCGTTGGAGTTGATGGACTCACTTATCTTCTAAGCCTTCCGCTGTTATCGTAATTAGATGGCCTTAAGCCATATTTATTGTAATAAGTTCTCTTTTGAGACACTCGATGTAATAAGTGTGTGATTGCTACTCTGCTATAAATCCTCCGAGTACTGTGTGGTGTCAGCATTACTGATCCAGGGATGACACCGGAGCACAGAGATCAGACTATTTGAGGTCTGGTCGCTACAGAGATGGTATCAGAGCACACGCTGACTATAGGACACGACCACTAAGCTAAAGACCTAGATCACTACTCACTCTCTTCTCTTCTGACCTCTCATCTTTTCTACTCTTTAGGATGGCGGATGCAAGGAACAAGTTCACCCAACCGGATGAAGATACACCCTTTGGACGCCACTTGAAGGAAGCCACTAGATACCTGAACATAGGAGTACCAAGCTTCACAAGAACCTACAACGCCACTTTACCTGAAGAAGAGCACTGGATGATTCAAGTTCAAATCCCAGGAAGGACGTTCATGCCAGTCACTGAGCCCATAGAGTTTTCTTTTGATGAACCAACTTGGAGTCTAGGAAAGAGTATGGCAGCTCACATCGCCATGGGACACATTGGAGAAGTCTACCGCAAGGATCTTAAGGATACTATATACCAGATTTGTGGGCGCCGAGATGAACACTGGGAGATGATTAGCACCATGAAGGATAGATCAATTGCAGCTTTTATTCAGGAGTTAAATCAGCACATTCGACGACAGGAGAATCAGATGTGCGCCGGCATGATAGACCTGAAGAAGGCTAAGACTAGAATCAAGGAACTGGAGGAAGAACTCAAGGCTACATGTGAAGATTATGAAGAAGAAATTGAAGTATTGGTGGATAAGAATACCGACCTAACTATGAAGCTAGCAGTATTTATGGGAGGCCCGGCACCAGTAGATGAAGACGAAGAACCCAAGGAGATTAGCCCGGAAGACTACATCATCATTGACGGCACCGACTCGGAACAAGATAGTAGCAATGATGATTATGGAGTCTACAACCGTAGAATATTTTATAGTAGGCCACCTCATCAGTAGTAGTAGTCCACCATGTAAATATAGTAGTCCGAGCACTTTGCGATAGTTAGATCGATTGTATGCCTTTGTTTGATTGAATGAAGTGAATTGTTTGCTTTTGCCTCATGTGCATATGGGTAGTGTTTTCTCTTTAGACCCCGTCTATTCTTATATCTCATCTTTTCTAAACCCTCAGATGCCTCCGCGACGTGACCCCGGATTTTCCTTTCCGCCGGAGCTCACCCAGTTGATCCAGTAGCAGAACACCTTGATGCAGTTGCTAGTCCAGAATCAGAATCAAGGGAACAACAACAACAACCCACCACCACCACCACCACCTGTTGACCACTTAGCCCGCTTTCTTAGGTTGAATCCACCGGTGTTTTCCAGTAGCACCGAGCCGATAATAGCAGATGATTGGCTCTGCAAGACAGCTAGGGAGTTGACCACAGCAGGATGCACAGATGCGGAGAAGGTTAAGTTTGCCGCACATCAGTTAGAAGGACCCGCAGCATCATGGTGGGAGAATTTCACAGCCACCTTTCCAGTCGACACTGTCACATGGGATCAATTGTAGCAGGCTTTCCGTACTGCCCATGTTTCAGCAGAAGCTATGGCCATGAAGAAGCGTGAGTTTCGTAACTTGCGCCAAGGAGGACGGACAGTTGGCCAGTATGTGGAGGAGTTTAGTAAGCTAGCACGTTATGCCCCAGACGATGTTGCTACGGATGCAGCTAAGCAGGAGAAGTTCTTGGAAGGACTGAATGATGAGTTGAGTGTGCAGTTGATGGTAGCCACCTTCAACAACTACCAGGAGTTGGTAGACCGTGCTCTTATGATTGAAGGGAAGCAGCAGCAAAATGAGAACCACAAGAGGAAGTATGGACAAGGAAAGTATAATTCCGGAGCTCAGCAGAAGCCACGTTTTACCCCTAGACTGGGAGGAAATTTTCAGCATACCCATGGAGTTGGTAGCTCGCACAATCACAATGGCACCAAGAATGGTAATGGGAATGGAGGAAGCAATGGCCAGAACCGCAGCACCCCATCAACCCCAGCCAAGAGAGATCTGAGTCAAGTCACCTGTTTCAAGTGTTCCAAGACCGGACATTATGCCAATGAATGTCCTGAAGGCCAAAACGGCAATGGAAGTTCTGGGAAGAAGCCGAACCCTTTCAACAAGGGACAGGTGAACCACGTTAATGTGGAGGAGGTTGAAGCTCAGCCCGATGCAGTAATAGGTAAGTTTTTGGTTAAGTCATTTACTGCACTCGTTCTTTTTGATACTGGTGCATCGCATTCATACATATCAAGGGGATTTGTGGAAAAGTATAGCCTACCCACTAGGGTTCTGAAAACACCTATGCTAGTAAGCTCACCAGGAGCAGAGTACATGGCCAGTCAAGGATGTTTTCAAGTGCCATTAAGTATAGGACGACATGTTTTCCCAACAGATTTAATTATTCTGGAATCCCATGGTCTGGATGTGATTCTTGGTATGGATTGGCTGTCGATGTATGGAGGAAACATCGATTGTGCTAGTAAGTCAATTTTGCTTACCACCCCAGAAGGGAGAAGGATCAAGTATGTATCCCGGCATGCGCCAAACAAGACACAAGTAAATTCATTAACGGTAGTTGTGCAGGAGGAAGTACCAGTGGTAAGGGAATTCCCTGATGTATTTCCAAAGGAGTTGCCAGGCACAGGGCCAATATCAAAGAGACCATATAGGATGCCAGCAAAGGATTTGGTGGAAATTAAGAAACAGATTAAGGAGTTACTGGATAAAGGTTACATTCGCCCAAGTTTTTCACCTTGGGGATCACCAGTACTATTAGTAGAGAAGAAGGATGGATCGTTAAGGATGGTTGTTGATTATCGAGGATTGAATGAAGTAACAATCAAGAACAAGTACCCGCTACCAATGATCAATGATCTGTTTGATCGATTGCAAGGAGCTAAAGTGTTTTCCAAGATCGATTTGCGATCAGGGTACCACTAGTTGAAGATTCGAGAACAGGATATTCCGAGGACAGCTTTTACCACCAGGTATGGGCTGTATGAGTATACCGTTATGTCATTTGGTCTGACTAACGCGCCTTCCTATTTTATGAATATGATGAACAAAGTGTTTATGGAGTTTTTGGATAAGTTCGTCGTAGTGTTCATTGATGATATCCTGGTTTATTCAAAGAATGAAGAGGAACATAAGAAGCATTTGCGTTTGGTACTTGGAAAGCTTAGAGAACATCAATTATATGCCAAGTTCAGCAAATGTGAGTTTTGGTTGAAGGAAGTAGGATTCCTCGGACACGTTATATCTAGAGAAGGTATAGCTGTTGATCCCACTAAAGTTGATACCGTGACCAAGTGGGAAGCCCCAACTACCGTTGGAGAGATCCGGAGGTTTCTTGGACTTGCAGGATACTACCGGAGGTTTATTGAATTTTTTTCAAAGATTTCGAAGCCTATGACGGAGTTGTTGAAGAAAGATACCAAGTTCAAATGGACTGAGCAGTGTGAGGCTAGTTTCCAAGAGTTGAAGAAACGCTTGGTTACCTCACCAGTGTTGATTTTGCCAGATCAGACCAAGGATTATGAGGTGTATTGCGACGCTTCATGTCGAGGACTTGGAGCAGTGCTTATGCAGGAAGGGAGAGTTGTTTCATATGCCTCAAGACAACTGAAGCCCCATGAGTTGAATTACGCTACGCATGATTTCGAGTTAGCAGCCGTAGTGCATGCCTTGAAGACATGGAGACATTTCCTCATCGGAAATCATTGTGAGGTGTACACGGATCATAAGAGTTTGAAGTACATTTTCACACAGAAGGAGTTGAACCTCAGACAAAGGAGATGGTTGGAGCTCATCAAGGATTATGATATGAGATTGCATTATCATCCCGGGAAGGCTAATGTAGTAGCTGATGCATTAAGCCGCAAGAGCCATGTCAATACGTTAATGACGGGAGAAATACCCAAGGAGTTAGCAGAAAATCTTCGTGAACTATGTTTGGAAATAGTTCCGAGAGGCTATGTAGCAACGTTGGAAATTCAGTCAACTTTGATGGCCAAAATCAGGGAAGCTCAGAAGACTGACAAGGAGATTGCTTCCATAAAGGAGAAAATGAAAGAAGGAAAAGCTAAAGGATTTCGTGAGGATGAGCATGATACCCTATGGTTTGAAGGCCGTGTCTATGTGCCCAATGACCCAGAGATCAGGAAGTTAATTCTGCAAGAGGCCCATGATTCACCCTATTCGATTCACCCAGGGAATACCAAGGTGTATCTGGATTTTAAGGATATTTTCTGGTGGACCGGAATGAAGAAAAAAATAGCAGAGTATGTAGCAGTTTGTGATGTATGCCAGAGAGTAAAGGCAGAGCATCAGAAGCCAGCAGGATTGTTACAACCATTGCCGATACCCGAATGGAAGTGGGATACGTTAGGCATGGATTTTATCACGGGATTGCCCAGGACTCGTTCAGGCTATGACTCGATTTGGGTTGTAGTCGATCGATTGACGAAAGTAGCTCATTTCATCCTAGTAAAGACCACTTATACCAGTGCTAAGTTGGCAAAAATATACATGACCAGAATAGTATGTCTGCATGGAGTTCCGAGAAGTATCGTATCAGATAGAGGAACCCAGTTTACCTCAAAGTTCTGGAAGCAGTTGCACGAAACTTTGGGAACCAGGCTAGAATTCAGTACAGCTTTTCATCCGTAGACAGATGGACAGACCGAGAGAGTCAATCAGATTTTGGAGGATATGCTGAGAGCTTGTGCGCTAGATTATGGATCTAGTTGGGACGATAATTTTCCATATGCAGAGTTCTCTTACAACAACAGTTACCAAACCAGTTTGAAGATGGCCCCTTTCGAAGCTTTGTACGGAAGGAGGTGCAGGACACCGTTGTCGTGGGACGAAGTCGGAGACCGCTAGTTGTTTGTACCTGACTTGATTAAGGAGTCTGAACAGAAAGTGAAGTTGATTCGCGATAGGCTCAAGGTAGCCTAGTCCAGACAGAAGAGTTATGCAGATTCTAAACGCAAGGAGACAGTTTATGAAGTGGGAGACAGAGCTTATCTTCGAGTATCTCCACTTCGGGGAACAAAGCGTTTTGGAGTTAAAGGGAAGTTAGCGCCACGATTTATAGGACCATATCGAATTTTGGAGCGTATGGGAGAAGTGGCCTACAAGTTGAAATTACCCGAAGGATTGTCAGGAATTCATGATGTGTTCCACGTTTCTCAGTTAAAGAAGTGTCACGCGGAGATGGCTGACATACCATTGAGAGACAAAGTGCCTTTGGAAACTATTCAGTTGGATAACGATTTGACCTACGAGGAGAAACCAGTTAAGATCCTCGAGTTTGCCAGCCGAGTTACTCGTAGCAAAGTTATAAAGTTTTGCAAGGTTCAGTGGAGCCACCACACGGAGGATGAAGCCACCTGGGAACGAGAGGAAGATTTGCTCAAAGACCACCCTCACCTATTTTCTAGCCAACCCGAATCTCGAGGGCGAGATTCATCTTAAGGGGGGTAGGTTTGTAACATCCCAAATTTTCAATTTGGAATGTTATACATTAGATCATCATGCATATCATATTTTATTTGCTTTGGGTTTTGATCCTAGAAAATTCTAAGCAACTCAAGGACCCACGGAGAGAGTTGGGGATTTTGTTATTTCCATATTTGAGTTTTTCTCAAATTTTGAGAATAGGATCATTAGATTTTATTTATTTTATCATCAATTATTTCTATTACAAAAATATGAGAGAGGGAATAAAATGACTTTCCCAAAATATAGAAATATTGAGGATTTAATAAAAAAATCAAATAGTTTTATTTCGGAGTTTTTTTTGTTGTTTTTATTTGAATTAGGAAAAATGCGCGATTTTAAAAATTGCATTTAGGGCCCAAATAAATGTTCACTTTGTCGGGCTTGATTTTAGAAGCCCGGGAAAATTTATTTCGGGATTTTTGGAGTCCGTTTAGTATTTCTTTTAATTTTTTTTCTTCCGAGCGAAAAAAAAGCGGAACCGACTATGGGCCGTACTCGGCCAGGACTCCGCCTGGCCGGGGCCTTTATAAGCCGGGGCAAGCCAGCCCGAAGGCCTAGCCGCCCCGAAACCCTAGCCGCGCCCAGCCCCAGCCCCGCCGCCACCGCCGCCGCGCTGCGCCGCCGCCGATCCTCCGGAGCCGCGCATCGCCCGAGGTTCGTCGTACCTTGAAATCCGTGCCGTTTAAAAAAATTCCGTTCGTCGTTTTTCTTTTTCGTCGGATTTTTCCGCGGTTATTTTCTGATCGCGATTTCTGATGCGATTTTCGTTTTAGTTTTTCTTTTCGCTCATTTATCGGAATCAGGCGATTCAAGCGCCTGGAGTTTCGTCTCGAAACCCTCTATCCGAATAATCAACTTAAACAAGTTTTTGCTACTGTAAAATTTGACTCAGGTTCAGATTACTAGAATGAAGTTGTTTTCTTTCGCCGTTTGACTTTCTTTGCTTCGTTCGATTTGATTCTTTTTGCCAACCGGAGTTCTTAAGTTGAACCTTCTGGTTAGATCTCTTATTTGAGTTCTCCTGTGCATTAGATGAGTACTTATTGTATGCTTGTTTGTTTGCCTGCGATAGAGTACCCGGAGTGCACCGCCTGTTACTTCGAATCGTTAGGTTTCACGGATCATCAGCAAGGCAAGTAACATTTTGATCATACCTTTTCTACAACCCAGTTTTTTTGCATTAGATCAATCTTCAGACATTGCATGATTAGGAACTAATTAAACTGTGGGATGGGAAGTAGATGAGGTAGTACCTATTACCTGTTTATTATCAAACCTTTGGGAGTTACTTCTACGTTTGCTTATTATGCCATGCTATGCTAGTAGACGTGGATTGGGTGAGTGAAATCCATGACAGATGTGAGATTGATAATTAATGGTTTATCTAAGGTGGCAACTTAAACACACATCTAGGTGGATTGAGGCACCTGGGTATTCCAGGACCTGCCTGTTTTCTTTTGGACCGCCACCCAGGCTCAAAGGGATCATGAGATTTTTCAAACTAGAAACTTCCGTGTGCAGCCACAAGCCATTATGGGCTCTGGCATAGTTGATTAAGTCGTGCGAACTCTTACAGGGTAGACTAGCAGATGTAGGGGAAAGTAGGTGTACCGGTCTATCCATCGTAAGGTGCTAGCGCTTCTGAAAGACTGTGTCTCGGTCATCCGTTTCTCAAACACCATGTAGTGCGAGAAATCCAACGGAGGCAATTGAGTCTTGTGGGGAAAAGTGCGCAAACCTCTGCAGAGTGTAACAAACTAATCATGATTAGCCGTGTCCCCGGTTATGGACATCTTGAGTATCTAGTATCTGGATTATCATGTGAATCTCAACATGTTACTCTAAAATTAAAGTTGTTGGGTTAATGATGATGCTTAATTGGGATTGAGAATGCTGTCAACCATTCTCAATGTTTAACAACCACCATGATAGTAATTAAATTTATTCCTTTTGAAGTAGGGAAAAATTGGCTTTATACAAAACTATAACCATAGAGCTTTCCACCAGCCAAATATGCATATAGTATAGCTGTTGCATTCCATTACTCTCTATGTGTTACCTTGCCAGCATATTCCATGTGCTGGCCCGTTTTCGGGCTGCAATGTTAATGTTGCAGACTTTTCAGACGACGATTAAGGAGTTTTTAGGTCGTGGTTCTATACTCAGTGATGCCGTTGGAGTTGATGGACTCACTTATCTTCTAAGCCTTCCGCTGTTATCGTAATTAGATGGCCTTAAGCCATATTTATTGTAATAAGTTCTCTTTTGAGACACTCGATGTAATAAGTGTGTGATTGCTACTCTGCTATAAATCCTCCGAGTACTGTGTGGTGTCAGCATTACTGATCCAGGGATGACACCGGAGCACAGAGATCAGACTGTTTGAGGTCTGGTCGCTACAATCCGCTTGGGGGATCTTCTCCGAGGAGGCGCGATCTCCGAGGAGAAGGTAACCAAGTGGATGAGCAAAGCTCTCTCACAAAATTAGCTAATCCTTTGCTAACCCTAAA
Source organism: Triticum dicoccoides (assembly GCF_002162155.2). Classification (NCBI taxonomy): domain Eukaryota; kingdom Viridiplantae; phylum Streptophyta; class Magnoliopsida; order Poales; family Poaceae; genus Triticum; species Triticum dicoccoides. Next base: position 381,754,600 of record NC_041392.1, on the reverse strand, counting down.
ATGGTGATGGAGGAGGAGTATATATAGTCTAAGGGGCTAAGGGGTAAGTTAGGTGGGCGGATGGGTACATGGGTCTCAGCCCAAAACGTTGCACGCAGGGAAGGCCCGGATCATTCGGAAGGGGCTCCGCATGATCCGTCTATCATCCGGATGATCCGCCTTCACACGAGGCCTTCAGGTGACTTCGGTTGCGAGTTATCTGGACGATCCGGGAGAGGTTCCGGATGATCCGGCTGAGCCCGGATGATCCGGACGGCGGTCCGTATGCCAGGCCTAGCTCCAGCAGCCGCTCCATCTTCTTCTTCTCCTTTCTTCCGTCTTCTCTTCCATGCCTCGCTCACGGATGGTGTAGTTGTACACTTGCGCTCGCACTCCTCCTCGACATCCGTGAAGTTCGGACAATACCTATGCATGCACACGGGATAAGTGTCAAGTAGTATACCATCCTCGAAGGGGTCAAGTGAGCACGTGAAAAGGAGATGATTCACCTTTCTATATATGAAGTAGATGTCGCACGTGTCACTTGCCAAGCAGACTCTTGACATGGTGATGTCCATAGGATGCTCCTCATCATACCCTCCCCCTTGGGAAAGATCCGACCTTGGATCCATATCCAAATCACCATGGGAAAGAGATGGCGTCGCCATGTAGGAGTGGTCTCGTCATCTTGAAGCTCGAAATGGGCACTCTCCAATGTAGCACATCTTGGGATTCCTTCAAAAGGAGCAAAGACAACAAACACTTGGAAAAACAAATGCGGTTGTGATGGCAAGCTGTGATGGCCACAACCAATGCAAACACACAGTTGATCATGCAAATTCTTCAAGAGCGCAATCAAGCGAACCAAGGCAACCAAGGCAACAATCAGAATCACTTTGCTACACTCAACCAGTTCCTTGCTAACGGGCCAAAGACTTTCAGCAATTGTGTTGAGGCAACCGATGCTGACGATTGCTTAGTAGATTTGTGCAAGAATTTCGAGTGCAGTAACATCAGGCATGAGGACTTTGTCTAGTTCGCTTCCTTCCAACTCAAAGATCAAGCTGCAAAATGGTTCCAGCAGTACAAGGATTCCAGAGGTGGACGTGTTATTACCTGGGATGAATTCCTTCAAGATTTCAAAGCTCATCATATTCCTCAGAGCGTGGTTGAAAAAAAGCGTGAGGAATTCCGCAACGTGAAGCAAGGCTCTTTGTCTGTCTATGACTACAACAAGTTGTTTCAGAAGCTCGCCCACTTTGCTAAGCAGGACGTCCCTGATGAGAAGAGCATGATATACCAGTTCAGGGGTGGTCTCAGAGAAGAAATTCAGCTAGCTCTTGTTCTCTTTGAGCCCTTGAGGTACGATGAGTTCTACAACATGGCATTGAAGCAAGAGGTTGCTCAACTGAGCTGTGATGCTTCCAAGAAGCGAGTCAGAGATGCTACTCCTTCTTCCTCTACTCAAGTGGCCAAGCAGCAGAAGTACTGGCTTCCTCCTCCTCCGTTTCGTCAGCCGTATCAGAAGAGCAAAGGTGGCAGTGGATCTTCCCACCCACCCAACCTGGCTTTCAGAACAAGACTTCGTCTCAAGCTCCAAGATCAAGTGCTCCATATCACCGTCCGTTCTTAGAGGTCACGTGCAAAAAGTGCCAACAGAAGGGTCACTATGCCAACAAATGCTTCAATCAGAGGCGTCTTCCTCCTCCTCCTGTGAGATCGGCAAGTACAACTGTGGTCAAGCATAACCCCAAGCACGCCAAGGTCAACTTGATGAACGCAGCTCAGGCAGAGGACTCGCCAGATGTCATCATGGGTAACCTTCCTGTTAATGATATTCCAGCTAAAGTTCTTTTTGACACGGGTGCATCGCATTATTTCATATCGAGACCGTTTTCATCTAAGCATGGTTTGGCTTTGCAAATTTTGCCTAGTCCATTAGCAGTTGTCTCTCCCGGTAGACGCATGCAAGCTAACTCCATTGCTCCGGATGTTACTATCACTTTGGGTGACTACAAATTTCTATCTTCTCCTACGGTTCTTGGTGACTCGGATATTGATCTTATTCTCGGGATGGATTGGCTTTCTAAGCACAAGGCGCATCTTGATTGTGCAGCCTGGCAGATTCAATTGACTCATTCGTCTGAGGATGTAATTGTCTTTGCCGCTCGGGATAATACTATCCGTCTGTTTTCTCTCAATGAGAAGGGTGAACTGGATGCTATCTCGCAAATTCCAGTCGTCTGCGAATATCAAGACGTCTTTCCAGAAGAGCTTCCAGGAATGCCTCCGCACCGGCCAGTTGAATTCGTCATCGATCTTGAGCCCGGTACGGAACCAGTGTGCAAGCGTCCTTACAATCTCGGACCTGAAGAGTTGAAGGAGCTGAAGAAGCAACTCGATATTCAAGAGAGAATGGGTGTCATCCGGCCTAGTTCTTCTCCATGGGGTTGTGGTGTTCTTTTTGTGAAGAAGAAGGATGGAACGGACCGACTTTGTGTTGATTACCGTCCATTGAACAAGAAGACCATCAAGAACAAATACCCACTTCCCAACATCAATGAGCTGTTCGAACAACTCAAAGATGCCCAAGTATTCTCCAAGCTTGATCTCCGTATGGGTTATCATCAGATTCGAATCCGTGAGCAAGATATTCCCAAGACGGCTTTCAGGACAAGCTATGGTACATATGAGTACACTGTCATGTCTTTTGGCCTCGTCAACGCTCCTCCGACTTTCTCTCGCATGATGAACTTCATCTTCAACGCCTACACCAATGACTTCGTTTTGGTCTATCTCGACGACATTCTGGTTTTCTCGAAGAACAAGGAAGATCATGCCAAGCACTTGCGTTTGGTACTCGATAAGCTCAGGGAACACCAGTTCTACTCCAAGTTCTCCAAGTGCGAATTTTGGCTCGATGAGGTTCTTTATCTTGGTCATATCATCTCTGCCAAGGGCATTGCGGTGAATCCTGAGAAGGTGTCTGCAATTGTGAATTGGGAACCTCCTCAGAACGTGAAGCAACTCCGTAGCTTCCTCGGTCTCGCAAGCTACTGTCGAAGATTCGTTGAAAACTTTTCTAGGATTGCGAAGCCTCTCTCAAATCTTCTCCAGAAGCACGTCAGGTACGTTTGGTCTCCGGAGTGTGACATTGCTTTTAACACTTTGAAAGAGAAATTGGTCACCGCTCCAGTTCTGACTCCGCCTGATGAATCCAAGCCGTACGAGGTCTTTTGTGATTCCTCTCTCCAAGGTCTTGGCGCAGTGTTGATGCAAGAGAAGAAAGTTGTTGCTTATACCTCTCGCCAGTTGAAGCCCAATGAGAAGAACTACCCCACTCATGATCTCGAGTTGGCGGCAGTTGTGCATGCTCTTTTGACTTGCAGACATCTCTTATTGGGAAGAAAAGTGGACATTTTCACTGATCACAAGAGTCTCAAGTACATCTTCACTCAGCCTAATCTCAACCTCAGGCAGACTCGATGGGTCGAAATGATTCAAGAGTATAATCCGAGTATCGAGTATACTCCAGGCAAGGCCAATGTGATTGCTGACGCATTGAGCAGGAAGGCTTATTGCAACAGTCTGATTCTCAAGCCTTATCAACCCGAGCTTTGTGAAGCTTTCCGCAAACTTAATCTGCAAGTTGTTCCTCAAGGTTTCCTCGCCAACCTTAAAGTCTCTCCTACCTTGGAAGATCAGATTCGCCAAGCCCAGCTTCTTGATGCTATGGTGAAAAAAGTGAAGATTGGGATTGCCAAGAGTCAACCCAAGTACAAGTGCTACCGCCTTGATGACAAGGATACTCTCTTCTTCGAGGATCGTATTGTTGTGCCCAAAGGTGACCTTCGTAAAGTGATCATGCACGAGGCTCACAATTCTCTCCTCTCCATCCACCCTGGGAGCACGAAGATGTATCAGGATCTCAAGCAGGCTTATTGGTGGACTCGAATGAAGCGTGAGATTGCTCAATTCGTGAATGAATGTGATGTCTGCAGAAGAGTCAAGGCAGAACACCAAAGGCCAGCTGGTCTCCTCCAACCTCTTGCCATTCCGGAATGAAAGTTCGACCACATTGAGATGGACTTCGTAACTGGGTTTCCAAAGTCCAAACGTGGCAATGATGCTATATTCGTTGTCATCGACAAACTCACCAAAGTGGCTCACTTTCTGCCTATCAAAAAGTCAATCACTGCAGCTCAATTGGCGGAGCTCTATACCTCTCAGATTGTCTCTCTGCACGGTATTCCTCAAGTGATATCTTCAGACCGTGGCAGCATCTTTACCTCCAAGTTTTGGGATTCTTTTCAGAAGGCCATGGGCACCAACATCTGCTTCAGCACAGCTTTCCATCCTCAAACTAGCGGTCAAGTCGAGCGTGTCAACCAGATTCTTGAAGATATTCTCAGGGCTTGTGTGATCTCCTTCGGCATGAAGTGGGAGGATTGTCTTCCTTATGCTGAATTCTCCTACAACAACAGTTTTCAAGCAAGTTCGGGCAAGGCCCCTTTTGAAATTCTGTATGGCAGGAAGTGCCATACCCCTCTCAACTGGTTTGAAACCGGTGAATGTCAGCTTTTGGGTAATGACTTAATCACAGAGGTAGAGGAAATGTACAAAGTCATTCGAGATAACCTCAAAGCAGCCCAATCCCGCCAGAAGAGCTACTATAATAGTAAGCACCGTGATTTGGCTTTTGAGATCGGAGATCATGTTTACCTCCGCGTCTCTCCAATGAAAGGTACTCGTTGCTTCAGTAGCAAAGTGAAGCTTGCCCCTAGATACGTGGGACCCTTCAAGATCGTCAACAAGAGAAGTGATCTCGCCTATCAACTCGAGCTTCCTTCAAACTTTGCAAATGTTCATGACGTGTTCCATGTCTCTCAGCTACGAAAGTGCTTCAAGACTCCTGAGCGCACTGTCAACTTCGAGGACATTGAGCTCCAAGAAGATCTCTCTTATCGTGAGCACCCCGTTGCTATTCTTGAAGAGACTGAACGCAAGCCTCGCAACAAGTCAATCAAATCCCTCAAAGTCAAGTGGTCACACCATTCCGACCGTGAAGCTACCTGGGAACGCGAGGACCACCTCCGTTCTGAGTACCCGGCGTTCTTTCAGTCCTAGATCTCGAGACGAGATCCTTTCGTAGTGGTGGAGTGTTGTAACACCCCGGATATGATTTTCCCAATATGTACTCCAACTCTTGCCGTTTCCGGCCTTAAGTTATTTTATTTTCCCGGGTTCGGGTTTTTGTCTCCGTGTGTTGTTGTCGTTGTGATGCATCTCATATCATGTCATCATGTGCATTGCATTTGCATACGTGTTCGTCTCATGCATTTGAGCATTTTCCCCGTTGTCCGTTTTGCATTCCGGCGCTTCGTTCTCCTCCGGTGGTCATTTCTACCTTTCTTTCGTGTGTGGGGATTAAACATTTCCGGATTGGACCGAGACTTTCCAAGCGGCCTTGGTTTACTACCGGTAGACCGCCTGTCAAGTTTCGTACCATTTGGACTTCGTTTGATACTCCAACGGTTAACCGAGGGACCGAAAAGGCCTCGTGTGTGTTGCAGCCCAACACCCCTCCAATTTGGCCCAAAACCCACCAAAACCTTCTCCATCATCTAGAGCGTTCTATCACGATCGCGTGGCCGAAAAGTGCACCTCATTTGGACTCTCCTAGCTCCTCCTATGCCTATATAAAGACCCCCTCCGAAATCCGGATCCCCTTCTCCCCCGAAACCCTAGAATCAGCTCCCCTCGCCGCCGGACGTGTCCGAATCGGGCCAGACACGTCCGCATGTTCCGCCGCCGCCAATCCCGTGCTGCCACATGTCCCGCCTGTGCCCACATCACCGCCAGCGCCGCCGGCCCGTCAGGCCCGCGTGGGGCCCTCCCCGGCCCGCGCACCCACCGCCGCGTGCCGCCCGGGAGCCGTTCGCCCTCCTCACGTCCGGTCGCCGTCTCCACCGCCCAGGTCGCCGGCCACCGCCCCGCTCTCCGTACGCCAGCGGAGGCTCATCGCCGGCCGTCCCCGAGCCTCCTCGCCACCCCGCGGTCGCTGGACCCCTCCTCGTGGTCGGATCCAGCCGGAGGAGGCCGGATCTACTCCCCTTTGCCTCCCCACCGCTCCATCGGGCTCGACGGAGCTGCGGCGACCTCGCCGGAATTACCTCGGGTTGTGTGCCCGCGAGGAACCCTAGATCCGCGGGTGGTGATTTTCTTCTAGGTCCTCAAGTTCTCAGATCCATATGCCCATGTTCATCGTGCTATAACTCCTCATCCGTAGCTCCATTTTGGACATATAGCATATCAAAATGTTTGACTCAGAGAGCACATCATTTCATCTCATTGCATCATTTTCATTTTAGTTCATCTTGATGCCCGAAATGCTATTAGAAGAATGCTATTTGAGATAATTGTCAGATCTGCTGCTCCAATTAGACATTTGTCATTTTTGCCATGATTAATGTGTGCATGATATGCCCATGAGCTCTACATGTGTTTTGTTATATGTTTTGCCATCTATCCAGAGGTGCAACCCATGTATTTTTGTGATGTGTGTGGTGACTAGCACAAGCTTGCAAAGTGAGGCATTTATTAATGCTGATTTCAGGGACTTAGCATTTCCACTAAGTCCTTGAGCTGTTTATCTCAATACGCCATATGTTCATGTTGTTTCCTAGTGATCCGTGCCTCTTTTGAGGATGATCAGTAAGGATGTTTTGTTAATCTTATAGTGCTCAATCCATCCATGTCTTTGTTTGCAATTATGGAGCACCCTAGCTTGAGTCAATCGAGCTCTACGTTTGTCATTTCGTGAATCTGGGCAGATTGTCTACTTGTTAGCAATTTTGCCGAGGATGTTGTAGTTGATCCATGCATGCTATGTTATTGTTATTGCCATGTCTAGCTTGTATTTTGTGTATTCTTGATGGGTGCATGCTTAGATTGTGATGATTTGCTCTGTAGTGAGTGCATCGAGCTCGTAAACATGCCTACTTGATATCTGTTTCAGCATGCTCCAGTTTTCACTAAGTCTGAGATCTGATTATGTTTTTGCCATGTTCACATGCTTGCAAATGTATTTTCTAATCCCTTTTGGCTCAAGGTCACTAAGGGACTTTTGTTAAGCTCTTTGAGTAGCTCCATGCCATGCTTTACTTTGCCATGTTCAGGTCCTGTAGCATATTGTTTTCATGCTCCAAAGAGTGCTATTTGACCTGAAATTCCTGGCAAGTGTTAATTTCATTAAGTTTGAAATCTCTTTGTCAAATGCATTTTTGCCATGCTTGTTTGAACCTGTTAATGGATGAATTGGCCGTAGCTCAGTGCTAGACTTTTGTTAAGCTTCATGAGTGGATTCCTGCCATGTATTTTGATGCCATGTTTGGTTGTTGTAGCATGTTCATCTTGTTGCATCTAGTTGACTACTTGCTGTAAATCGCAGAACGTGATCATATTTGAATTGCTTGCCATTTCCAAACCATAACTCCGATTCCGGCATTCTTTATATCGTTTTCAAGCGATTTCATCTCATCTTTCTAGTGGCACACTTGGATTTCCAAGTTGAGGCCAGGTTCATTCGTTCCTCGTCAAATCTTGCACATGCATCCCGCATTGCATCCCGCATAGCATACCATCTTTGCATCATATTGTTTGAGCTTTGCACGTGGTTGATTGTGTTCCGTTTGCTTGTTTGTCTTGTTTGGGTAGAGCCAGGATACGAGTTCGCTAACGAGGAGCCCGTTGAGTTTGCTTTCGAGGATCCAGTCAACTTTGACAACTTTGCAGGCAAGATGATCATACCCTCGAAATCACTACTATCTTTGCTTTGCTAGATGCTCGCTCTTTTGCTATGCCTATGCTACGATGCCTACCACTCGCTTATCATGCCTCCCAAATTGCCATGTCAAACCTCTAACCCACCATGTCCTAGCAAACCGTTGATTGGCTATGTTACCGCTTTGCTCAGCCCCTCTTATAGCGTTGCTAGTTGCAGGTGAAGATTGGAGACCGTTCCTTGTTGGAACATTGTTCACTTGTTGGTATATCATTATATTGCCATGTTATCTTAATGCATCTATATACTTGGTAAAGGGTGGAAGGGTCGGCCTCTCGCCTAGTGTTTTGTTCCACTCTTGCCGCCTTAGTTTTCCGTCATATCGGTGTTATGTCCCGGATTTTGCGTTCCTTACGCGGATGGGTTATAATGGGAACCCTTTCATAGTTCGCCTTGATTAAAGCTTTTCCAGCAATGCCCAACCTTGGTTTTACCATTTGCCACCAAGCCTCTTTTTCCCTTGGGTTTTCGGAGCCTGAGGGTCATCTTATTTTAAACCCCCCCAGGCCAGTGCTCCTCTGAGTGTTGGTCCACCTGTCAGCTGTCGGTGGCCACGAGGGGAAACTCTGGGCTGGCCTACCCGTACCTAAGACAATCTGAGTGTGCCCTAAGAACGAGATATGTGCAGCTCCTATCGGGATTTGTCGGCACATTCGGGCGGTGTTGCTGGACTTGTTTTAACCTGTCGAAGTGTCTTGAAGAACCGAGATACCGAGTCTGATCGGAACGTCTCTGGAGGAGGTCTATTCCTTCGTTGACCGTGAGAGCTTGTCATGGGCTAAGTTGGGACTCCCCTGCGGGGATTTGAACTTTCGAAAGCCGTGCCCGCGGTTATGGGCAGATGGGAATTTGTTAATGTCCGGTTGTAGATAAGTTGAACCTTAATTTAATTAAAATGAATCAACTGTATGAGTTGCCGTGATGGTCTCTTCTCGGCGGAGTCCGGGAAGTGAACACGGTGTTGGAGAAATCCTTGCGCAGGTTGTTCTCTAGTTTCTCGTTCGTGCTTTGCCCTCTCTTCTCTCTCTGTTATGCGAACAGGATAGCCACCATATATGCTAGTCGCTTGCTGCAGCTCCACATAATTACCTTGCCTTACCTTTAAGCTTAAATAGTCTTGATCGCGAGGGTGCGAGATTGCTGAGTCCCTGTGGCTCACAGATTACTTCCAAACCAGATGCAGGGCCTGACGATTCCGCTCCAGATGATGCGCTTGAGCTCAAGTGGGAGTTCGACGAGGACTCACACCGATACTACGTGTCTTTCCCTGATGATCAGTAGTGGTGCCCAGTTGGGGTGATCGGGACCGTGTCGCATGTAGGGTTATCTTTTATTTTGGCGTCGTAGTTGGGCCATGAGTGTTTGAATGTTGTAATGCTATTTATGTACTTGATTGACGTGGCGAGTGTAAGCCAACTATGTTATCTCCCCTTTATTATTTATATTACATGGGATGTTGTGAAGATTGCCTAACTTGCGACATTGCTTTCAATGCGGTTATGTCTCTAAGTCGTGCCTCGACACGTGGGAGCTATAGCCGCATCGAGGGCGTTACATGGTTGTGGTTTCCTGGACGTGGACATTAGATGTTGTTGATAACGGGATAACATCATTAGGAGAATGATGTGATGGACAAGGTCCAATCCTAAGCATAGCACAAGATCGTGTAGTTCGTTTGCTAGAGCTTTTCTAATGTCAAGTGTCATTTCCTTAGACCATGAGATTGTGCAACTCCCGGATACCGTAGGAATGCTTTGGTGTATCAAACGTCACAACGTAAATGGGTGACTATAAAGGTCCACTACAGGTATCTCCGAAAGTGTCTGTTGGGTTGGCACGAATCGAGACTGGGATTTGTCACTCCGTATGACGGATAGGTATCTCTAGGCCCACTCGGTAATGCATCATTATAATGAGCTCACTATGACTAAGGAGTTAGCCACGAGATCATGCGTTACGAAATGAGTAAAGAGACTTGCTGGTAATGAGATTGAACGAGGTATGGGGACACCGACGGTCGAATCTCGGGCAAGTAACATACTGATAGACAAAAGGAATTATATACGGGATTTACTGAATCCACGACATCGTGGTTCATCCGATGAGATCATCCTGGAACATGTGGGAGCCAATATGGGTATCCAGATTTCGCTATTGGTTATTGGTCGAAGAGATGTCTCGGTCATGTCTACATGGTTCCCGAACCCGTAGGGCCTACACACTTAAGGTTCGGTGACATTAGAGTTGTAATGGGAAATTGTATGTGCTTACTAAAAGTTGTTCGGAGTCCCTAATGAGATCCCGTATGTCACGATGAGTTCCGGAATGGTCCAGAGGTGAAGATTTATATATGGGAAGTCCAGTTTCAGTCTCCGGAAAGGTTTCGAGGTTATTGGTATTGTACCGGGACCACGGAAAGGTGTCCGGGGGTCCACCGGGTGGGACCACCTACCCCGGGTGATCAAGTGGGCTGAATATGGGTGGGAACCAGCCTTCCTAGAGGGCTGGTGTGCCCCCCAAGGGCCCAAGGCACCAAGTGTTGGAAACCATAGGGGGTGGGGGCGCCTCCCAACTGCTTGGGGGGCAAGTCTCCCCCTGGCCACCCCCCATCTAGATGCATCTAGGGGGCCAGCCCCCTCTTCCCTTCCCTCTATAAATAGTGAGGGGGTGGGAGGGCAGCCGCATACTTCCCCTGGCGGAACCCTTCCCCCTTCCAACTCCTCCTCCTCCTCCTCCTCAGTAGTGCTTGGCGAAGCCCTGCCAGAGAACCACTAGCTCCACCACCACCATGCCGTCGTGCTGCCGGAGTTCTCCCTCAACTTCTCCTCCCCCCCTTGCTAGACAAGAAGGAGGAGACGTCCCGGGCTGTGTGTGTGTCGAACGCAGAGGTGCCATCCATTCGGTGCTTGGATCGGATCTTCCGCGATTTGAATCGCCACGAGTATGACTCCATCAACCGCGTTCTTGTAACACTTCCGCTTAGCGACCTTCAAGGGTATGAAGATGCACTCCCTCTCACTCATTGCTAGCATTTCCTGGATTGATCTTGGTGACACGTAGGAAATTTTTTGAGTTATTTCTACATTCCCCTATAATGCCATCATGAGCTAGGTCTATGCGTAGATTCTATGCACGAGTAGAACACAGGTAGTTGTGGGCGATGATTTGGTCAATTTACTTGCCGTTACTAGTCCTATCTTGATTCAGCGGCATTATGGGATGAAGCGGCCCGGATCGACCGTACACGTACACTTACGTGAGATAGGTTCCACCGACTGACATGCACTTGTTGCATAAGGTGGCTAGCGGGTGTCTCTCTCTCCCACTTTAGTCGGATCGGATTCGATGAAGAGGGTCCTTATGAAGGGTAAATAGCAATTGGAATATCACCGTTGTGGCTTTTGCGTAGGTAAGAAACGTTCTTGCTAGAAACCCATAGCAGCCACGTAAATCATGCAACAACAATTAGAGGATTTCTAACTTGTTTTTGCAGAGTATGCTATTTGATGTGATATGGCCAAAAGGATGTGATGAATTATATATGTGATGTATGAGATTGATCATGTTCTTGTAATAGGAATCACAACTTGCATGTCGATGAGTATGACAACCGGCAGGAGCCATAGGAGTTGTCTTTAATTTATTGTATGACCTACGAGTCAATATAAACGCCATGTAATTACTTTACTTTATTGCTAACCGTTAGCCATAGTAGTAGAAGTAATAGTTGGCGAGACAACCTCATGAAGACACGATGATGGAGATCATGGTGTCATGCCGGTGACGATGGTGATCATGCCGTGCCTCGAAGATGGAGATCAAAGGTGCAAGATGATATTGGCCATATCATGTCACTTTATGATTTGCACATGATGTTTATCATGTTTATATCTTAATTGCTTAGAACGACAGTAGCATAAATAAGATGATCCCTCACTAAAATTTCAAGAAATGTGTTCCCCAAAGTGTGCACCATTGTGAAGGTTCGTTGTTTCGAAGCACCACGTGATGATCGGGTGTGATAGATTCTGACGTTCGCATACAATGGGTGTAAGCCAGATTTACACACACGAAACACTTAGGTTGACTTGACGAGCCTAGCATGTACAGACATGGCCTCGGAACAAGAGAGACCGAAAGGTCGAACATGAGTCGTATAGTAGATGCGATCAACATGGAGATGTTCACCATTGATGACTAATCCATCTCACGTGATGATCGGACACGGCCTGGTCGATTTGGATCATGTATCACTTAGATGACCAGAGGAATGTCTATCTGAGTGGGAGTTCATTAAATAATTTGATTAGATGAACTTAATTGTCACGAACTTAGTCTAAAATTGTCTTTACAATATGTTTTGTAGATCCAATGGCCCACGCTAATGTTGCCCTCAACTTCAATGTGTTCCTAGAGAAAACCAAGCTGAAAGACGATGGAAGCAACTATACAGACTGGGTCCGTAACTTGAGGATCATCCTTATAGCTTCGAAGAAAGCATATGTCCTTGAAGCACCGCTAGGTGACCCACCCATTTTCCCAACAACTCAAGACGTTATGAACGCCTAGAAGTCACGTAGTGATGATTACTCCCTGGTTCAGTGTGGCATGCTTTACAACTTAGAACCGGGGCTCCAAAAGCGTTTTGAGCAACACGAAGCATATGAGATGTTCCAAGAGCTAAGAATGGTTTTCCAAGCTCATGCCCGGGTCGAGAGATATGAAGTCTTCGACAAGTTCTTCAGTTGTAAGATGGAGGAAAACAGTTCTGTCAACGAGCATATACTCACAATGTCTGGGTTGCACAACCGCTTGTCTCAGCTGGGAGTTAATATCCAGATGACTCGGTCATGGACAGAATCCTCCAGTCGCTCCCACCTAGCTACGAGAGCTTTCTGATGAGCTTCAATATGCAAGGGATGAAGAAGTCCATTCCTGAGTTATATTCAATGCTGAAATCAGCGGAGGTGGAGATCAAAAAGGAACATCAAGTGTTGATGGTGAATAAGACCACTAGTTTCAAGAAAGGCAAGGGTAAGAAGAACTTCAAGAAGGACGGCAAGGGAGTTGCCGCGCTTGGTAAGTCAGTTGCCGGGAAGAAGCCAAAGAATGGACCCAAGCCTGAGATTGAGTGCTTTTATTGCAAGGGAAATGGTCACTGGAAGCGGAACTGCCCCAAGTACTTAGCGGATAAGAAGGCTGGCAACACCAAAGGTATATATGATATACATATTATTGATATGTACCTTAATAGCGCTCATAGTAGCTCCTAGGTATTTGATACCGATGCGGTTGCTCCTATTAGTAACTCAAAACAGGAGCTGCGAAATAAGCGGAGACTCGCAAAGGACGAGGTGACGATCCGCGTCGGGAATGGTTCCAAGGTCGATGTGATCGCTGTCGGCATGCTACCTCTACATCTACCTTCGGGGTTAGTTTTAAACCTCAATGATTGTTATTTAGTACCAGCTTTGAGCATGAACATTGTATTTGGATCTCGTTTGATGCGAGATGGCTACTCATTTAAATCCGAGAATAATGGTTGTTCTATTTATATGAGAGATATGTTTTATGGTCATGCCCCACTGGTCAATGGTTTATTTTTATTGAATCTCGCATGTGATGTTACCCATATTCATAGTGTGAATGGCAAGTGATGTAAGGTTGATACTGATAGTCCCACATACTTGTGGCACTGCCGCCTTGGTCATATTGGTGTCAAGCGCATGAAGAAACTCCATGCAAATGGACTTTTGGAGTCTCTTGATTATGAATCATTTGACACATGTGAACCATGCCTCATGGGTAAAATGACCAAGACTCTGTTCTCCGGAACAATGGAGTGAGCAACCATCTTATTGGAAATAATACATACTGATGTATGCGGTCCAATGAGTGTTGAGGCTCGCGGCGGCTATCGTTATGTTCTCACCCTGACTAATGACTTAAGTAGATATGGGGTATTCCTACCTAATGAAACACAAGTCTGAGACCTTTGAAAAGTTCAAGGAATTTCAGAGGGAGGTAGAGAATCAACGTGATAGGAAAATAAAGTTCTTACAATCAGATCGTGGAGGAGAATATTTGAGTCACGAGTTTTGCACGCACTTAAGGAAATGTGGAATTCTTTCACAAATTATGCCGCCTGGAACACCTCGGTGTAATGGTGTTTCCGAACATCGTAATCGCACTCTATTGGATATGGTGCGATCTATGATGTCTCTTACCGATTTACCGCTATCATTTTGGGGTTATGCTTTAGAGACTGCCGCATTCACTTCAAATAGGGCACCGTCTAAATCCGTTGATACGACACCGTATGAATTATGGTTTGGTAAGAAACCTAAGCTGTTGTTTCTGAAAGTTTGGGGATGCAATGCTTATGTCAAGAAACTTCAACCTGAAAAGCTCGAACCCAAATCGGAAAAGTGCGTCTTCATAGGATACCCTAAGGAAACTATTGGGTATACCTTCTACCTCAGATCTAAAGGCAAGATCTTTGTTGCCAAGAATGGATCCTTTCTGGAGAAAGAGTTTCTCTCGAAAGAAGTAAGTGGGACGAAAGTAGAACTTGATGAGGCGCCCCCTCTTGAACTGGAGAGTAGCGCAGCACAAGAAAATGTATATGTGGTGCCTGCACCGACTAGAGAGGACGTTAATGATGATGATCATGAAACTTCGGATCAAGTTTCTACTGAACTTCGTAGGTCCAGGAGGACATGTTCCGCACCAGAGTGGTACGACAACCCTGTCCAAGAAATCATGTTGTTAGACAATGGTGAACCTTCAAACTACGATGAAGCAATGGCGGGCCCAGATTCCAACAAATGGCTTGAAGCCATGAAATCCGAGATAGGATCCATGTATGAGAACAGATTATGGACTTTGCTGGACTTGCCCTATGATCGACATGCCATAGAGAATAAGTGGATCTTTAAGAAGAAGACTGACGCCGATGGTAATGTGACCGTCTATAAGGCTCGGTTTGTCGCTAAGTGTTATAGACTAGTTCATGGAGTTGACTATGATGAGACCTTCTCACCCGTAGTGAAGCTAAAGTCTGTCTGAATCATGTTAGCAATTGCCACATTCTATGATTATGAGATATGGAAAATGGATGTCAAAACGGCATTCCTTAACGGTTTCCTTAAGGAAGAATTGTATATGATGCAGCCGGAAGGTTTTGTCGATCCTAACAATGCTGACAAGGTATGCAAGCTCAAGCGCACCATCTATGGGCTGGTGCAAGCATCTCAGAGTTGGAACATTCGGTTTGATGAAATGATCAAAGTGCTTGGGTTTATACAGCCCTATGGAGAAGCCTGTATTTACAAGAAAGTGAGTGGGAGCTATGTATCATTTCTCATATTATATGTGGATAACATACGATTGATGGTAAATGATATAGAACTTTTGGAAAGCATAAAGGCCTACTTGAATAAGTGGTTTTCAACGAAGGGCCTTGGAGAAGTTTCTTACATATTAGGCATCAAGATCTATTGAGATAGATAGAGACACCTCATTGGTCTTTCACAAAGCACATACTATGACAAGATATTGAAGAAGTTCAATATGGATCAGTCCAAGATGAATTTCTTGCCTGTATTGCAAGGTGTGAGATTTAGCACAGCTCAATGCCCGACCTCGGCAGAAGATAGAGAAAAGATGAGTGTCATCCCCTATGCCTCAGCCATAGGCTCTATTATGTATGCAATGTTGTGTACCAAACCTGATGATGAGGACATCAATACCATTGTTACACCCACATCCCCTGCTGCTATACATACTGGACCAATTACTAGAGCTCGCGCATGCCAATTGAATTATCAGGTACTTCCGTTTCTTGGTAACAATTCTAATGTTCATGAGAATATGATGCTGCCTAAATTGGATACATTTGTTTTGCTTACAAATGAAGGGCCTAGCTTGCACAGGAAAGATGAACCTTGGAACAAGTTCAAGCATGGAGATGATGGCATGCACAAGGGGAACAAGAACAGAGTTACAAGTGATAATTACAGGACTTTGAAGCCACCATAATGAGTGTATGAAGCCTTGGACGTAATATACAAGATGCCACTTCATAAATTTTGTCCAGAGGCTATTCTAGGTGCCACGTCACCTTAAGTTTTGGGCCAGGCCCATGTAATTTCGAAATACTTGATTATAGGCAGTTTTTAGAGTCTGTATTTGTGGGGAAACAAGTGTTAGGGTTGGTTTCGGACCCCTCCACCAAGGGCCACTAAATTCCCCCTCTCTCCTCCATATATACAGCCCTTAGGGCATCGTTTAGACTTTGGGTTTTGTTTAGATTAAAAGTTCGCCATAGCTGCAACTTCGCGTACTTCATTTGTGTTCAACGACCAAACCAAGACGTCACAGAACCCCACCTTGATAAATAAAGATTTCCTCTTATACTCGCATTATCTAGATTGCAATCTTAGTTTCTTGCTTGTTCTTTGTTTGCCTGCAGGAAACAGACCTTCGTGGTCAGGTTGATCGTGCTCCGACGTGGTCAATAACCTCTCGGAGTTGGTTTAGCGATTGCTAAGGCGCGACGTCCTCGCACTTTCATAGTCGGATCGTCAAAGTCGTCTTCCTCCAAAACGATAGCCACCATGTCATCGAAAGACGAGACATCGTTGCCTCTATCAAGTGGTATCAGATTTCTAGGTTGCTCCGTGAGATTTTACAGTTTTTTGTAGTTTAGATCGAGTCTATTGTTCATACCTACAGTCCACGAAAAATCCCAAAAAAATTAGGGTTAGTTCATCATATCCGAACCAGTCTGATCCTTCGCATAGTCTTTTCAGTTTTTTTCTTTGTTGAATTTGTGGTTGCATCATCGTGTCAAGTTGCTGGTCTTAGAGTCTAGTCTTTTAGAGTTTCGAGTTCTGGTCATAAGTTGTCACGCCGCCGCCGCACCATCATCATCGCCCCTTGAAGTCTACTACACAACCTTCTTCTTGTAGACGTTGATGGGCCTCCAAGTGCAGAGGTTTGTAGGACAGTAGCAAATTCCCCTCAAGTGGATGACCAAAGGTTTTATCAATCTGTGGGAGGCGTAGGATGAAGATGGTCTCTCTCAAACAACCCTGCAGCCAAATAACAAAGAGTCTCTTGTGTCCCCAACACACCCAATACAATGGTAAATTGTATAGGTGCACTAGTTCGGCGAAGAGATGGTGATACAAGTGCAATATGGATGGTATATAAAGGTTTTTCTAATCTGAAAATATAAAAACAGCAAGGTAACTAATGATAAAAGTGAGCGTAAATGGTATTGCAATGCGTTGAAACAAGGCCTAGGGTTCATAATTTCACTAGTGCAAGTTCTCTCAACAATAATAACATAATTGGATCATATAACTATCCCTCAACATGCAACAAAGAGTCACTCCAAAGTCACTAATAGAGGAGAACAAATGAAGATATTATTGTAGGGTACGAAACCACCTCAAAGTTATCCTTTCTAATCGTCCGTAGTAAAATAACACGAAGCTATTCTTTCCATTCGATCTATCAGAGTTCGTACTAGAATAACACCTTACGACACAAATCAACCAAAACCCTAATGTCACCTAGATACTCCAATGTCACCTCAAGTATTCATGGGTATGATTATACGATATGCATCACACAATCCCAGATTCATCTATTCAACCAACACAAAGTACTTCAAAGAGTGCCCCAAAGTTTCTACCGGAGAGTCAAGACGAAAACGTGTGCCAACCCCTATGCATAAGTTCACGAGGTCACGGAACTCGCAAGTTGATCACCAAAACATACATCAAGTGGATCACATGATATCCCATTGTCGCCACAGATAAGCATGTGCAAGACATACATCAAGTGTTCTCAAATCCTTAAAGACTCAATCCGATAAGATAACTTCAAAGGGAAAACTCAATTCATCACAAGAGAGTAGAGGGGGAGAAACATCATAAAGTCCAACTATAATAGCAAAGCTCGCGACACATCAAGATCGTACCACCTCAAGAACACGAGAGATAGAGAGATCAAACACATAGCTACTGGTACATACCCTCAGCCCCGTGGGTGAACTACTCCCTCCTCGTCATGGAGAGCACCGGGATGATGAAGATAGCCACCAGAGAGGGATCCCCCCCCTCCGGCAGGGTGCCGGAACGGATGTAGATTGGTTTTCGGTGGCTACGGAGGCTTCTGGCGGCGGAACTCCCAATCTACTGCTCCTAGATGTTTGGGGGTATATGGATATATATATAGGAGGAAGAAGTACGTAGGTGGAGCAACGAGGGGCCCACGAGGGTGGAGGGCACGCCCAGGGGGGTGGGCACGCCCCCTGCCTCGTGGCTGCCTTGTTGATTGCCTGACGTATATTCCAAGTCTCATGGATTGCTTCCCTTCCAAAAATAACTCTCCTGAAGGTTTCATTCCGTTTGGACTCCATTTGATATTCCTTTTCTTCGAAACACTGAAATAGGCAATAAACAATATTTTGGGCTGGGCCTCCGGTTAATAGGTTAGTCCCAAAAATAATATAAAAGTGTATAATAAAGCCCATAAACATCCAAAATAGATAATATAATAGCATGGAACAAGAAAAAATTATAGGTACGTTGGAGACGTATCACCCCTGCCATCTACCACCACCGCTTATCCGCCACCGATCCGTCTCCATATACCATCACCAATCTGTATCCATATACCACCACCAATCTCTATCCATATACCACCACCAATCCATATCCATATACCACCACTGCTGCCATATCCTACCACCACATATCCACCACCAATCCGAGTTCCTTTCATATTAGGTTTGTTTTCGAGATCCGTCTAATTTCCGATTCATGTTTCCTTGCCTGAGTAGTTTTCGGAAAAAAGAAGTCTGGAGACCCCTGGGCAGTTTTTAGGCCAAAATTTTCGCACGCAATTTTTCCCTATCCTATTTTAAGGCTTTTTCTGGGTCCTTTGAGCCACGTGCCATCATAGTGATTTTTTGTCCACTTTTTCCTCGTCGCTGCCCTGCTTTCCGAAAAAAGTCAAAAAATTCGTGCCCATGCTGTCAGTTTGACCTGGGAAGAGTTTTGAGACACTCGCCATTATAGTGATTTTTCACAAAAAAAGAGCGCCAAAATAACAGCGAAAAAATAATTCCAGAGTGTGCTTTTCCCTTGTTTACGTGCAGTGTCGTGATTTTGTTAGTATTCTAGGCTCGTGTCTCTAGCACAGTCTAGCCTAGGACCAGCACAGTACCATCGTTGAGTGTTTATTCAACTTTGCATCTCTGAATTGATTATTGCTAATCTTTTTGCTACCATATTATAAGCCTTCCTAGCTCCACATACATCTACGTCATGCGTTTGACTCTCCTTGGTAATCGCTCTATCCAAGCTTTGAGAGTTTTGACTACATCGGTTGCCGATCACCGCCTGCTGCTGGGTAAGAACTGGTAAGAATTTGAGATTTGCTTGACGGATTTGTGACACCCACCACCACCACTTGTTAGTAGTCTGTAGGATCATTTTCTTGTGTGTTTCTGTTGTTGCTAACCATGGCAGGATCACAAGCCGACGAGATTAACTGGGAGAACTTGACGAACAAGGAGCTTCATGATAAGTTTCAGCAAATGATAACTGGACAGGTGCAAGATGTGCTAAACATATTTGAAGAGGCCATGGAGAAGATAGATGGCATGGAGAAGACATTCAAAACAAAGCTCGATAACAAGTTTACGGAATTGCTTTCGCGCTTTCCACCACCACCGCCGGCTGCACCTGTCGCACCTCTACAACAACAACAACAACAACAACACCTTCCAAATCAAGTGGGACGAGCACATCACATTCCCATTGACCCTGGGCAAAATTCTGGTGCCGCTGTTGATGTTTCTGTAGCTCCTGCTACTACTGCAGAGGTGGAGGACCATTACGAGGATGAGGTTGATCAAAATCAGAACTACATGCAACCACTAGCACCACCACCACCAGGTCATCCTCAGGTATATCATCGCAACGGTAGGGCTGCACCACCACCTGAGGTACGAGATCATCACCTTTTTCCTAAATTGAAATTGAATATTCCACCATTTAAGGGTAGATATGTTCTTGATATATATCTTACTTGGGAGTTAGAAATTGAACAACATTTTACATGTTTACAATATCCCGAGGAGAGATGTGTTCCTGCTACTGTTTGTGCTTTCACTAGTTTTGCATGTGTTTGGTGGTTTGGACATTGTAGATTATATCCTATTCCAGCTACTTGTGCTGCTTTGAAAACTGCTATGCGTACTCGTTGGGTCCCACCATATTATCAACATGAATTACTTCAAAAATTGCAGCACTTAAGACAAGGAAATTTTTTTGTAGAAGAATATTATGAGGAATTACAAACTGGCATGATTAGATGTGGTATTGTTGAGGAAAATGAAGCTATGCTTGAACGTTTTATGGGTGGATTAAATAGAGAGATTTAGACCATTCTAGAGTATAAGAAGTATAATAATATCACTCATTTATTCCATCTTGCTTGTAAAGCTAAACGTGAAGTGCAGGATCGACAGGCATTGGCGCGGACTAACTTTTTTGCAGGTCGACCTTCATCATGTACACCGCGTGCATCCTCTACTTCCATACATTCTACTGCACCGACACCTCCATCAGCTGTTACCTCCAGCCGTGATACAAGGAAGCAGACACAACCACCATTATCTGCCAAGATCCCACCTATCGGGCCTGCACAGAGTTCTTCTTCTTCCATGGCATCAACAGGGCACACAAGTGATATTACTTGTCGTCGTTGTTAGGCAAGAGGACATTTGACGAGAGAATGCAAATCTCAGTGTGTGATGATTGCTACTGAGGATGGTAGGTATGAGTCCGCCAGTGACTATGATGAGGAGACTTTGGCTCTTATTACATGTGAAGAACACGGTGGAGATGATTCTGATCATGAGACGCAATACATGGCTCCTAAAGATGCTGACATGTATGAATGTTTAGTTGCTCAATGTGTTTTGAGTGTGCAGGTCACACAAGCTGAGCAAAATCAGAGGCCTAATTTGTTCCATACGAAGGGAGTTGTGAAGAAACATTCTGTTCGCGCCATCATAGATGGAGGGAGCTGCAACAACTTGGCTAGCATGGAGATGGTGGATAAGTGTAGCGACCTGACCCGAATGGATCAAGTCTCTGTGCTTAAGTGTCATCCCTGGATCGGTATGCTGACACACACAGTACTCGAGGATTTATAACATAGGTAAATCACATGTATAAAGTAATGTAAATACTATTACCTCAATCCAAAATAGCGGAAGTAACAAGGTTGTGGATTCCCATCAACACCAACGGCAAAGTTGAGTGTAGAAATCATAACCCTAACGTATCACTTACTCATCGTAAGATTCCTGCAACATGAGACGTTGCAGCCACAAAGGGTCAGTACATTGAATGTACTGGCAAATTCACACCATAGAGAATGATGAACAATGGCTATCAGTACATGCATATTTGGCTGGTGGAAAAGCTCTATTGTTATAAGGTTTTTGCGAAAAGCTAATTTTTCCCTACTACAAAGGAATAAATTTTATTTAACTATCATGGTGGTTGTTAAACATTGAGAATGGTTGACAGCATTCTCAATCCCAATTAAGCATCATCATTAAAACCCAACAAAATTAATTTAGAGTAACATGTTGAGATCAACAGGATAATCCAAGTACCAGAGACTCAAGATGTCCATAACCGGGGACACGGCTAATAATGATTAGTTTATACACTCTGCAGAGGTTTGCGCACTTTTCCCCACAAGACTCGATCTCCTCCGTTGGATTTCTCGCAATACATGGTGTTTGAGAAACGGATGACTGAGACATAGTCTTTCAGAAGCGTTTGCACCTTACGATGGGTAGACCGTACCACCTAAAACCCCTACATCTGCTAGTATACCACTGTAAGAGTTCACACGACTTAATCAACTATGCTAGAGCCCATAATAGCTTGTGGCTGCACACGGAAGTTTCTAGCATGAATAATCGTATGATCCCTTTGAGCCTGGGTGGCGGACCATAGGATGATCACACGGTATATCCCCAGGATCTCCTAGGACAACACTGGTATTTCCCCAGGTGTCCAGGCAAGTCCACTGGTATATCCCCAGGGTGCCCCTAGCAATCCACCCAGATGTGTATTAAAGTTGCCACCTTAAGTTGAACCATTAATTAACAAACTCACATCTGTCATGAAATACTCTCAAAACCCAATCCACGTTTACGAGCATAACATGGCACTATAAGCATAACGTAATAGTAACTCCCAAGGTTTGAATGCAGGGCAATAGGTTCCTACCTCATCAACTACTTCCCAATACCCACATGTTATCAATCCTACTCATGCAATGTTTGAGGGTGAAACTAATGCATAAAAACTGGGTATGAAAGGAATATGATCAAAGTGTGAACTTGCCTACAATGTTGGTGAAGATGATTCGCACTCAAAACTCTTGACAGCACTACTCGTCACACTCTGGTCAATCTATCGTAAGCAAGCAATAGTAACCACACATAAGCAATCACTCAAAAGATCAGAAAGAACGAAGAAGACAATTCGGAAAACATCGAAACCAAGAAACTAACTCTTGCAACATAAAACAATTTCTAACAGTACCGAAATTATATGAATTTGGCCTTATTAGAATGTTTAGGTCAAGAGCTTCGATTTGCAAAAAGAATCAACTCAAACGGAGCTACGGAACTCAAGTTATGATCAAGCGAAGTTTGAATTCAAATCTGATCTAATTCAAATTTTAAACTTTTCAAAAACATGTTTAAGTTGTTTATCCGGATAGAGGGGATCATAACGAAGACGTGGGTGTTGGTTTTGTTGGATTTGGACTAACGAGCAAAAAGTTACGGTGTTTCGAAGATCAGGGGCTAGTCTGCAAATAAGTTATTCACAACGGGTCCCTGGCCGAAATAACAGAAAAAGAAAAAAAAACTAAAAGGCGAACGCTCGCTTATAAGGTCTAAATAGTGGACGTTCGCTGTTTAATAAAACCTAAAAAAACAGATCTAATCTAGGGTTCGGGTTTATATCGGTTCGCAGTGGTGTGGCGGTTTTCGAGAGAAAACCGGCGGGGCCGAGGTTGAACTCCAGCGAGGCGGGACAGCGGCGTGCTCCGGCGCGGCGGCGCGTGGGCAAGGCGAGCTGCGGCTCTGCGGCAGCGGCGAAGCGGGGAGGCGGAGCTGCGGCGACGGCGACGACTCCGGTGAGATGCGGCAGCGGCGCGACAGACGAGGAAAGTGCGGCGGCGGCGCGAGGAGAGAGCGGGCGGTGGCGGCGTGCTATTTATAGGAGGCGGGGCCTCGGTGCGTGGAGGAAGGGGCAAGGGAGGAGGAGGCCGGGCAGAGTACGGCGGCGGCGGCGGCCGGCGTGCTCGGGCGGGACTCCGCCCGGGGTCGGTGGCGATGGCGCGCTGGGCTGGGCCGCGGCCTGTTGGGCCGGCCCAGTTCAGCCGCGGACAAAAGGATTTTTTTTGTAAACATTTTTGAGACAAACGAAAATAAATAAAATAAAATAAAAAAACTAAATAGGCATAATATATCAAAATTTTCAAAAAAAGATTTTCTACGACATGAACATTTCTATAATTCCAAATAAAATCCACAAAATTCAAATAATTCAAAGAGTGCTACTAGTCTAATAAAAACTTAATAAAATCATTTAAAAAAACCAAAATGATTTCAAATTAATTTTTCTCCAATTTTCTATTGTAGGGAATCATTTTACCCTATTTTCCATATATTTTATTTTTGGAGAAAAATAATTTGAATAAAACTCAAATAACTCCAAATTGAAAATAAATTCAAAAGAACTTTGAATTTAATTCTTTGAAACTCCCAAGTCATATTTCATATAATTTGAAGAAGTCATTTTATCCTCTCGTGAAAATCATTGACCTGCATGAAGTTTAAGAATTGAAATATTTCCAATTGAAATTCAATTATTTTCAAATACCCTTTCATTTAATTTAAATGGAAGAAGTCATATCATCTTCGCTCAAGGGTTTTGTATTTGAAAAGAATTTAAATTCATGGAGATCAGAAAGCAAATATGAAAGTTGGGGAAAGTCCTTTTATTCCCTCTCATTTAACTTTCAAAAGTTTCGAATTCACTCACTTTCAGACAATCAATCAAACAATCAATCAAATCTATCTATTTATTATAACATTCCAAAATTTAGAATTTTGGGATGTTACAAACCTACCACCCTTAGAATGAATCTCGTCCTCGAGATTCGGAGAGGCTAGAAAGAAATAGGTTAGGTCCAGGGTCTTCTCAAAATTTATCGATCATCCCAGGGGTCTGGGGTGCTACCACCCTTAGAAGCATGGTTATTGTTCCATCAAAACTCATATAATCCATCCTTATTCTTGACAGTGTCGGTCTTCTCAGATCTTCAGTATAATTCCTTTCTCTGGGCTCTTCAGGTAACGGCATAACCTTTTCCTCAATTCTTTTGTCCTTTCATCTTGGTAAGGTTATTCCGTGATTGGGTCTTCTTAGCTGACGGGTCTGGCGCCAATACTAATCAACTATCGATATCTCACGGTGGTCAACAATTTATGGTTTCTCCTGCAGAAAATGGGTCTGGGTTGAATCTCACCGTATAACCTACGGTTGCCAACAACTGTCATGTACAAGGGAAAAATACTTATACCATTCTAAGGTTCAAACAAGGTTTAATATCGTCGTCTCTCTACAATAGGTAAGTCACTCAGATTTACCATCCCATATAGCAAGGCGAATAATAAGAGTAAGTTGGTATGGTGATCAATCCGTCCCGCACCCAAATCATTACCTTGTATACGGTTTAGCGAATCTCGCATTCTAACACTCGGTCATCCTCACAAGCATTGCAGAATTTCTCTTGTCCACGAACTGCGTTCGAAATAATCCATTGATTCTGCAAGCCAAACAGACATCTATCGTTCCTTCACAACTCTCAGGTTTTGCGTTACTCCTATAAAATTATCTGCCAATAAACGTCGTATCTTCCTCCAAGTTCTTCCTTCAGCAAGAATGTGCTTGCTTCTTGGCAGGTCCTGGGGCATGTGGGTTATGTCCCATCTCATCACTTGTAGTCCTCGAACTTATCATCGGGCAACTGATCATTATTCCAACTTCCAGATCCCTAGCATACTTAAAATCCATCCAATTGTATCATCTCCCTTCCTTCTATTTGTACAAGACTAAGACGTGATTACTCAAACTCATCATGGAATTTCCATTGATCCATATTTCCAACATCATACCTCCTTTATATCCAATAGTAATTCATCTCTTCATCCTCGTGGGTTATCCCACATACCGAGATATAAACTTATACTTATCGAGTCCATATTCCACTTCGTGGAACATCACTATCCTTTCCAGGGTCAAGCGTCCTTGCAGGGGAATATTGGCCATCCCTGCATGGCACTTCTTCAGCTGGGAAACGTGAAACACATCATGAAATCCCGACAGTCCTTCGGGTGACTCCAACTTGTTGGCCACTTCTCCCATACGCTCAAAAAGTCGGTATGGTCCTACAAATCTAGGGGCTAACTGTCCCTTAACTCCAAATTGTTTAACTCCTCACAGAGGGGTTACACGAAGACATGCTCTGTCTCCAATTTCATAGACTACCTCCTTGAGTTTTTGAGTCTACATAACTCCTCTGCCTGGACTGAGCTACCTTTAGTCTATCTTGAATCAACTTAACATTCTCTTCTGACTCCTTGATCACATTTGGTCCAAACAACTGACGGTCTCCAACTTCATCCTACACACTCCTGGGGTATCACACATATCGAGACAAAACTCGTATTCATTTTGTCCGAAATCCACTTAGTGGAGTATCCTTATCTTTTCCAGGGGTCAAGGGTTCTTTTAGGGTACTACCACCCTTAAAATGCACAAATCTTCCATAGACCGTATTTCTCATATCCTCAAAAATGGTCAAAATTCTTCTTCATAGAGTAACAACTCATAAAATCCATATCAGTACGAACGATGCTAACTTTATTCACTCTCAATTGATTACAGTCTCTCGCTTTTCCATTACATGTCTCAACTCAACACCTCAATATAAAAGAAAATGTTCTCACTTCTACTACTCCATTTCTTTTGTTGCAAACTCAACTATCTAGCACAAGTTTCCTTCTCTTTGGGACATTCTCTGGCAAAGTGCCCTGCTCCATTACAACTAAAACATATTACTTCAGACAACTATTGAGGTTTCCTTTTTGGGCAACTGTTGAGGTAGTGCCCTGACTCCTTGCACCTGTAACAGGTGATATGACTTAGGTCCTTCCTGGAATCCAATCGGTTTCTCTTCCTGGACTTTTCTGTTCCAATCATGGATTCTATTTCTCGTGGGTCATACTCTACTTCCTCTGTCAGGAATTCTACTAGATCCCCATTCATACAATTCTGGGAGATGTGTCCTTCTTCTCCACATGAATAGCAAGACTTGGTGCAGGGTTTACTCGGGTCCTCTTTAGGTGTGTCCTCCACATCTTCCTTCATCACGGGTTCTTCTAAAATTTCCATAAGGGCTCCTTTCTTTACTTCTTTCTTCTGTTGTACGGTTCGTTGTACCATGGGGTAAATGTGACACTGAGTAGGATAGTGGGTAGTCCCTTCACACAAGAAACAAGTAATCTACCTAGTTGGGAATTCTTCAACTGGGTGACTTCCTTCACAATTAGGGCATTCATCCTTGTGTTCTTTATGGGTGTGTCCTATTTCTCCACAAATCTTGCGTGCACATGGTTTCCTCATATCCTTTCCATAAGGCTTCAACTTCTGGGACACAAACCGAGACTTTGGCAAAGTCAACTTAAATTCTTTCCAAGTGGTTACTCCTTGCCATCCATTGATGGTTTGGTACATCCTCCACCAAGTAGCAGCACCTCTTTCAAAGCACTAAAGAGCGTGTTGGGTCATATCCTTTCCAACTATATGGTTATTCTTCATATGATCCTCCATGTTCTCAATTCATCGTTCCGTCTCCAACTGACTCATCGGTCCAGAAAATACAAACTCATCTTCATTCATCCTCTATTGGGTCCATGGGTTTGGGGTGAGATAAGAGAGATAGAGAGGGATACACACAATACAAACAAAAGTTTTGAAAAGACAGATTTTATTGTGGCTGTCGAAAAACATCAAACAAATGACAGCTCACAAACGTCGCATCTAACGTAGGTATATAATAGAGGTTTGGTCTTCTAAAGGTCAATAAATCTTCAACATCTCCAAACTCTTCAAGCCTTGTTCATGCCTCCAATGGCTTCTTCCAATCATGCTTGTCTTTCTCAAGTCCTTTTGCCAGATCAACTCTGTTGACGCGAAGTCTCTCGTGACCTCCTTTAATTATTTTTGGAGTTGCGTTCCAAACTTCTGGGTTTCAACATCCTTGGCATGAACCATGGTCCTACTGTCCTTCAGTTCCTGACGGATATCCGGTATCTCGAGGTTTTTCTCCTCTAGCTTGGCTACTTTCAGCTTTTGATTCCTGAGTTCTTCACGGAATGCTTCCTTGTCTAATACGGCTTCATGCAGCTCCACCTTAAACTTCTTGATGTACTACTCCAGATCCTAGTGATACACCGGCTAAGGTTAAAACTCCATCTTACTAATAGGTGCTCCATCAGCCTTCTTCCATCAAATCCATTCTGAAGAAAGCATCCTTAACTCAGCACGGTGACAATAGCATCAGCGGGCGATGACATCACGGATAACCGTGTTTCTGCTCTTGTCTTTCCCATGAGCTATCATTCCATAGTTGATATCTCCTACCTTAGGGTTTCTTGGCAAAACTTTGAGTCCTATGCTCCATGTTCCGGTCTTTCACCAATACACCTTGATCTTGGGTATTGACAACTTCCATAGTCTGCCAAGTTCCATAAGGGTAGCCTTCCTAGGTCATACAAATCTGGGAATTCTTCAGAGCCTTCAAATTCTACTTGTCTTCGGTCTTCAACAGTTGTAGTTTCCATTATTCAGATGCACGGAAAATACTCTTCATTCCGAAGTGGTGTTAGTTGTCCGATATCTTGTACTTATTGGAGTGGTCTTATCCATCGAATCTTCGAGTGATCCAAAGGGAAAATGGATATGGTTTCACTAAAGGGAATTTTTGAATAAGCTTAGAAGAGAAGAGAGGTAAAAGATCTTTTTGAAAGGGAAAGTTGTAGAGAAAAATCTTTGCTATGGGCTTGCCAGTTTCTAGGGTCACGTCTACAGTTAACATGTGCTCTGATACCATATTTTAGCGACCTGACCCGAATGGATCAAGTCTCTGTGCTTAAGTGTCATCCCTGGATCGGTATGCTGACACACATAGTACTCGAGGATTTATAACAGAGGTAAATCACATGTATAAAGTAATGTAAATACTATTACCTCAATCCAAAATAGCGGAAGTAACAAGGTTGTGGATTCCCATCAACACCAATGGCAAAGTTGAGTGTAGAAATCATAACCCTAACGTATCACTTACTCGTCGTAAGATTCCTGCAACATGAGACCTTGCAGCCATAAAGGGTCAGTACATTGAATGTACTGGCAAATTCACACCATAGAGAATGATGAACAATGGCTATCACTACATGCATATTTGGATAGTGGAAAAGCTCTATGGTTATAAGGTTTTTGCGAAAAGCCAATTTTTCCCTACTACAAAGGAATAAATTTTGTTTAACTATCATGGTAGTTGTTAAACATTGAGAATGGTTGACAGCATTCTCAATCCCAATTAAGCATCATCATTAAAACCAAAAAATAATAATTTAGAGTAACATGTTGAGATCAACAGGATAATCCAAGTACCAGAGACTCAAGATGTCCATAACCGGGGACACGGCTAATCATGATTAGTTTATACACTCTGTAGAGGTTTGCGCACTTTTCCCCACAAGACTCGATCTCCTCCGTTGGATTTCTCGCACTACATGGTGTTTCAGAAACGGATGACCGAGACATAGTCTTTCAGAAGCGTTTGCACCTTACGATGGGTAGACCGTACCACCTACAACCCCTACATCTGCTAGTCTACCACTGTAAGAGTTCACACGACTTAATCAACTTGCTAGAGCCCATAATAGCTTGTGGCTGCACACAGAAGTTTCTAGCATGAATAATCGTATAATCCCTTTGAGCCTGGGTGGCGGACCGTAGGATGATCACACGGTATATCCCCGGGATCTCCTAGGACAACATTGGTATTTCCCCAGGTGTCCGGGCAAGTCCACTGGTATATCCCCAGGGTGCCCCTAGCAATCCACCCAGATGTGTATTAAAGTTGCCACCTTAAGTTGAACCATTAATTAACAAACTCACATCTGTCATGAAATACTCTCAAAACCCAATCCACGTTTACGAGCATAGCATGGCACTATAAGCATAACGTAATAGTAACTCCCAAGCTTTGAATGCAGGGCAATAGGTTCCTACCTCATCAACTACTTCCCAATACCCACATGTTACCAATCCTACTCATGCAATGTTTGAGGGTGAAACTAATGCATAAAAACTGGGTATGAAAGGAATATGATCAAAGTGTGAGCTTGCCTGCAATGTTGGTGAAGATGATTCGCACTCAAAACTCTTGATAGCACTACTCGTCACACTCTGGTCAATCTATCGTAAGCAAGCAATAGTAACCACACATAAGCAATCACTCAAAAGATCAGAAAGAACGAAGAAGACAATTCGGAAAACATCAAAAACAAGCAAATAACTCTTGCAACATAAAACAATTTCTAACTGTACCAAAATTATATGAATTTGGCCTTATTAGAATGTTTAGGTCAAGAGCTTCGATTTGCAAAAAGAATCAACTCAAACGGAGCTACGGAACTCAAGTTATGATCAAGCGAAGTTTGAATTCAAATCTGATCTAATTCAAATTTTAAACTTTTCAGAAACATGTTTAAGTTGTTTATCCGGATAGAGGGGATCATAACGAAGACGTGGGCGTTGGTTTCGTCGGATTTGGACTAATGAGCAAAAAGTTACGGTGTTTCGAAGATCAGGGGCTATTCTGCAAATAAGTTATTCACAAATGGGTCCCTGGCCGAAATAACAGAAAAAGAAAAAAAAACTAAAAGGCGAACGCTCGCTTATAAGGTCTAAATAGTGGACGTTCGCTGTTTAATAAAACCTAAAAAAACAGATCTAATCTAGGGTTTTTTTTCTTTTTTTAAACCGATCTTAAAATAAAACCGGATCGGACCGGGTTCGGGTTTATACCTGTTCGCAGTGGTGTGGCGGTTTTCGAGAGAAAACCGGCGGCGGAGAGGTTGAACTCCGGCGAGGCGGGACAGCGGCGTGCTCCGGCGAGGGCGGCGCGCTCCGGCGCGGCGGCGCGCGGGCAAGGCGAGCGGCGGCTCTGCGGCGGCGGCGAAGCGGGGAGGCGGAGTGGCGGCGAAGCAGGCGGCGGCGGCTCCGATGAGATGCAGCAGCAGCGCGGCGAACGAGGAAAGTGCGGCGGCGGCGCGAGGAGAGAGCGGGCGGTGGCGACGCGCTATTTATAGGAGGCGGGGCCTCGGGTGCGTGGAGGAAGGGGCAAGGGAGGAGGAGCCCGGGCAGAGTACGGCGGCGGCGGCGGCCGGCGTGCTCGAGCGGGACTCCGCTCGGGGTCGGTGGCGATGGCGCGCTCGGCTGGGCAGCGGCCTGTTGGGCCGGCCCAGTTCGGCTGCGGACAAAAGGATTTTTTTTAAACATTTTTGAGACAAACAAAAATAAATAAAATAAAATAAAATAAAATAAATAGGCATAATATATCAAAATTTTCAGAAAAAGATTTTCTACGACATGAACATTTCTATAATTCCAAATAAAATCCACAAAAATTCAAATAATTCAAAGAGTGCTACTGGTCTAATAAAAACTTAATAAAATCATTTAAAAACCAAAATGATTTCAAATTAATTTTTCTCCAATTTTCTATTGTAGGGAATCATTTTACCCTATTTTCCATATATTTTACTTTTGGAGAAAAATAATTTGAATAAAACTCAAATAACTCCAAATTGAAAATAAATTCAAAAGAACTTTGAATTTAATTCTTTGAAACTCCCAAGTCATATTTCATATAATTTGAAGAAGTCATTTTATCTTCTCTCGTGAAAATCATTGAGCTGCATGAAGTTTAAGAATTGAAATATTTCCAATTGAAATTCAATTATTTTCAAATACCCTTTCATTTAATTTAAATGGAAGAAGTCGTATCATCTTCGCTCAAGGGTTTTGTATTTGAAAAGAATTTGAATTCATGGAGATCAGAAAGCAAATATGAAAGTTTGGGAAAGTCCTTTTATTCCCTCTCATTTAACTTTCAAAAGTTTCGAATTCACTCACTTTCAGACAATCAATCAAACAATCAATCAAATCTATCTATTTATTATAACATTCCAAAATTTAGAATTTTGGGATGTTACAATAAGCTATCTCTCACCACAAGACCACATCCACATCCTTACTACATCCAATGGTTCAACAACAGCGGCAAGGTTAAGGTAACGCGTACTGTTCGTGTGCATTTTAGTATCTATACATATGCTGATTATGTTGATTGTGATGTGGTACCCATGCAAGCATGTTCCTTATTACTGGTAAACTATGGCAATTTGATAAAATTTCTCTACACCATGGTAGAAATAATCAGTATACTCTTGTTCATAAGGATAGCCATATTACTTTGCTTCCTATGACTCCTAAATCCATTTTGAAAGATGATTAATAGAGCCAATAAAGCAAAATAGGAGAAAAATAAGAGTGAAAATCAGATTGTGGCAAAAGAATTTGAGCAACAAATGAAACCTAATAATAAACCATCTAGTGTTGCTTCTGAAATTAAATTGAAAAGTGCATGTTTACTTGCCACAAAATCTGATACTGATGAGCTAGATTTCAGCAAATCTGTTTGTTATGCTTTTGTCTGCAAAGAGGCATTATTTTCATTCAAGGACGTGCCTTCCTATTTGCCCCCTGCTGTCACTAACATTTTGCAGGAATTCGCTGACATCTTCTGACAAGACGTGCCACCGGGATTACCACCTATTCAAGGGATTGAGAATCAAATTGACTTAACTCCTGGTGCATCGCTACCCAACCGTGCACCATACCGTACCAATCGAGAGGAGACGAAGGAGATTATGCGTCAAGTACAGGAGCTGCTCGACAAAGGTTACATACATGAATCTCTTAGTCCTTGTGATGTACCTATTATACTAGTGCCTAAAATGGATGGTAGGTCGCGTATGTGTGTTGATTGTAGAGGCATTAATAATATTACTATTTGTTATCGTCATCCTATTCCTAGGCTAGATGATATGCTTGATGAATTGAGTGGCTCTACAATTTTCTCCAAAGTTGATTTGCGTAGTGGATACCATCAAATTCGTATGAAATTGGGAGATGAATGGAAAACAGCTTTTAAAACTAAGTTTGGTTTATATGAGTGGTTAGTCATGCCTTTTGGGTTAACTAATGCACCTAGTACTTTCATGAGACTAATGAACAAAGTTTTACATGCTTTCATTTGACGATTTGTGGTAGTCTATTTTGATGATATACTAATTTATAGCAGATCTTTGGAGGAACATTTGGAACATTTACGTGTTGTTTTTATTGCTCTACGTGATGCACGTTTGTTTGGTAACCTTGGGAGGTGCACCTTCTGCACCGACCGAGTATCTTTTCTTGGCTATGTTGTTACTCCACAGGGAATTGAAGTTGATAAAGCCAAGATTGAAGCTATTGAGAGTTGGCCACTGCCCAAAACGGTCACACAGGTGAGGAGTTTTCTTGGCCTCGCTGGATTCTATAGGCGTTTTGTGAGAGATTTCAGCACCATTGCTGCACCTCTCAACAAGCTGACAAAGAAGGATGTTCCTTTTGTTTGGGGTACCGCACAGGAAGAATCCTCCATGGTATTGAAAGATAAGTTGACACATGCCCCCTTACTCTAACTTCCTGATTTTAATAAGATTTTTGAGCTTGAATGTGATGCAAGTGGAATTGGATTATGAGGTGTGTTATTACAGGATGGCAAACCTGTTGCTTACTTTTTTGAAAAGTTGGGTGGGCCTAGTCTGAATTATTCTACTTATGATAAAGAAAAATATTCTCTTGTCCGGACTTTAGAAACATGGCAACATTATTTTTGGCCCAAAGATTTTGTTATCCATTCTGATCATGAATCTTTGAAACATATTAAAAGTCAAGCTAAACTGAATCGTAGACATGCTAAATGTGTTGAATTCACTGAGACTTTCCCTTATGTCATTAAACACAAGAAGGGTAAAGAAAATGTTATTGCTGATGCATTGTCTCGTCGCTATACTATGCTTTCACAACTTAACTTCAAAATATTTGGTTTGGAGACCATCAAAGATCAATACGTGCATGATGCTGATTTTAAAGATGTAATGTAGAATTGTAAAGAAGGAAGAACATGGAACAAGTTCGTTATTAATGATGGATTGGTGTTTTGTGCTAACAAGCTATGCATTCCAGCTAGCCCCGTTCGTCTTTTGTTGTTGGAGGAGGCGCATGGAGGAGTATTAATGGGACACTTTGGCGTTAAGAAGACGGAGTATATACTTGCTACACATTTCTTTTGGCCAAAGATGAGACGTGATGTTGAGCGTTTTCTTTCTCGCTTCACTACACGTCAAAAAGCTAAGTCATGACTAAATCCTCATGGTTTATATATGCCTTTGCCTATACCTAGTGATCCTTGGGAGGATATATCTATGGACTTTGTTTTAGGTTTACCTCGAACAAAGAAGGGGAGGGATAGCATATTTGTTGTCGTGGATAGGTTCTCGAAAATGGCACACTTTATACCATGTCACAAAAGCGATGATGCTATTAATGTTCCAGATTTGTTCTTTTGTGAAATTATTCGCTTGCATGGTGTGCCAAAATACTATTGTTTCAGATCATGATACTAAATTTCTTAACCACTTTTGGAGATGTTTATGGGATAAGTTGGGGACTAAACTGCTTTTTAGTACTACTTGTCACCCCCAAACTGATAGACAAACTGAAGTAGTCAGTAGAACATTGTCTACTATGCTTAGGGCTGTTTTGAAGAATAATAAGAAAATGTGGGAAGAATGCTTGCCTCATATTGAATTTGCTTATAATCGTTCGTTTCATTCTACTACTAAGATGTGCCCTTTTGAAATTGTGTATGGTTTCCTACCTCGTGCACCAATTGATTTGTTGCCACTTCCATGTTCGGAGAAGGTTAATTTTGATGCCAAAGAATGTGCTGAATTGATTTTAAGAATGCATGAGTTAACTAAGGAAAACATTGAGCGTATGAATGCTACATATAAACTTGCTGGAGATAAGGGTAGAAAACATGTTGTGTTTGCACCTGGAGATCTTGTTTGGTTACATTTGCATAAGGATAGATTTCCTAATTTGCACAAATCAAAGGTAATGCCACGTTCTAACGATCCTTTTAAGGTGTTAGAGAAAATAAATGATAATGCATATAAACTTGAGCTGCCTGCAGATTTTGGGGTTAGTCCCACTTTTAACATTGCAGATTTGAAGCCTTATTTGGGTGAGGAAGATGAGCTTTCGTCGAGGACGACTTCATTTCAAGAAGGGGGGATGATGAGGACATCAATACCATTGTTACACCCACAGCCCCTACTGCTATACATACTGGACCAATTACTAGAGCTCGCGCACTCCAATTGAATTATCACGTACTTTTGTTTCTTGGTAACGATTCTAATGTTCATGAGAATATGATGCTACCTAAATTGGATACATTTGTTTTGCTTACAAATGAAGGGCCTAGCTTGGACAAGAAAGATGAACCTTGGAACAAGTTCAAGCATGGACATGATGGCATGCGCAAGGGGAACAAGAACGAAGTTACAAGTGATGATTCCAGGAGTTTGAAGCCACCATAATGAGTTCATGAAGCCTTCGACGAAACATACAAGATGCCACTTCATAAATTTCGTCCAGAGGCTATTCTAGGTCATGCGTCACCTTAATTTTTGGGCCAGGCCCATGTAATTTCTAAATACTTGATTATAGGCAGTTTCTAGAGTCCGTATATGTGGGGAAACAAGAGTTAGGATCGGTCTCGTTCCCCTCCTCCAAGGGCCACGAAATCCCCCCTCTCTCCTCCATATATATAGCCCTTAGGGCATCGTTTAGACTTTGGGTTTTGTTTAGATTAAAAGTTCACCATAGTTGCAACTTCGCGTACTTTGTTTGTGTTCAACGACCAGACCAGGACGTCACAAAACCCCACCTTGATCAATAAAGCTTTCCTCTTATATTCGCAATATCCAGATTGCAATCTTAGTTTCTTGCTTGTTCGTGATTTGCTCGCAGGAAACAGAATTTCATGGTCAGGTTGATCATGCTCCGGCGTGGTCAATAACCTCTCGGAGTTGGTTTAGCGATTTCTAAGGCGCGACGTCCTCACACGTTTGTAGTCGGATCGTCAAAGTCGACTTCCTCCAAAACGACAGCCACCATCTCATCGAAAGACAGGACTCCTTTGCCTCTATCACCTGATTTGAACCTTGTTGTAAGATTGGTAGGGTGGTACCAAAGTGATCTCGGAATGGAACACTGGACAGCGGTCAAGAAAATCCTAAAGTACCTGAAAAAGACTAAGGATATGTTTCTCGTTTATGGAGGTGCCGAAGAGCTCGTCGTAAAGGGTTATGTCAATGCTAGCTTTGACACAGATCTGGATGACTCCAAGTCACAAACCGGATACGTGTATCTTTTGAATGGTGGGGCAGTCAGCTGGTGTGGTTGCAAGCAAAGCGTCGTGGCAGGATCTACATGTGAAGCGGAGTACATAGCTACCTCTGAGGTAGCACAGGAAGCAGTCTGGATGAAGGAGTTTATCACCGACCTAGGAGTGATTCCCAATGTGTTGAGCCTAATGACTCTCTTCTGTGACAACACTGGAGCTATTGCCCTTGCCAAGGAGCCCAGGTTTCACAAGAAGACCAGTCACATCAAGCGTCGCTTCAACTCCATTCGTGAATATATTCAAGATGGAGATACAGATATTTGTAAAGTGCATACAGATCTGAATGTCACAGATCCATTGACTAAACCGCTTCCATGAGCCAAACATGATCAGCAGCAGAACTCTATGGGTGTTCGATTCATCACAATGTAACTAGATTATTGACTCTAGTGCAAGTGGGAGACTATTGGAAATATGCCCTAGAGGCAATAATAAAATAGTTATTATTATATTTCCTTGTTCATGCTATAATTGTATTAACCAGAAACCATAATACATGTGTGAATACATAGACCACAACATGTCCCTACTGAGCATCTAGTTGACTAGCTCGTTGATCAATAGATGGTTATGGTTTCCTAACCATGGACATTGGATGTCGTTGATAATGGGATCACATCATTAGGAGAATGATGATGGACAACACCCAATCCTAAGCATAGCACAAGATCGTGTAGTTCGTTTGCTAGAGCTTTTCTAATGTCAAGTATCGTTTCCTTAGACCATGATATTGTGCAACTCCCGGATACTGTAGGAATGCTTTGGGTGTATCAAACATCACAACGTGAATGGGTGACCATAAAGGTGCACTATAGGTATCTCCGTAAGTGTCTGTTGGGTTGGCACGAATCGAGACTGGGATTGGTCACTCCGTATGACGGAGAGGTATCTCTAGGCCCACTTGGTAATGCATCATCATGGAGTTAGCCATGGGATCATGCGTTACGGAACAAGTAAAGAGACTTGTCGGTAACGATATTAAACGAGGTATGGGGATACCGACGATCGAATCTCGGGCAAGTAACATACCGATAGACAAAGGGAATTATATACGGGATTGATTGAATCCCCGACATCGTGGTTCATCCGATGAGATCATCCTAGAACATTGGGAGCAAATATGGGTATCCAGATCCCGCTATTGGTTATTGGTCGGAGAGATGTCTCGGTCATGTCTGCATGGTTCCCGAACCCATAGGGTCTACACACTTAAGGTTCGGTGACGCTAGATTTGTAATGGGAAATTGTACGTGCTTACCGAAAGTTGTTTGGAGTCCTGGATGAGATCCCGGACATCACAAGCAGTTCTGGAATGGTCGGGAGGTGAAGATTTATATATGGGAAGTCCAGTTCAGTCGTCGGAAAGGTATCGTGGTTATCAGTATTGTAACAGGACCACCGAAAGGTGTTCAGGGGTCCACCGGGTGGGGCCACCTACCACGGGGGATCAAGTGGGCTGAATATGGGTGGGAACCAGCCTCCCTAGTGGGCTAGTGCGCCCCCAAGGGCCC
This sequence comes from Triticum dicoccoides, assembly GCF_002162155.2. Taxonomy (NCBI): domain Eukaryota; kingdom Viridiplantae; phylum Streptophyta; class Magnoliopsida; order Poales; family Poaceae; genus Triticum; species Triticum dicoccoides. The sequence continues at coordinate 381,717,424 of NC_041392.1, read as the reverse complement.
AAGGCGCCTAGGGATGGAAACCCTAGGGGGTGGGGGCGCCTCCCACCTACTTGGCGGGCAAGTCTCCCCCTGGCCGCCCCCCCTCATCTAGATGCATCTAGGGGCCGCCCCGCTCTTCCCTTCCCTCTATCAATAGTGAGGGGGTGGGAGGGAAGCCGCAGCCTTCCCCTGGCGCAGCCCTTCCCCCTCCAACTCCTCCTCCTCCTCCGTAGTGATTGGCGAAGCCCTGCCGGAGAACCACGAGCTCCACCACCACCACGCTGTCGTGCTGCCGGAGTTCTCCCTCAACTTCTCTCCCCCCTTGCTAGATCAAGAAGGAGGAGACGTCCCCTGGCTGTACGTGTGTTGAACGTGAAGGCGCCATCCGTTCGGCGCTTGGATCGGATCTTCCGCGATCTGAATCGCCGCGAGTACGACTCCATCAACCACGTTCTTGTAATGCTTCCGCTTAGCGATCTAAAAGGGTATGAAGATGCACTACCTCTCACTCATTGCTAGCATCTCCTAGATTGATCTTGGTGACACATAGGATTTCTTTGAATTATTACTATGTTCCCCTACAGGGATTGCCATGCAACGGATGCACTAGACCTATAAGTGTATGAAAGCTCAAAAAGAAACCAAGTGGGTGTGCATCCAACTCGCTTGCTCACGAAGACCTAGGGAAATTTGAGGAAGCCCATCACTGGAATATACAAGCCAAGTTCTATAATGAAAAATTCGCACTATTATATTAAAGTGAAAACATAGGAGACTCTCTATCATGAAGATCATGGTGCTACTTTGAAGTGCAAGTGGGGAAAAGGGATAGTAACATTATCGCTTCTCTCTTTTCTCTCATCTTTTTTTGTTTGGGCTTGTTGGACTCTTTTGTTCTTGTGGGCTTCTTTGGCCTCTTTTATTTTTATAAAGTCCGGAGACTCATCCCAACTTGTGAGGGAAGCATAGCTTCCATCACCCTTTACTCATATGGGACAATGCTCTAATAATGATGATCATCACACTTTTATTTACTTACAACTCAAGAATTACAACTCGATACTAGAACACAATATGACTCCATATGAATGCCTCTGGCGGTGTACCGGGATGCGCTATGATCAAGAGTGACATGTATAAAAAATATGAACGATGGCCTTGCCACAAATACTATGCCAACTACATGATCATGCAAAGCAATATGACAATGATGGAGCGTGTCATAATAAAACGGAAAGGTGGAAGTTGCATGGCAATATATCTCGGAATGGCTATGGAAATGCCATAATAGGTAGGTATGGTGGCTGTTTTGAGGAAGGTATATGGTGGGTTTAATGCACCGGTGAAAGTTGCGCTGTACTAGAGAGACTAGCAAAGGTGGAGGGGTGAGAGTGTGTATAATCCATGGACTCAACATTCACTGCTACGCGTCGGTGCTATACAAACGGTTTTAACCCCTTTCTGCGACGACATTTGTAACCGTCGCCTAGTGAGTGACAGCGATGGGGGGGTCCTTCCAACACGACCCAAAAATCGCCGGGGATAGGGAGCCTTGATGCATATACAATACTCCTACTCGTTTGTGCTCCTGTTGCCATCGTAGTCGGTATTCTGTGGTGCTACATATATGATGTGCGACCCATCACAAACGGTTCACTATTATAGAACGTGTATGGTAAGCATACAATCACACACATTCGCTTTTCCCAAACCATATGCGATAACTAATTAAGAAGATTAGCTAATCGTCGTACGAGTATCGGACAGGATTATGAAATGTCGGACCGTTGTAACATCGTCGTACACGACAGCTATCGCACATGCTATTATGTGGTGCAACGTTTACGATGCATACTTCATTAGAAACAGTTCATGGTTGTGAATCATGTACGATAAGGCAACTAACACAAACATTTAGTTTGCCTGCACTGTTTGTGATGTTTTCTGACATCACACACGCTTTGCAAACGGCAACTGTGTGCATGCTTGCAGACGTTTCCTCTCTGTGAACCGTCTCGGATTATGGTGTATATCGCAAACATATGTGTTTTACCAACCATGTGTGCCGTAATGACCTAGAGAGCGTAATTTCACCATAATTTAATTGCTGTTGTTTCAAATTGTACCAGATTTGAATTTGAATTTGAATTTGAATGTATGCTACAGCTTTATTCATATGTATCAGGTTCAAACAACCAATGCATTATTCCATTCATAGGTACATATGTTCAAGAATTACATAAGAACCAAATAAAGAATGATGAACCACAGTTGTATACTTGTACTATTAACGACGGTAAAGAAAGAGGAAAAATACATTCTGGTTGCTAAACAAGGTGAAGCGGAATGCCCATATTGTACCCTCCTCCATGCAGAAGGGACGCACGACTCTAGTCCAACCCCTGTGATGGCTGACTGGCCATCCTTTACGGTCTTCATGAAAACATCTAGATAATCATCATGCTCGGGTAGAAATACTTTAACCTTTGAATGCCCACCAATCATGTAGTTTGAGAGGTAATCTTGAGTAAACTGCTTTGGCAACCACTTCAAAGGAAAAGGATTCAAACATTGTCATCTAACACAACACATTATGGGCAGTAAAAGGAAGGCTGCAGAGTTCTTACTTACCATCCTGCAGTTCGTTGTTGTCTCGGATAAAGTGTAAACAAATAGTTTAATTGCCATCTTTGGACCCATTTTACTAACAATCTTTATCAGCTTCCTCACTTGATGCTAGTTCATCGATATCTCATTGCCCCATACACAGAAAGGGTCGAAGCATGGATCTTTACCAATGACATATGTACCTAAAAGCACCAAGTTAATATTAGAAGGTAAACAACAATTGCACAATTATTTAGTACAACACTCTTTTATAATATCTTATAGCATCCAATATACTCACATATTAGATGAATTAACATCTTATATTATGGGCCGGAAGGAGTTTAGTGCACTCCTACAAATTATCGGTTGATTAACTGCTACTGTATCCATGGGTTACAATTAGTTTGAGCTAGTTCAGGCTCAAATAGCCCTAAAGTATATATAAACATGAGGGCTAGTTTGAGCTAGTTGCATCTATAACCCACCCAAAAAAATATCCAACCCAAGAGGTGCTAATTGGAGCTAGTTCTCCTAGTGCATTTATTGTCAATCTAACCCTGCCATCCAAACAACTCTTTGGATGGAGTTAGTTCAGGGTTAGTCATGAGCTAGAAACTAATTCTAACCTCTAGCTAAGTTGAGTATCCAAACAGGGTTGTGTTGTTGTTGTTGTTGTTGTTGTTGCTGCTGCTGTTGTTGTTGATGTTGTTTTTGTTGTTGTTGTTGCTGTTGTTGTTGCTGTTGTTGTTGCTGTTGTTGTTGCTGTTGTTGTTGCTGTTGTTGTTGTTGTTGTTGTTGCTGCTGCTGCTGCTGCTGCTGCTGATCTTCTACGTATATCTAGACATCATCAGAACATTAATGTAACACTCTTCCTTGTTGCTATGTAGCCTAGGATTGCATATTTAGACATTAAGTACAGTGCATGTTGCTATGTAGCCTCAGATATATGACATATGGCCCTAGTTAACCTAATGATAAATGGGTTGCATATATATTCAGTTAAAAGTCTGATTCACAGATTAGTCCTTTATCAGCCCCCGGCCTATATGGTACCAGCTACCGATATCCTGAACAGTGAGTAGATATAAGCCATGGGATGAAACTAACCTCGATGGAAAACAGCAGTCGTGCCCAAAATTGTCCTGTAGGTACATCGAGAAGCATGTTAAGCACAACAGGCTAAACATCAACCAAAATTATCCATGGCAGACAAAATAATCTCCAAAAGATAGCTTCAGTGTGCAGGTTTAAGCACGCTAGTAAAGCAAAACAAGTGGAAAGGTGTGTTAACTGCAACAGGCCTAACATTTAACAACAAGCAAACATACTCATTCAAACTGGTATTGTGCCGGTCTAAGTACACTAGTTATTGTTAAATAAAAATGGAAAGGCGTGTTAACTACAAGATGAAGCAACCAAATGTAGTCATTCAGAGTGGTATTGTTGAAACTGGTAGTGATGAAATTGAACTACACAGTTCATACTTGCACATATAGAACATCACGTTGTGAATAACTGGAATAAACAAGGCATACTATGAACAACCAAAGAGAGCATTCGAAACTGGACATATGCTAACTAAAAACAACCGAACAATCAAAAAACTATAAAAGAGGCATATGCTAGCTATAACATGCTTAACAGCAAGCAAATATATGCATTCCTATCGGTATGTTTAAAACTGGATTGATGAAATGTACTGCACCGTAAATAATTGGACATATAGAGCATCACATTGTGAACAACTGAAATAAACAAGGCATACTGCAAACAACCAGATATAGCAATTGAAACTAGACATATTCTCACTACACTACAAAAGGGACTCAACAAAACAAATCAAGGATTTCCCCCTATGAAGAGGCATGGCAAAACAAATCATGGGTTTCCACTTGTCAAAGATGGGCTCATTCTCGTGGGAAGAGCATGGACCCTGGATGCGCTCCATGTTGTCGTAGATGGGCTCCTTCCCCTTGGAAGAGCACGGTTGTAGGGTGCCCTCCCTAATGTCGCAGACGGGCGCTTTCCCCCTAGAAGAGCAGATGGGCTCTTTCCCCTTGGAAGAGCCGGAGAGGTTGCCCTCCTCATGGTTGCCGTCGATGAGGTCTGACTTGGAAGCTATGGATCCCAAGCCAGCGTCGCAGAACATGTCCTTTAGAAATGACAAAAGGGGCTCGATAGTGATGTAGGATGGAAAATTGATGACAGCGAGCTAGAGGAGATCAGCGGCGTGGCCATGGATGAGCTCGACGACTGTTGAACCCGAGGGGTTGGGGGTGGGCCACTTCACCTGTGACATAGCCCCCCTCAGGCTGTTGCTGTCCATGACCTCGATGTGCGTAGCCGGTGGCCGATACATGCCCGCATACTCTAGCCCACTGCTTGCGTGCCTGCCGCCAGTAATGGTCATCATCTTCCTCGGCAACGTTGGGCGAAAAGACCAGGATGCACCTCTTTTGGGCCCGTCGCTCCTCGAGCTCCATGGGAAGCATAGCCGGGCTTAGGCTGCGACGCTCTGGAGTGGGGGATGGGGATCTGTGGGAAAGGGGGCGTTTGGCAGGCGTCATCTAAGAAACTCAGGGCAGCCTGGGTATGGTGATCGGTGGGTAAGCTCCACGACCAAACCGGCAGATGTTGACCATGGAGGCCTTGCGGCGGCGGCGATGGCGGGGACCTTGCTAGGGTTTGGAGCGAGGGAGGTGTGTGTGTGTGTGCGCGCACGCCCGAGGAGGTTTTGGTGTGTGTGTGTGTGTATTTGTGTGTGTGTGTGGAGGGGGGTGGGGGGTGTTTGAGGAAATGACACGGGTACTGAAAGTTTTACTACACGGGAGTCAAACGCGGGAGTGAAATGCCGGGGCTATTGAAAATTCTGATGATGGTGCATCGCACATGGTCCGGAGATAACAACCGTGTATTATGAAACAGAAAAACCCTCAAGCCAGGCAGATATTTTCGAGGGATGCAGGTGGGATTGGGAACAAGAAATAGCTCACATGGTTGAAACACAATAACCGTGTGTTATCAAACTGAAAAAAGCTGCAGGCGGGTAGATATTTTTGAGAGGGGAAGCCTCATGGAGCCCAATGCACATAGTTAGTTTGAGTGAACCATGTCTGTTGCGTCATCCGACTTGTCTAATGTTCATAAATTTGGTGAAAAATGATGTGGGAGAGGGTCAGAACACGAACACACTTGCATGTGGACCAAATTTATGTATGAAAAGGGTGGTTTGATTTTTAAATACCAAATGCAGCTTCGATGTGGCACCTATCTTGCAAAGCGCACGGTATTCCTTGCCCCCACCCCCACTCCTCATGTCGGCACGAAGGGAATCCTATGTTATGAATGCATGCCCCCTCCCCCCAACCGAGGTTCACCTAGCAAAGTGCGAAGTAGCTAGAAGCCCCCCCTCCCTTGTGTAGGCACGAAGGGAATCGTAATCTATGAATGCATGCCCCCCAACCGAGGTTCACCTAGCAAAGTGCGAAGTAGCTAGCAGCCCCCACTCCCTCGTGTCTGCATGAATGGGAATCCTAAGCTATGAATGCATGCCCCCCAATCAAGGTTCACCTAGCAAAGTGTGAAGTAGCTAGCAGCCCCCCTCCCTCATGTCGGCACGAAGGGAATCCTAAGCTATGAATGTGATGTAGGGTAGAACCCTAATCGCCCGATCTTTCATGAAAGGAGCGGACCCCGTGAAGAACACGAGGAACACGAGGGGAAAATGAGGGGAATCACGAGGGGAAACACGAGAGAAACACTAAAACCAACAAGAATGATCACACATGCGCTAGATCCATGAACACAAAGGAAGATACAAGATCCAAAGTCTACAACGGATGATACAAGAGGTAACCGGTTCTTCTCCGTGAGGAGATCTTGAATCCACAAGGGGATCTTCCCATGAGGGGTCTTGAATCCAAGGTGGATCTTCTCCGTAGAGGGGTCGCAGTCTCTCTCGTGGAGTAGATCCGATATGGATGAGCGAAGCTCTATCTCACAAATGAGCTAACACAAAGTTGACCCTAACTAGGAGGAGGGGAAGGAGTATATATAGTCTAAGCCACGAAGGGGTAAGTGGGAAAGGGATACATGGGCCCCTGGCCTGACTCTACGTGCAGGTAGGCGCTGGATGTCCGGCCATTCGCGGGAGGCCGGATGTTCGGGGCACGGGCCGGATGTCCGGGCTGAAGCGGTAGTTCGAGTCCTTCTCTAGATAGGGGATGCCGGATTTCTGGGAGGGGTGCCGGATGTCCGGGCGTTGTTGAGACGCCGGATGTCCGGGCACACGGGCCGGATGTCCGGCCGCTGATGCTTCGGTCATCTGTTGGTGCAGCTCCTTGGAGGCTGCACAGGCGCCGGATGTCCGGCCTCTGGCCCGGATGTCCGGCCTCTGGCCCGGATGTCCGGCCGCTGTAGCTTCAGCAGCTCCGTCTTCTTCTGTCGTCGCTTCCAGGCTTCCCTCACGGATGGTATAGTTGTTCCTTGGCGCTTGCACTCCTCCTCAACATCCGTGAAGCTCCGACAATACCTATGCATGCACACGGGAGAATTGTTAAGTAGTATACCATCCTCGAAGGGGTCAAGTGAGCACGTGTAAAGGAGATGATTCACCTTTATGTATGTGAAGTAGATGTCGCACGTGTCACTTGCCAAACAGACTCTTGACATGGTGATGTCCATAGGATGCTCCGCATCATCTCCCCTCCCTTGGGAAAGATCCGACCTCGGATCGAAATCCAAATCACCATGGGAAAGAGATGGCGTCGTCGTGTAGGAGTGGTCGGTCACCAAGTTCTCGTCATCTTGAAGCTCCAAATGGGCACTCTCCAATGTTGCACCATCTTGGGATTCCTTCAAAAGTAGCAAAGACAACAAACACTTGGAAAAACAAATGTGGTTAGCGTTAGTGCAAAACCAAGCATTCAAGATGTGATTTACCAAACAAGTGTCATCATCATGCACAACATATGGTTTGACAAAGGATTGTGACATGGCATATAAGCATATAAATTGAGCACAATAAAAGATATCATGTGCACAAGCATGTAAATGTGAGGTAGTGATGCAAATGTGTGTAACAAGAGAATAAGCATCTACCGCAAGATCATAGCAAGCATGGGAAAATTGCTCAATGAAAGGTCTATGGTAGGCATAGGAATCATTCACAACACCAAATAAAATGAAGTGTCTAAACACATGGGTCAAGTGCAAGACAATCCAAGCATAATGTGCATTGAGTGTAGTGAATATTGTGTGGCACTCAACACAATGGAAAGAGCAATTGTTCATCATGTGTGAGGCAATCAGGGCAAGCATGTAACAACCAATGGGACATGGCATATGTGAAGTGATGACATTGTTGCAACCAAACATATGAGAGGAGCAAGTAATCCAAGAATTGGATGCAACACACAAGGCATATATATCATGATGCGTGGAACGGTGAGAATGACAAGTGGAAGCAAGATCTCTAACATGTGTGCAATCAAGTGGTCCAATATGAACAAGAAGTCTCATGGTGCAAGCAACACAAGTAGTAAGATCCGTCATATCCATGCTCAAGAAAGATGTCACCTTGAAGGTGTGTCCTTGTGCGTCCTTCATAATGCTGAAGTGGTATGGAAGGTGGTGTAGAAGAGAGTCATTGTCGAATGTATGCAGCTCGCTCTCAAGAGCTCGAATTGTCAACTCACGTGAAGCGGAAGTCGACACAAAGTCCAAGTATTCTACACATGCACACAAGAAAACAAAGGATGTATGCGCATGGTAGATAAACACATCATCGATCATGATGGTTCTCTTCTTTTGCACATAACCATTAGAAGCACAAGTGCATGAATAATATGATGCAACAATGGCAATATTCATGGCATGAGGTATATGGTGCAAAGAAGGAAGGCAAGCATGCTTCATAAGTAATATGTCAAAATCTCCAAATATATGTGAGAATGCTATGGGGGCAACCTCATTATCAAGACTAAAGGCATAATTGCACTCAATACATGGAAAATCATCTAGCATGAGAGAGGCAACATATGGAGAGATATGATAAGAAGCAATAACAATCATGTCATGCAAACTAGTGGAGCAAAGATGCAACACACTAGTGGAAATCATGGCAATGATGTCATGTGAGTAAATAATAGGTATAGGCAATGCACATGACATATCGCAAGCACAAACACAAAGCAATATCATAGTATCATCATGGGCATGGGGCACAAAGCAAACATGGCAATAACAAGCAATATCTCCACCAAGATTACACATACTAGTATGAGAATCAATCATCATGTGTAATGCAAAGCATGGGTCACGAATGCATGGCAAAGGCATAGTAATGAACATATCATGCAAAGTGAACATGGCAAGATGGGCAAAGGATATATAATGGACAATAACCCATAGCCAAGTGAGGGTTATGTAGAAGAAATGCGCGAAGTCTTTGCGTGAAGAGAGTGGTGGGAAAGACACTCCATGGGATCCCAAGTCATCGTTGCTCTCTAGAGCTTGTTTTGTCAACTCGTGGGATTGCGAGGTTGACAAGAATTCATGGGTACCTACACAAAAGAGACACAAATGAAAGAAATTGTGTGTGTGGTAAATGTACACATCATCCATCATGATGTGTATGTGCACGTGAAAGTTAGCACAAGATAAGCATTGCTCAAAGAAATTGGAAGCATGGTATAAGAACATGTCATCCATCATGAAAGAATAGTTATTGTGTATAACACGATGGGGATGCAAATTGAGCATACAAATATATGGCACATCAATATCATGTGTATTCATGGGGAGCATATTGTGAACATAAGTATGAGGATCATGCAATGGATGGGGGTGATCAAAATCTCCTAAAATGTATGAGGAAACTATGGGGGTCTCCTCATGAGCAATATTGGAAACATCATATGGAGAAAATGGGCAACACCCAAAACAATGCATATCCGAAGCTAGGTGGTCATGGAATGGCATATGAGATAAATGATGCAAAGGAAGCATATCAATATCATCACAAGAAAAACAAATGTCGATAACCATCGGCTTGTCATCTATGCCATATGTGCAAATTGGGTTCATTTTAATAGCATATGCATAGTCACTATGAAGAGATTGCAAATATGACATATGATTGATCTCATGCATAGCATATGACAAGTCAAGCGGATTGTCAAACATGATGTGACCTAGAGAATTGTCACAAGAAATTCTATGTAACAGGGCATCACAACTAATAGAATCCACATGGCAATCATCATACTCATCATAAATGGGTAAATCATCGCATGAATCATGGAAATAGGTTGATCAACATCATGCAAGCAATCAACGTCAAGAATGTCCACTAGTGGGACTAGAGCATCACCTTCACCTATGTTACCTTTGTCATTCCACTCATGTGGTGTAGGTGAGGTGGGAAAGACCAAATGGTGGTCATCTTCATCTTGATGGAACCATGTGGGGGGTGCATCACATTCCACCATGGCCATCGTCTTGCCCAAGGGTAGGACGAAGTCGTCGAGAATCGACGCGTCATCATAGATGGGACCTAGCACCAAATGAGAAGACACGATAGAGGTAGAGGACAAGTTGTTAGTGTTGAAAGTGGCCTCACATGACCTATTAACTATCTCACTCTCTCTATGTGGTGGTTCACTCACTCCCACAGAATAGGTGCACTCAATCTCACGTATGGTGGAGTCACTCATCTCACTCAAGTGGTGGGGGTTGTGGCTCTCCTCACATGGGAATTGGGGTAACACATCATATATGTGGCTAGTGGTGAAGTCACTCTCACTCTCAATATGGTGGCAAAAGTCACTCAAGTCATCATACGTCGCCATGGTCGAAGGGAAAATCCCATGCTCAACCATCTCATCGCCGTCGCCATGGATGAAGGCCGAAGATGGCACATCATCACTCTCGCCTCCTAAGATGGAAGCATCATCCTTGCTCGCCACCTTGTCGCTCGCCTCCAAAGCTTGGTCCTTGAGGGTCTCCGTAGTCGTACTCGTCGCCGCACCATCTTGAAAAAGAGTCATGGAGGACTCGGCATCATCAATGCCACAAAGAGGGATGGCGGTGAAGTCGAACTTGGGATCATCGTCTTGGAGCTCGTTGGGCTTGGACATCTTGGTGGTACTAGCCTCATGCTCGTTCTCATGGAGCTTGGTCGTCGCGAAGTGAGCTTGGGGTGGAGAAGCTTTGGCCCTCATGAGTTCTTGTTCCGCCTTGAGAGCACCAATGTAGTTGTTGTCGAGGGACTTGTAGTTCTCAAGGAAGACTGTCTTGGAGATGTCGTTGTGTAATCCCATCATGAAGTGGAACTTCATCAAAATGGGGTCGTCCACGCCGGCTCGTCTCAAGGCTTTCTTCATCTCCTTGAAGTACTCGTCGATGAACTTGGATCCTTGGATGGTGTTCTCCAATTGGCGTTGAAGTTGTTCCGTGTAGGTTGGGGGCACAAACTCATGCCACAAAGCTCTCTTCGTCTTGGGCCAACTCATGTCGTAGGTCTCCGAAGGTGCGTGAAGCCACCATGTGGACGCATAGTCATGGAAGTTCCTTGTGGAGCACTTCACTTGATCTTCGGGAGGAACTTGATGTAGCTTGAGGTAGTCGTCCATCAAACGCTCCCACTCGAGATACTCCTCGGGTTCTTGAGTCCCATAGAAAGGAATCTTGTGGTCGGTATCGAGGTCGTAGTAGCTCGTGGAAGTCGCGGACTTGAGCTTGGGGAGCTTCTCTTGAGAGTAGTCTTGAGGTGCTTGTTGGCGAAGATGTCGTATATCCGAAGGCAAAGATGCCTTGAATTCGCTTGGCAAAGATGCCAAGGGAGATGGTGAAGTCGTTGAGCGGTTGTTGGTGTTGAGCTCTTGACCTTCATGTTCGTGGTGCTGATGGTGTCGATGCCGATGTGACCTTGCCGTAGATGGTAGCTTGGAAGCATGTGTACTTGAGCGTCTTCTCGAAGATGAGGAAGATCGCTTGTAGGACTTGATGAGGGCTTTTATCTCCTCCATTTGAGCTTGCATCTTGGCGTCGGTGGAGTTTTGCATGGCATCGAACTCGTCGTTGTTGTTGTAGACCGAAGATGAAATGCCTTGCCTATCCATCACAATACTCGAGCAAATATGAGTGGGAGAAAGAGAAGAACGAATACCAAATGTACCTTGACCGAAGTTGAAAGTGGATCAATGATCACTCCAATGTGGACAAGGAAATAGCACAATTGGTACCAATTCTTGTCGGTTTCTCACACCTACACAAATAAGGCTTATGGTGGAGCTCGGTGAGGATAGTGGCACAAAAATTTGATGCAAAATGTTAGTAAGAGTCAATAATGTTGAAAGAGATTCACAAATTCGCAATTGTAACAAGTAGACCAATAGCAATATGGCACATGGAAACACACACACGGATAGATAAATGGGGTCGTGCAACCAAGGGATGAGCTCAAAATGTGGAATCCACGGAAAATGATCTTGTTGCACAACTCTAGAGAGACGCTAGCACGATTGCTCAATAGGCGGATACGACACTTGTGCACAACCTATAGGATACAAAAATGCAACGACTTCTATCCCAAGTATGCTATGTATATGATGTTCCGGTGGTATGATCCAAGATGATCTTATATGACAATGTGGTATGATGCTATGGTACTTGCTTACAAGCTCTTTGTTCACTCTTTTTCTTTTCTTAAAAGCTTTATTCTCTTTTTCTGTATGGCCACTTTGCGAAATGCAAAAACCAAGATAGCTATTGTGTATATGCAGGAACAAACTTGAGGCACAAGGGATGATATGATACCAATATGATATGGTATGTATGCAATGTATGGTGTAGATCACTAATGTGCACAAGTAACATTGCCGGCAATACTTAAATGGCTAGTCTCGATAGGCAAGTAATGCAAAATGGGCTAGGGGTTAACAATGCAATGGCAAGGGAATATACAATGGAGGGATACCCCGATACCGAGATGATATGGAGGTTACCATCCTTGGCGATGATGAGTGGTGGTGATCTTGATGGAGATATCAAGATGATGGAGACTCGTCCCTAAGTAGCCGAAACACCTTAGGAAATGGAAAAACCGCGAATAGAAAATCTCAAATGTCAAATGGTGGTAGCGGGATGCGATGGTGGTTGCGGAAGCTCAATGAGATTGCAGAAATGCAATGATGGGTTTAGCGAGTAGGCAAAGCGGAAGTGGAGGGTAATGTGGTGTACTATACACGGTGTCGGATTTGAAAGCACAGTCCCTAAGTAGCCGAAACACCTTAGGAGACACAACTCACAACACTAACAAAATTGGGTTAAGTCGGGGTGGTGGAAATGTATGGTGGTCAAGCCTATGCGGTATGCGGTAGTGGTGGTGGTGGTTGATGAATAAGCAACCGTCCCTAAGTAGCCTAGACACCTTAGGAGACTCAAATCACTCCTCAAGCAACCACTAATGCGATGGGGAACAAAATTGGTTAGGTTGCGGAAGTCGGTGGTGGTTATGCGGAGGTTGTGGTGGAAGCCCTAGGCAAAGATGCCAAAGTTCCAGAAATTTGATGGAGTCAAATGGTGATGGTTGTATTTTTGTGGGAAGGGGATGTCAAGACCTTTTCAACAAGCTAAATAACGTCAAAAACGTACTCCGGATGAATTAGTTATGGACAAAACAGTGAAATGGGAAAGGCTGAAATGCCAGGGGCCGGACATCCGGGGGTGGGGCCCGGATATCCGGGGGCTGATGTCCAGAACCGTGCGGGTTTTATGCTCTAGGAGCCGGATGTCCGGCTTGGGGCCCGGATGTCCGGCCTGAGGCCTGGATGTCCAGCCCTACGATTCCAGATCTCGATTGGGACATCAAAACTCGATTTGGGGCGGAAATAGATGAATTTGGGGGCAAAATTGATGGGATTTCGTGGATGGAAGTGGGGACACTTGGGGATATGCTAGATCCACTTGAAACCAAGCAAATCCATGGATCAAATCCAACAAAACCTCATCAAACCAACAAATCACAAAAAATTGGGGCTATTTTTGGTGGGGATTTTCAAATTTAGGACGAAATCAACAAAATTAGGCTAGAAAACACAACGGGGAGGCTCCGAAATCGTGATCAACGTGGCTCATGATACCAAGATGATGGTATCAAGAGACAAGCTGGCTCTGATCCAAGATGATGTAGGGTAGAACCCTAATCGCCCGATCTTTCACGAAAGGAGCGGATCCCGCGAAGAACACGAGGAACACGAGGGGAAAACGAGGGGAATCACGAGGGGAAACACGAGAGAAACACTAAAACCAACAATAATGATCACACATGCGCTAGATCCATGAACACAAAGGAAGATACAAGATCCAAAGTCAACAACGGACGTTACAAGAGGTAACCGGTTCTTCTCCGTGAGGAGGTCTTGAATCCACAAGGGGATCTTCCCATGAGGGGTCTTGAATCCAAGGTGGGTCTTCTCCGTAGAGGGGCCGCGGTCTCTCTCGTGGAGTAGATCCGATATGGATGAGTGAAGCTCTATCTCACAAATGAGCTAATACAACGCTGACCCTAACTAGGAGGAGGGGAAGGAGTATATATACTCTAAGCCACGAAGGGGTAAGTGGGAAAGGGATACATGGGCCTTTAGCCCGACTCTGCACGCAGGCATGCGCCGGATGTCTGGGCTGGGGGCCGGATGTCCAGCCATTCGCGGGAGGCCGGATGTCTGGGCTGAAGTGGCAGTTCGACTCCTTCTCTGGATAGGGGATGCCGGATTTCCAGGAGGGATGCCGGATGTCCGGGCGTTGTTGAGACGCAGGATGTCCGGGCACACGGGTCGGATGTCCGGCCGCTGATGCTTCGGCCGTCTGTTGGTGCAGCTCCTTGGAGGCTGCACAGGCGCCGGATGTCCGGCCTCTGGCCCGGATGTCCGGCCGCTGTAGCTTCAGCAGCTCCGTCTTCTTCTGTCGTCGCTTCCAGGCTTCCCTCTCAGATGGTGTAGTTGTTCCTTGGCGCTTTCACTCCTCCTCAACATCCGTGAGTCTCCAACAATACCTATGCATGCACACGGGAGAAGTGTCAAGTAGTATACCATCCTCGAAGGGGTCAAGTGAGCACGTGTAAAGGAGATGATTCACCTTTATGTATGTGAAGTAGATGTCGCACGTGTCACTTGCCAAACGGACTCTTGACATGGTGATGTTCATTGGATGCTCCGCATCAGAATGCATGCCCCCCCAACCGAGGTTCACCTAGCAAAGTGCAAAGTAGCAGCTACCAGCCCCCCCTCGTGTTGCCACGAAGGGAATTGATGCGGTGCTAACCCGGTGTAGGCCGATCTTTCACGATTGCAGTGGGATCCCTCAAAGAACATGAAGAACACGGGGAAGAACGGAGAGAAATCACAAGGGGAAACACTCAAGAACAAGTCCAATCACACATCCACTAGACAATCAAACACACAAGATCCACAAGGTACATGAACAACAAAGGTAAAGATACAAGGTAAGGTTCATCTACAAAAGGAGGTGTTGATGATATCCTAGACGGATCTTCCCATGAAGGGGTCTTGACGATATATCCCGCAGGATCTTGTCCTAGATGGAGGTCTTGGCCTCCAATGGAGTAGTAGTCTCTCTCTATCTCTCTCAAGAGTGGAGTGGTACAAGGAGCAAAGCTCTCTATCAAATGAGCTATCACTTTGCTAACCCTAGAAAGGAGGTGGAGGTGGTCTATTTATAGTCTAAGCCACGAAGGGGTAAGTGGGAGAGAGATACAAGGACAAAGGCCCAGCTGCACACAGGCAGGTATCGGACGTCCGGTGGGCGTCAGTCGTCCAGAGGCTCGGGACGGACCGGTCGTCCGCTGGTCGTCGGACGTCTGCTGAAACTGTTCTGTTGAAGAGGCACTAGACGTCCGGTGTCTTCGGACTTCCGTTAATATTACCGGTCGTCCGAAGGTTGCCGGTCGTCCGGCCGCTGTAGATATCCTGGCTGGTCCTGGCATGGTAGCGTTGGACATCCGGCGGACGTCGGTCGTCCGGGCGCTGTAGAGTGCCGGACGTCCGGTCGCTGTAGACTCCACAACTCCTTCTTCTTCCGTCTTCGCTTCCACGCTTCCCTCGCGGATGGTGTAGGTGTTCCTTGGCGCTTTCACTCCTCCACGTCGTCTGTAGCGTTCCGACAATACCTATGCATGCACACGGGAGAAGTGTCAAGTAGTATACCATCCTCGAAGGGGTCAAATGAGAACGTGTAAAGGAGATGATTCACCTTTGTGTATGTGAAGTAGATGTCACACGTGTCACTCGCCGAATGGACTCTTGACATGGTGATGTCCATAGGATGCTCTGCATAATCTCCCCTCCCTTGGGAAAGATCTGACCTTGGATCCAAAACCAAATCACCATGGGAAAGAGATGGCTTCGTCGTGTAGAAGTGGACGTTCACCAAGTAGTCATCATCTTCAAGCTCGCAATGGGCACTCTCCAATGTCGCACCGTCTAGTGATTCCTTCAAAAGGAGCAAAGACAACAAACACTTGGAAAAATAAATGTGGTTAGCGTTAGTGCCAAACCAAGCATTCAAGAGGTGATTCACCAAACAAGTGTCGTCATCATGCAAAGCATATGGTTTGACAAAGGTTAGTGACATGGCATGTGAGCACATAAATTGAGCACAAGCAAAGATATCATGGGGACAAGTATGTAAATATGAGGTAGTGATGCAAATATGTGTGATAAGAGAATAAGCATCTACCTCAAGGTTATAGCAAGCATGGGCAAAGTGCTCAATGAAAGGTCGATGGTAGGCATAAGAAGCATTCACAACACCAAAAAAATGAAGTGTCTAAACACATGTGCCAAGTGCAAGACAATCAAAGCATAACGTGCATAGGGTGTAGTGAAGATAGTATGGCACTCAACACAATAGAAAGAGCAAGTGTTCATCATGTGTGAGGCAATCAAGTCAAGCATGTAGCAATCAATGGGACATGGCATATGTGAAGAAATGATATTGTTGCAACCAAACATGTGATAGGACCATGTAATCCAAGAATTGGATGCAACACACAAGGCATATATATCATGATGCATGGAATGGTGAAAGTGACAAGACGAAGCAAGATCTCTAACATGTGTACAATCAAGTGGTCCAAGATGAACAATAAGTCTCATGGTGCAAGCAACACAAGTAGTATGATCCTCAATATCCATGATCAAGAAAGATGTCACCTTGAAGGTGTGTCCTTGTGCATTCTTCACAATGCCGAAACACAAGCAAGTGCGATCTAGAATCGTCATGGTAGAAGATGGTTCGCTCTCAAGAGCTCGGATTGTCAACTCATGTGACGTGGAAGTTGACACAAAGTCCAAGTATCCTACACATGCACACGACAAAACAAAGAACGTATGTGCATGGTAGATAAACACATCATCCATCCTAATGGTTCGCTTCTCTTGCACATATCCATTAGAAGCACAAGTGCATGAACAATATGATGCAACTATGGCAATATTCATGGCACGGGGAATATGGTGCAAAGAGGTAAGACAAGCATGCTTCACAAGGAATATGTCAAAATCTCCAATCATATGTGAGAATGCTATGGGGGAAAACTCATTCTCAAGACTAACGGCATAGTTGCACTCAATACATGGCAAATCATCTAGCATGAGAGAGGCAACACATGGAGATATATGACAAGAAGCAATAACAATCATGTGCAAAGCATGGAAAGAGATGCCATCAACCGCATGAAATGAGGAAGTATGAATCATTGGTGATGTAACATAAGCAAGCATAGTAATAAAGTCATGCAAACTAGTGGAGCGAAGATGCAACACACTAGAGTAAATCATGGCAAACATTAGCTAGAAGTACAGAGTACGTACGGTAAGCTAGGATGAAGCAGCGGCGCCGTGGTAGCAAGCAGCGGTAGGCGAGCGGGAGTAGCACGCGAGCGGCCGAGAGGTGGCGGGCACGTGCACTGTGCGGGGGCGGGGGCGGTGTCAGAACGGCGGACGGTGACAATAAAAGGCAGCGGCGGCACAGGCAAGCAGCGGTGACAGGTGCGAGCGGCGAGTGGCAGGCGCGGGCGGAGGGGCAGCGGCGTCGGCGCTAGAAGCAGCAGAAGAGCGGCAGAAGCAGTTTGCCGGTCCAAACTAGCGTGTGTACGGGGAGCGGCGGTGACCTTTGGAACGACGGCGACGTGCTGGAATTGTCATGCAGGCGACCATTTGGTCCGCCGCTTGGTCCTATCGAACAGCCACAGTGTCGCGCATCTACAGGTAGCAGTGGGTAATGCTGGGGTGGCCGGCATCGGTGGCAACGACAACGGTCAGCGGCGTGGACGGGACCGGAGCTCGTTGGGCACGGTGGCCGGGACATTTAACGGGTGCAGGCAAGGTAGAAGAGGGAGAGAGGAGGAGCGGGGGCTCACAACGTCCTGTAGGGGTGCAAAGGCGAGCTTGGGGGAGGCTCGCTGACGCCGGAGATGACGACCAAAACGACGGTGACTCGAGATTGCAGACATCCTCGCCCCACTCGAAGGAGAGGCGCCCGACTCAAGCCTGATGGCGCGGGCGGTGTAGGGGAGCAGGACGAAGCTGGTGGGCACAGCGGAGCGACGAGGGGTGGCTATTGAGCGCGGGATCAAAGCGGGCACGGCGGCGCCTGCGTCGGCCTCCTCTCCAGATCGATGGAGAGGGAGAGGTGGAGAGAGCAATGGGAGTGGTGAGCGAGTGGGGGAATGGGATCAAGGGGTTGGGGCGTGGCGCCCTTATCCCCTCCCGATGCTGCGGCGAGAGGGTGCGGCGGCGACCGCGGGCGCAATCGGGTGCGCCCGAGGAACAGGGAGGGGAGCACCTGGTGCGGGGGAGCTGGGCCGGCCCTGGTGGGCTTGGCCTAGGGGAAAGGCACGGGCCTTATCTCTTTTTCCCTTTGCGTATAATATTCTTGTGTTTTCTCTTTTCCTTTCTAGTTTTTTTTCTGTTTTCATTTTAGTTTTGTTTGTCTATTAGTTTTTTTAATATAATGTTAGCTCCTAAATTAGTATTTATAATTAGGCTACCACCATAATTAACTTGGTACATTAATTAAATAGTTTGCATTTGTTTATTAATTAAAAAGCATTTCAAAATTGGTTTTAGCCCCTGTTTTATTTAGTTTAGGGCACTTAAACACTTTATAAAAATGTTGGGCCACCACCATAATTAGTCATGGAATATTTGCCAAAAATTGTACATTTTAGTTTTGACATTCGAAAACTTTTAACTTTTGACTTTAATTTAAATTTGAATTTGGACCGGATTCGAACGAACGCGAGTTTAACAACAGTGATCATGATGACGTGGCATCATTAGCAGGGAATTATTGTAGATTAATTATCCGGACATCACAATTCTCCTCCACTACAAGAAATCTCGTCCCGAGATTTAAGAGGTAGAGTAAGGGGAAAAGACTCGGGAAGGACGGAGCTAAACACAAGATAGGTACCTAGGGGCTATCTCAGTGACGTGACATAGAAGCATCTCTTGAGTTGAAATTCAAGAAAGTCATCGAGAGTAAGGTAAGAAGGTGAAATAAGAAGTTTCAAGCGGGTAGGCAATCATTCGATGCCTGAAACAGGGCGTGAAAGGGGTTCAAAGCAACGTAAATAAGTATTGTGTCTGATACCAGAATTGATGATCTCTTGGAAGGTGGCTCGTGAATTACATACGAGGCCACTTGTGAGGAACAACCTTGGGAATAGGGGGTGTATAGGAGAGTCAGGTTTTGATCCTGTGGAGTTGTGGGTTATGGGCCCACCATGTGGGTTAACAGTAGAAAGAGTGGTGACATCTTGCATGGTCATGATAGCAAGGCAGGTCAGAGCATAGCATATTAGTTTTTTTGGCAACAACGTCGGTACCAAGGGCGAGGGACAAAGAGAACCATTTTCCTGCTCGTTGAACGAGGCGGGCCATTAGGCAAAGTTCTTGTCCATCGGTGGCTACTGGAATGTCATCAACAAGTAACAGGGTCTTACTGACATGGTTGTTCACCAAGGTGTTTACATAAGCGGAAGAATATTACTATTTATATCATATAGATCACAAGAAAGGTTAAAAAACAATGGAAAGGAAAATGTGATCATCAGATTAAACAGAACCACGAAAAGGAAAATGTGTTTAAACACATGTTTCAGGGGTATATCCTTCCCAAGGACAAGCAGAGCATGATATCCATGACAGGGTATAACATAGAAAACCCTTTAGGTAAGGGGAGATAAATTTCATGACATTGCCCATACAACGGTGTTTGGGATAATTGATAAAGGAAATTATCATTGTGCTTCAAATGTTCTTATTGAAATTCGGAGTACCACAGACATGCTTCGAGATAGCATTGACATGGTCTTCAAGCAAAGGTCAGACTTCGGATACACGAAGGATCCATCAGGAACAACTTGTAGAATAAGTTTTACAATTTCCTCATGGAAGAATGGATATCCTTGCTAAAAAGGAAATTATAACAATAGGTCCTCCGGTCAGGTGTTCTAGGCATGACATCACCTTACCGGGTCATATAAAGACCAATGTTGAAAATCATGGAAATATATTCCAACCACCATATCTGACCGAGATTCAGATCTGATTGTTGTTAGGATACGTCAGACTCAGGATGCCTGAGAAGAAAAGGTGCAACACAAATTAACGAGATGTCATTGTAAGATTCTCGGGAAATGAACTATGGAAACGAGTTCCGAAACAAGAGTTCATCATTTAACCAAGGAGAGGACGAGGAGGTGGCTGATGAACTCAGCGACAATTCATTGAGATTTTCAAAAGATAGATTTCCACACGTATGTGAACAAGGAGATAACATTTGTCAGATCAAATGATATAATAAGGTATGCTCGAGGAAAACATACAAGGTTAAACATTGGTTGAAAAGTGCACTCGAAATATGGTCTTAGGTAGCATGATCAATGTTAGAATGGCGATTCAATAATCAATAGTCTAATAATGAATGTTTGACCATTAACTTCGAAGCAATAGGGTTGCTAGAAGGGCATTATCCAAACAACACCATTCACCTGTTGGTATCCCGGTTAGAACCAACACGGGGACCAAGAAAGAATGGTGACGGTGAGAAGTATTATTATATCAAGAATTAATAGTTGAGGTAATTCTCTCAACAATCTTGACATAACAGATGGTAATAGTCCAAAATAGGAATCATAATATAAGTTGGATAGAAAGGAAACTACACAAAACATGAACAAGTTCTGTGTCGAAGGGAATGCGAGAATGCTATCGATGTTAATACAAATCATTGAGGGGGCAAGGATGGTGTTACTCATCCTGAATTCGACACACAACTTGGAAGAAGTCAATTGTTGACAATGACCACGACAAATTTGTTGAGAGGTTTCAAGAAGATGTAATCAATCGGCGACGACCTCAAGCCAAGGGAATGTTGAAGCAAAAGGTTATTATAACCATAGATAAGATATCATTTTAGAATTCGAGTTGGCTCTCAAGACCAACAATATGATGCTGAAAGTTTGATGTAAGCTTAGAGCACTGTCGGGATTGTGTCCCGGGGATGAAGGACATAGGTAGAATGGTCAAGCAGTCAGCTTGACGATGATGATGTAGTCAACTAGCTGGGAACGACCTGATCGAGTACAAAATCGTAAGGAATGAATATTACTAACATTTGTTGGATCGCAGTGCGGACTTGATTCACTATTTGGTGTCCCCGGTTAACGACAACCCAAAACCCAGGAAAATTGGAAGCGGTGAGAAATAACAGTTGATGAAGAACCCATAAGAAGTTATGCAGTTCCATGATATTCTCAAGATACCAGAGTGTAATACTTGACGGTAGATCAAAGTCAAAGTAAGGCTGGGGTATTGATCCACAGAAGACAAATGCTTAGCCTTGCCTGAGAAATGGGATCAAAGGAGAACAATATGGTCGGAACCATAGCTGCAAGAGATCAATTCACAGCCACGAGATGATACTATATCCAGGGGTAATTATTTTTACGAGAGACTTCCATGATAAGATCTGCATCGTGTCCTCGGGCATGAACACAAAGGTTCAAGGTCGACTCCCACTTCTTTAATGCATAAACTTCCATTCACTTCTCGTGTTTCAAAAATGACATTAGCATTGAAAATTTTACGAGGTGAAATACCAGATAAGTATAACCCATGATATCTTTCGGGTTCACACAGGTTAAGGAAGGCATAGGTTCAACGCATCAGGGTCTCTTAGGGACCTATACCACAAGTTTCAAGAGTAAATATCACCAGCTCAAAAGGAGAGCATGGTTGGCCAATCAGAGGATAGGATTTACCAATGGCATTACATATTAGAGAAAGAACTTCCAAAGTGAATGAATATGAAGGACGTTGTTGGATAAAATCCAACAAAGGATCCAATCGTCCTCAAGGGATCTGATGTGAGCATCGGTACTCGACAAGAGGAAGAAAGAATGCAAGGGGATGAGATTATAGGAACAACTGACTAATTCAAAGCTCAAATGCAAAATTTATATGATTTCCAAATCACGGGATTAGAAGCAAACGATTTGATTAAGGATGGATAAGTTGTGTACGCTTAGGGGTACAATCGATGCCAATCTGATTGGTCGAGAACCAGCTCATCTCTAAAATTATGTTTGAGCCGAAAGGATGAATTCTAGTTTCAACTGATGATTGCGACCATTCACAAACATATCGAATCAATGGACTCAAAATGATAAACACAAAGGATGCCAATAAGATTACTATACTTATGGGGTTAACCATAATGCAATCAAGCAAGAATTTTAAGAGCAATACGCTGTTGAGGACTTTCGGAAGAATGAATGGTATTTCGAAGACTTTTGTGAAATACATGAATCATCTGGGGATGAGCGGATATTCGATAAGTGCAAGAAATTATCCGTAGGGGTATTTAGGTGGCAAAGAACTGCAAGGTAGTAGGCACAAAATATTCTCGGAACAACAGAGAGAATTTTAGGGTATCTTGTAATAACAAGATCAACGAGGATGATTGTATGAATGGAAAGTGTACATGGTTATCCATATAGGTTTATCGATGGAAGGGAATTGTAAAAGCGATGGCATAAAGTCTCGAGAGAACCTCATAGAGTATCTTCCGAATCTTCTGGTGCAGTAGGCGATCATCTGTAACAAGGGGCTCTCCATGTGGATGTGATCACGAGACCCTAATGTTAGAGTTAGCAATTTCATTTAAAGCCAAATAGAAGAGAGACCAGAGTCCTAGAGTATGGGTTGAGGAATAAAAGATTCTAATACAACCCAATGGCAACATGGGCCCATGGGCCGCACAACCATGTTAGTAAAACAATTTTCATCGACTAGATTCAACTTCGGCCAAGGAGTGTCGAAGGGGGATTCCTACAGACAGTCGGCTCTGATACCAACTTGTGATGCCCCCGATTCAATCATACACTAATTGATGAGGATATGACTACCTTGGATACGACCAAAAATATTGCATACATGCATATTTGTCAGGTGATTTCTTGTGCAAACTATTCAATAATCTATTTATGTTATCCAGAACAAAAATACTTCACACACTTCTGTGTTTTGTCTAATTGTAGGTGTATGGGACATTTGTGAAATCCACATATGAAGATAAGGGAAAAGTAGAAGTTTAGGTTCTGTACAAAAAGTCCTCTCATGTCACTTTTGGGCCAATAGAAGATAGAGTTCAAGTCTCTCACATTCTGGATTCAGATTCGGACTTCACAGACATACCTGACTCAAAACATCAACAACTTTTTCATACGGACTCCAAATTGGGTGATTCTTTTTTTGTTGGAAAGTAGATTTCGTGCTCTTTCCAACCCAATTGGAATCACCTTAAAATTCGTCCGGAGCATTGAGATATCGACGAAACAATCTGATGTTGCAGCAGAATCCGAGTCAAACAACAAGTCCAAAGGTGTTGCACCACCTCCACTTGGGCCCATGAGCCTTGTATGACCTAGGGTTAGTTTTAGGCTGCCTTGGGACGTCCTTCCACCTCCTTGGCCATCACCCCTCGCTCCTATATAAGTAGATCCATTTAGTAGCTTTTTCCTTAGGTTTTGTTTAGATTAAAGTTCGCCATAGCTGCAACTTCGCGTACTTCATTTGTGTTCAACGACCAGACAAAGGCGTCACGAAACCCCACCTTGATCAATAAATTTTTCATCTTATATTCGCAATATCCAGATTGCAATCTTAGTTTCTTGCTTGTTCTTTGTTTTCCTACAGAAATAGACCTTCGTGGTCAGGTTGATCGTGCTCCGGCGTGGTCAATAACCTCTCGGAGTTGTTTTAGTGATTGCTAAGGCGCGACGTCCTCGCACGTTCGTAGTCGGATCATCAAAGTCTACTTCCTCCAAAACGATAGCCACCATCTCATCGAAAGACGGGACACATTTGCCTCTATCAAGTGGATCAGTTTTCAGATTGTTCGGTGAGAATTTCCAGTTTTCCGTAGATTAGATTTTTTCTTACCTATTGTCCAAAAAAAGCCACAAAAAAAGTTAGATCTATTCATCCTTTGTCCAAGCCAGTCTGAGCCTTTGCAATTTTATTTTCATTGCTTGCATAGTTGAATTATCGGTTGCATCATCGTGTCGAGTTGCTGGTCTTAGTGTCTAGTTCATTTAGAGTTTTGAGTTCTGTTCACATTAGTCACACCACCGCTGCATCGTTATCCCTTCCGCTGTCCACCATCCATCCATCAATTTCCACCACGTGCTACCCACCGTTCATTTTCATAATCATAGTTGAGATCGTTTATATCTTCGCTTGATCCAATCTGCATCTTATCTAGTTTGTTTTGGAAAGAGGGGAAGAGAAAAAAAGACAGAGAAAAAAAGAGAGAAAAAGGTAAAAAAAAGTCTAATAAAAAAAGGAGAGAAAGAAAAAGAAGTGTGAGGAAAAAAAGAGAGAAGAAGAAAAAAGACAAAATTCGGATATATCTAGACTCAATCTCGTAATTGAATTCGGATTGGAGTCTATTTCGTGCGCTGTTCAGTAAAACAACCATAACTTCTTCATATGAAGTCCGTTTTGGCTCCGCAAGTACTCAAATAAAAGCTAGCGATGTGCCGCATCTAAATAGATGCATAAGCTAGTTCAATATTTGGCACCTCAAAATCGGCTTCTAAATAGGTCTTTTTTCCCTCCGAAGTTCATGAACACAGCTTATTCCAGTTTTTCGGGCCAGTTTTACAATTTTTTGACTCCTCATATCAACTCGGAATTGAGTGATTCCTTTTGCGTTTGAAAGCTTGAGTCAGTATCATTCTCGGAAAAAAAATATCAAAAAAATTGGCACAAACTTTTCTAGTGGAAAATTGGAGAGAAAGTTGTTGATATATCCCGCTTGGCTGTTGTTTCACATCATTATCTTTACTGCTATTGTGATCTTCACTTATATCTTGCTATCCAGAGCTACTTCATATCCTTTATTGATGCTAGTTGTGCTATGGTGTGACCTCATTAGTATTCTAGGCTCGTGTCTCTAGTTCGGTCTAGCCTAGGACCAGCACAGTACCATCGTTGAGCATTTATTCAACATTGCATCTCTGAATTGATTATTGCTAATATTTTGCTAGCAACTATAGCCAACCCAGCTCCATATATTTCTACACCGTGTATACGTATGTTCCCCTGGCAATTGTTTTACACAATCATCGGAGTTATTTGACACCGCTGGTTTCCTGTCACCACCTGCCGCATGGTAAGAACTTGTAAGATATTGAGATTTGCTATACTGTGAGCGTTTTACCACCACTTCCAAGTAGTTCATAGGAACATTTTTTTGGATTCTGTTTCTTGTTTGTACTAATCATGACAGGATCCAGAGTCAATTCATGGGCTTTGTCGATCGTGGGAGACATGCCACCACCTTTGCAAATACCACAACTGTCACAAGAGGTGCACAAACATCCAAATGCACATGACCGGGTTAATGTATTTATACCACCATTTAATGTCCATTTTAGACCTGCTTTATATATTGAATGGGAGTTCAACATAAAAAATATATTTGCTTCCCATATTTTGATGAACATAAAAAGGTTAAGGTTGTGGTTGGTTCTTTCACTGGTTATGCTTTGGTTTGGTGGAGTGAATATTGTCGGTTACACCCTGATTATATACCTACTACTTGGGATGATTTGAAACTTGCCATGCGACATACTTTTGTTCCTGCTTATTATACCCGCGGCATGATTAAGAAGTTGCAACATTTAAAACAAGGTAGTGGCACTGTAGTAAAATATTATGATGATTTACAAACTACCTTGTTGCACTCCTCTTTAGAAGAAAGTGAAGATGATTTTGTGGATAGATTTTGGGGAGGATTAAACCGTGATATTCAAGAGATATTAATTTATGAACAGTGTTATCCTATGGATCATTTGTTTCGTCTTGCTTGCAAAGCTGAACAGGAAATAAAACGACCTGTTGCCCACGAGGAGAACAAGCGCACGGTGCACATTCCAAGAGTTGATATGATTGTTCCTTCAACTACTAGGCATACTATGACAACCATATCTGTTGTTGTGAGGACTACATCACCTCCACCATGTGACACATCGCCCCCGAGAGTCGCTACATCATCTGAGTTGATCATAAGAGGAAATGACAAAGGTACTGATCTTCCATCTCTACATGAGAATGATGAATGCCTTGTCAATTTGAATGCACCATCTAATGAGCTACCCACTACTTTGATCGTACCACCTATTTTAGAGGACTATGTTGATAATTTGACTTTGCCATATGATCAAACAACTAAAATACCAACAATTTTGAGTGCATCCATTGAATTAACTGTTGATGCAAAAAACAATGTTTAATCATTTTGATATGACCTCTAATCTTGGTGATGATTCTATGTCCAATGACTTATTGCATGTTTGCTTATTTAAGCATGTTGTAGCATGTAAATTTGATGCAAGTAAGATTTATTCACCAATGTTGGGATAGTTTAATGGTGAACATTGTCAATCTTTTGAAATGAATAAGAGCTTCACTTATATGTGCAAACTGAGTTGCAATATTTTTATGCCTTCTACTTCTTGTGATAATTTTTTGGCTTTATATTTTATGGACTATGAAAGTTACTCATGTATACATGTGTCATATGTGTAAAAATCAAGGGAAGTAAAAATGGATGACATATACATACACAACATGTAGACCTTGTCTCTTTTGTTAGCCACATTTCATATTAAGCAACGCCAATGACGGCTTTGTTTTTAAGATGGGGAGGATCATGAGGACATGACTACCTTGGATATGACCAAAAATATTGTATACATGCATATTTGTCAGGTGATTTCTAGTGCAGACTTTTCAATAATCTATTTATGTTATCCAGAACAAAAATACTTCACACACTTTTGTGTTTTGTCTAATTGTAGGTATATGGGACATTTGTACAATCCACATATGAAGATAAGGGAAAAGGAGAAGTTTAGGTTTTGTACAAAAAGTCCTATCATGTTACTTTTGGGCCAAGAGAAGATAGAGTCCAAGGCTCTCACGTTCTGGATTCCGATTCGAACTGCACAGACATACCTGAATCAAAACGTCAACAACTTTTTCATACGGACTCCAAATTGGGTGATTATTTTTTTGTTGGAAAGTAGATTTTGTGATCTTTCCAACCCAATTGGAATCACCTTAAAATTCGTCTGGAGCATTGAGATATCGACGAAACAATCTGATGCTGCAGCAGAATCCGAGTCAAACAACAAGTCCAAAGGGGTTGCACCACCTCCACTCTGGCCCATGAGCCTTGTATGACCTAGGGTTAGTTTTAGGCTTCCTTGGGACGTCCTTCCACCTCCTTGGCCGTCACCCCTTGCTCCTATATAAGTAGATCCATCTAGACTTTTTTCCTTGGGTTTTGTTTAGATTAAAGTTCGCCATAGCTGCAACTTCGTGTACTTCGTTTGTGTTCAACGACCAGACAAATGCGTCACAGAACCCCACCTTGATCAATAAAGCTTTCATCTTATATTCAAATTATCCAGATTGCAATCTAAGTTTCTTGCTTGTTCTTCGTTTGCCTACTGGAAACAGACCTTTGTGGTCAGGTTGATCGTGCTCCAGCGTGGTCAATAACCTCTCGGAGTTGGTTTAGCGATTGCTAAGGTGCGACGTCCTCGCACGTTCGTAGTCGGATAATCAAAGTCGACTTCTTCCAAAATGATAGCCACCATCTCATTGAAAGACGGGACACCTTTGCCTCTATCACTAATCATACACGCAAACATGTACGGTCAAGATTAGGGACTCACGGGAAGATATCACAACACAACTCTAAAATTATAATAAGTCATACAAGCATCATATTACAAGCCATGGGCCTCGAGGGCTCGAATAGAAGAGCTCGATCATAGATGAGTCTGCGGAAGCAACAATATCTGAGTACAGACATAGGTTAAACAAGTTTGCCTTAAGAAGGCTAGCACAAAAGTAGCAAAGATCAAAAAGGCAAGGCCTCCTGCCTGGGACCTCCTAAGCACTCCTGAAAGTTGAACTCCACGTAGAATCATCCTCGGGATCCTATGGCTCCTGGGCTCCATCATATGATCGCAATAACCGGGAAAGGGGGGAAAGAAATAGCAAAGCAACCATGAGTACTCATCCAAAGTACTCGCAAGCAAGGATCTACACTACATATGCATTGGTATCAAATGGAAAAGGGTAGCATATGTGGATTGAACTGCAGAATGCCAGAATAAGAGGGGGATAGCTAGTCCTATCGAAGACTACGCTTCTGGCAGCCTCCATCTTGAAGTATATAGAAGAGAGTGGATGGTAGGTTCACCAAGTAGCATCGTATAGCATAATCCTACCCGGCGATCCTACCCTCATCGCCCTGTGAGAGAGCGATCACCGGGTTGTATCTGGCACTCGAAAGGGTGTGTTTTATTAAGTATCCGGTTCTAGTTGTCATAAGGTTAAGGTACAACTCCGGGTCGCCCTTTTACCGAGGGACATGGCTATTCGAATTGATAAACTTCCCTACAGGGGTGCACCACATAACCCAACACGCTCGATCCCTCTGGCTGGACACACTTTCCTGGGTCATGCCCGGCCTCGGAAGATCAACATGTCGCAGCCCTACCTAGGCACAACAGAGAGGTCGGCACGCCGGTCTAAATCCTATGGCGCAGGGGTCTGGGCCCATCGTCCATTGCACACGTTGATGAGGACATCAATACAATTGTTACACCCACAGCCCCTGCTGCTATACATACTGGACCAATTACTAGAGCTCGTGCACGCCAACTAAATTATCAGGTACTTTCATTTCTTGGTAATGATTCTAATGTTCATGAGAATATGATGCTGCCTAAATTGGATACATTTGTTTTGCTTACAAATGAAGGGCCTAGCTTGGAGAAGGATGAACATTGGAGCAAGAACAAGCATGGAGATGATGGCATGCGCAAGGGGAACAAGAACGGAGTTACAAGTGATGATTTCAGGACTTTGAAGCCACCATAATGTGTGCATGAAGCCTTGGACGAAATATACAAGATGCCACTTCATAAATTTCGTCCCGAGGCTATTTTAGGTGCTGCGTCACCTTATTATTGGGCCAGGCCCATGTAATTTCGAAATACATAAGTATAGGCTATTTTTAGAGTTCGTATGTGTGGGGAAACAAGAGATAGGGTTGATTTCGGACCCCTCCACCAAGGGCCACGAAATCCACCCCCTCTTCCTCCATATATACAGCCCTTAGGGCATCGTTTAGACCTTGGGTTTTGTTTAGATTAAAAGTTCGCCATAGCTGCAACTTCGCGTACTTCGTTTGTGTTCAACGACCAGACAAAGGCGTCACAGAACCCCACCTTGATCAATAAAGCTTTCATCTTATATTCGCAATATCCAGATTGCAATCTTAGTTTCTTGCTTGTTCTTCGTTTGCTCGCAGGAAACAGACCCTCGTGGTCAGGTTGATCGTGCTCCGGCGTGGTCAATAACCTCTCGGAGTTGGTTTAGCGATTGCTAAGGCGCGACGTCCTCGCACGTTCGTAGTCGGATCGTCAAAGTCGACTTCCACCAAAGCGATATCCATCATCTCATCGAAAGATCGGGACCCTCGCCTCTATCAATATATATCTTACTTGGGAGTTAGAAACTGAACAACGATTTACATGTTTACAATATCCTGAGGAGAGACGAGTTGCTGCTGCTGTTTGTGCTTTCACTAGTTTTGCATGTGTATGGTGGTCTAAACATTGTAGATTATATCCTATTCCAACTACTTGGGCTGCTTTGAAAACTGCTATGCGTACGCGTTGGGTTCCACCATATTATCAACGTGAATTGCTTCAAAAATTGCAGCGTTTAAGACAAGGGAAAAATTCTGTAGAAGAATATTATCAGGAATTACAAACTGGCATGATTAGATGTGGTATTGTTGAGGAGAATGAAGCTATGCTTGCACGTTTTCTGGGTGGATTAAATAGAGAGATTCAGACCATTCTAGACTATAAGGAGTATACTAATATCACTCGTTTATTCCATCTTGCTTGTAAAGCTGAACGTGAAGTGCAGGATCGACAAGCATTGGGGCGAACTAACTTTTCTGCAGGCCGACCTTCATCATGGACACCACATGCATCTTCTACTTCAACTGCACCAGCACCTCCATCCGGTGCCACCTCCAGCTGTGATACAAGAAAACAGGCACAACCACCATTATCTGCCAAGAGCGCACCTGCGGGGCCTGCACAGCGTTCTTCTTCTTCCATGGCATCAACAGGGCACACAAGTGATATTATTTGTCGTCGTTGTAAGGGAGGAGGTCATTATGCGAGAGAATGCAAATCTCCGCGTGTGATGATTGCTACCGCGGATGGTGGATATGAGTCCGCTAGTGACTATGATGAGGAGACTTTGGCTCTTATTACACGTGAAGAACATGGTGGAGATGATTCTGATCATGAGAGGCAATACATGGCTCCTGAAGACGCTGACAGGTATGAATGTTTAGTTGCTCAACGTGTTTTGAGTGTGCAGGTCACACAAGCTGAGCAAAATCAGAGGCACAATTTGTTCCATACCAAAGGAGTTGTGAAGGAACGTTCTGTGCGCGTCATAATAGACGGAGGGAGCTGCAACAACTTGGCTAGCATGGAGATGGTGGAGAAGCTTTCTCTCACCACAAGACCACATCCACATCCTTACTACATCCAATGGTTCAACAACAGCGGCAAGGTTAAGGTAACACGTACTGTTCGTGTGCATTTTAGTATCTCTACATATGCTGATTATGTTGATTGTGATGTGGTACCTATGCAAGCATGTTCCTTATTACTTGGTAGACCATGGCAATTTGATAAAAATTCTGTACACCATGGTAGAAACAATCACTATACTCTTGTTCATAAGGATAAAAATATTACTTTGCTTCCTATGACTCCTGATTCCATTTTGAAAGATGATATTAATAGAGCTAATAAAGCAAAACAGGAGACGAATAAGAGTGAAAATCAGATTGTGGCAAAAGAATTTGAGCAACAAATGAAGCCTAATAATAAACCATCTAGTGTTGCTCCTGAAATTAAATTGAAAAGTGCATGTTTATTTGCCACCAAATCTGATATTGATGAGCTAGATTTCAGCAAATCTGTTTGCTATGCTTTTGTGTGCAAAGAGGCATTATTTTCATTCGAGGACGTGCCTTCCTCTTTGCCTCCTGCTGTCACTAACATTTTGCAGGAGTTTGCTGACGTCTTTTGATGAGGACATCAATACAATTGTTACACCCACAGCCCCTGCTGCTATACATACTGGACCAATTACTAGAGCTCGTGCACGCCAACTAAATTACCAGGTACTTTCGTTTCTTGGTAATGATTCTAATGTTCATGAGAATATGATGCTGCCTAAATTGGATACATTTGTTTTGCTTACAAATGAAGGGCCTAGCTTGGAGAAGGATGAACATTGGAGCAAGAACAAGCATGAAGATGATGGCATGCGCAAGGGGAACAAGAACGGAGTTACAAGTGATGATTTCAGGAGTTTGAAGCCACCATAATGGGTGCATGAAGCCTTGGACGAAATATACAAGATGCCACTTCATAAATTTCGTCCCGAGGCTATTTTAGGTGCTGCGTCACCTTATTATTGGGCCAGGCCCATGTAATTTCGAAATACATAAGTATAGGCTATTTTTAGAGTCCGTGTGTGTGGGGAAACAAGAGATAGGGTTGATTTCGGACCCCTCCACCAAGGGCCACGAAATTCCCCCCTCTTCCTCCATATATACAGCCCTTAGGGCATCGTTTAGACTTTGGGTTTTGTTTAGATTAAAAGTTCGCCATAGCTGCAACTTCGCGTACTTCGTTTGTGTTCAACGACCAGACAAAGGCGTCACAGAACCCCACCTTGATCAATAAAGCTTTCATCTTATATTCGCAATATCCAGATTGCAATCTTAGTTTCTTGCTTGTTCTTCGTTTGCTCGCAGGAAACAGACCCTCGTGGTCAGGTTGATCGTGCTCCGGCGTGGTCAATAACCTCTCGGAGTGGGTTTAGCGATTGCTAAGGCGCGACGTCCTCGCACGTTCGTAGTCGGATCGTCAAAGTCGACTTCCACCAAAGCGAAATCCACCATCTCATCGAAAGACGGGACACCTTTGCCTCTATCAAGTGGTATCAGATTTCCAGGTTGCTCGGTGAGATTTTACAGTTTTTCGTAGTTTAGATCGAGTCTGTTCTTCATACCTACAGTCCACGAAAAAGCCAAAAAAAATTAGGGTTAGTTCATCATATCCGAACCAATCTGAGCCTTTGCATAATCTTTTTAGGGTTTTGCTTTGTTGAATTTGCGGTTGCATCGTCGTGTCTAGTTGCTGGTCTTAGAGTCTAGTCTTTTAGAGTTTCGAGTTCTGGTCATAAGTTGTCACGCCGCCGCCGCACCATCATCATCGCCCCTGCCATCTACCACCACCGCACCGAATCCGTATCCATATACCACCACCAATCCGTGTCCATATACCACCACCGATCCATATCCATATACTACCACCGCTACCACCACCGCTGCCATATACCACCAGCATATATCCACCACCAATCCGAGTTCCTTGCTTATTAGGTTTGTTTTCGGGATCCATCCAGATTCCGATTCGTGTTTCCTTGCCGGAGTAGGTTTCGGAAAAAAAAAGAGTCGGGTAGCCACGCTCCGTTTAGGCCCAAAAAATTTCGAAAACGCATTTTTCGAAAAAAATTCTGGCTATCCTATTTTTAGGTGTTTCTGAGTGTTTTGAGACAGGTGCCATTATAGGAAGTTTTTTTTGACCCGTTTCCAGTTTTTGGGTCCGGGCAGTCGAAAAAAAAAAAAATTGGTCGAAAAATTTCGTGCCCATCCTGTCAGTTTGAGCTAGGAAGAGTTTTGAGACACTCGCCATTATAGTGATTTTTCGCAAAAAAAAAAGCAGCGCAAAAAAAAAGAGCGCAAAAAAAAGAGCGAAAAAAAAATAATATTCAGAGTGTGCTTTTCCCTTGTTTACGTGCCGCGCCGTGATTTTGTTGGTGTTCTAGGCTCGCGTCTCTAGCACAGTCTAGCCTAGGACCAGCACAGTACCGTCGTTGAGCGTTTATTCAACTTTGCATCTCTGAATTGATTATTGCTGACCCTTTTTGCTACCATAGTATAAGCCTTCCCAGCTCCACATACATCTACGTCGTGCGTTTGACTCTCCCTGGTAATCGCTCTATCCAAAGCTTTGAGAGTTTTTGACTACAACGGTTGCCGATCACCGCCTGCTGCTAGGTAAGAACTGGTAAGAATTTGAGATTTGCTTGACGGATTTGTGACACCCACCACCACCACTTGTTCGTAGTCTGTAGGATCATATTCTTGTGTGTTTCTATTGCTGCTAACCATGCCAGGATCACAAGCCGACGAGATTGACTGGGAGAATTTATCGAACAAGGAGCTTCATGATAAGTTTCAGCAAATGATGACTGAACAGGTGCAAGATGTGCTGAACAATTTTGAAGAGGCCATGGAGAAGATCACTGGCCTTGAGAAGACGTTCGAAACAAAGCTCGATAACAAGTTTAATGAATTGCTCGCGCGTCTTCCACCACCACCACCCGCTGCACCTAACGCACCTCTCCAACAACAACAACAACGACTACCTCCACGTCGCGAAGCAGACCTCCGCCGAGCAAGCCGTGTTCCTCTTGCGTTTGGCCAAACTGTTGGTGCTGATGTTGATACTTTTGTGGCTCCTGCTGCTGATGCGGAGGAGGATGATTATGTGGGAGATTATGAGGATGAGGTTGATCAAAATCAACACTACGTGCAGCCACCTGTACCACCACCAGCAGGTCGACCTCAGGTATATATTCGTAATGGTAGGCCTGCACCACCACCTCAGGTACGAGATGATGTCCATATTCCTAAACTGAAATTGAATATTCCACCATTTGAGGGTAGATATGTTCCTGATATATATCTTACTTGGGAGTTAGAAACTGAACAACGATTTACATGTTTACAATATCCTGAGGAGAGACGAGTTGCTGCTGCTGTTTGTGCTTTCACTAGTTTTGCATGTGTATGGTGGTCTGAACATTGTAGATTATATCCTATTCCAACTACTTGGGCTGCTTTGAAAACTGCTATGCGTACGCGTTGGGTTCCACCATATTATCAACGTGAATTGCTTCAAAAATTGCAGTGTTTAAGACAAGGGAAAAATTCTGTAGAAGAATATTATCAGGAATTACAAACTGGCATGATTAGATGTGGTATTGTTGAGGAGAATGAAGCTATGCTTGCACGTTTTCTGGGTGGATTAAATAGAGAGATTCAGACCATTCTAGACTATAAGGAGTATACTTGATGAGGACATCAATACAATTGTTACACCCACAGCCCCTGCTGCTATACATACTGGACCAATTACTAGAGCTCGTGCACGCCAACTAAATTACCAGGTACTTTCGTTTCTTGGTAATGATTCTAATGTTCATGAGAATATGATGCTGCCTAAATTGGATACATTTGTTTTGCTTACAAATGAAGGGCCTAGCTTGGAGAAGGATGAACATTGGAGCAAGAACAAGCATGGAGATGATGGCATGCGCAAGGGGAGCAAGAACG
This sequence comes from Triticum dicoccoides, assembly GCF_002162155.2. Lineage (NCBI taxonomy): Eukaryota > Viridiplantae > Streptophyta > Magnoliopsida > Poales > Poaceae > Triticum > Triticum dicoccoides. Next base: position 381,682,651 of record NC_041392.1, on the reverse strand, counting down.
GAGTTACAAGTGATGATTTCAGGACTTTGAAGCCACCATAATGGGTGCATGAAGCCTTGGACGAAATATACAAGATGCCACTTCATAAATTTCGTCCCGAGGCTATTTTAGGTGCTACGTCACCTTATTATTGGGCCAGGCCCATGTAATATCGAAATACATAAGTATAGGCTATTTTTAGAGTCCGTATGTGTGGGGAAACAAGAGATAGGGTTGATTTCGGACCCCTCCACCAAGGGCCACGAAATTCCCCCCTCTTCCTCCATATATACAGCCCTTAGGGCATCGTTTAGACTTTGGGTTTTGTTTAGATTAAAAGTTCGCCATAGCTGCAACTTCGCGTACTTCGTTTGTGTTCAACGACCAGACAAAGGCGTCACAGAACCCCACCTTGATCAATAAAGCTTTCATCTTATATTCGCAATATCCAGATTGCAATCTTAGTTTCTTGCTTGTTCTTCGTTTGCTCGCAGGAAACAGACCCTCGTGGTCAGGTTGATCGTGCTCCGGCGTGGTCAATAACCTCTCGGAGTTGGTTTAGCGATTGCAAAGGCGCGACGTCCTCGCACGTTCGTAGTCGGATCGTCAAAGTCGACTTCCACCAAAACGAAATCCACCATCTCATCGAAAGACGGGACACCTTTGCCTCTATCACTGCTGCTGGGTAAGAACTGGTAAGAATTTGAGATTTGCTTGACGGATTTGTGACACCCACCACCACCACTTGTTCGTAGTCTGTAGGATCATATTCTTGTGTGTTTCTATTGCTGCTAACCATGCCAGGATCACAAGCCGACGAGATTGACTGGGAGAATTTATCGACCAAGGAGCTTCATGATAAGTTTCAGCAAATGATGACTGAACAGGTGCAAGATGTGCTGAACAATTTTGAAGAGGCCATGGAGAAGATCACTGGCCTTGAGAAGACGTTCGAAACAAAGCTCGATAACAAGTTTAATGAATTGCTCGCGCGTCTTCCACCACCACCACCCGCTGCACCTAACGCACCTCTCCAACAACAACAACAACGACTACCTCCACGTCGCGAAGCAGACCTCCGCCGAGCAAGCCGTGTTCCTCTTGCGTTTGGCCAAACTGTTGGTGCTGCTGTTGATACTTCTGTGGCTCCTGCTGCTGATGCGGAGGAGGATGATTATGTGGGAGATTATGAGGATGAGGTTGATCAAAATCAACACTACGTGCAGCCACCTGTACCACCACCAGCAGGTCGACCTCAGGTATATATTCGTAATGGTAGGCCTGCACCACCACCTCAGGTACGAGATGATGTCCATATTCCTAAACTGAAATTGAATATTCCACCATTTGAGGGTAGATATGTTCCTGATATATATCTTACTTGGGAGTTAGAAACTGAACAACGATTTACATGTTTACAATATCCTGGGGAGAGACGAGTTGCTGCTGCTGTTTGTGCTTTCACTAGTTTTGCATGTGTATGGTGGTCTGAACATTGTAGATTGTATCCTATTCCAACTACTTGGGCTGCTTTGAAAACTGCTATGCGTACGCGTTGGGTTCCACCATATTATCAACGTGAATTGCTTCAAAAATTGCAGCGTTTAAGACAAGGAAAAAATTCTGTAGAAGAATATTATCAGGAATTACAAACTGGCATGATTAGATGTGGTATTGTTGAGGAGAATGAAGCTATGCTTGCACGTTTTCTGGGTGGATTAAATAGAGAGATTCAGACCATTCTAGACTATAAGGAGTATACTAATATCACTCGTTTATTCCATCTTGCTTGTAAAGCTGAACGTGAAGTGCAGGATCAACAAGCATTGGGGCGAACTAACTTTTCTGCAGGCCGACCTTCATCATGGACACTACGTGCATCTTCTACTTCAACTGCACCAGCACCTCCATCCGGTGCCACCTCCAGCCGTGATACAAGAAAACAGGCACAACCACCATTATCTGCCAAGAGCGCACCTGCGGGGCCTGCACAGCGTTCTTCTTCTTCCATGGCATCAACAGGGCACACAAGTGATATTATTTGTCGTCGTTGTAAGGGAGGAGGTCATTATGCGAGAGAATGCAAATCTCCGCGTGTGATGATTGCTACCGCGGATGGTGGATATGAGTCCGCTAGTGACTATGATGAGGAGACTTTGGCTCTTATTACACGTGAAGAACATGGTGGAGATGATTCTGATCATGAGACGCAATACATGGCTCCTGAAGACGCTGACAGGTATGAATGTTTAGTTGCTCAACGTGTTTTGAGTGTGCAGGTCACACAAGCTGAGCAAAATCAGAGGCACAATTTGTTCCATACCAAGGGAGTTGTGAAGGAACGTTCTGTGCGCGTCATAATAGGCGGAGGGAGCTGCAACAACTTGGCTAGCATGGAGATGGTGGAGAAGCTTTCTCTCACCACAAGACCACATCCACATCCTTACTACATCCAATGGTTCAACAACAGCGGCAAGGTTAAGGTAACACGTACTGTTCGTGTGCATTTTAGTATCTCTACATATGCTGATTATGTTGATTGTGATGTGGTACCTATGCAAGCATGTTCCTTATTACTTGGTAGACCATGGCAATTTGATAAAAATTCTGTACACCATGGTAGAAACAATCACTATACTCTTGTTCATAAGGATAAAAACATTACTTTGCTTCCTATGACTCCTGATTCCATTTTGAAAGATGATATTAATAGAGCTAATAAAGCAAAACAGGAGACGAATAAGAGTGAAAATCAGATTGTGGCAAAAGAATTTGAGCAACAAATGAAGCCTAACAATAAACCATCTAGTGTTGCTTCTGAAATTAAATTGAAAAGTGCATGTTTATTTGCCACCAAATCTGATATTGATGAGCTAGATTTCGGCAAATCTGTTTGCTATGCTTTTGTGTGCAAAGAGGCATTATTTTCATTCGAGGACGTGCCTTCCTCTTTGCCTCCTGCTGTCACTAACATTTTGCAGGAGTTCGCTGACGTCTTTCCACAAGACGTGCCACCGGGATTACCGCCTATTCGAGGGATTGAGCATCAGATTGACTTAATTCCCGGTGCTTCACTACCAAACCGTGCACCATACCGTACCAATCCAGAGGAGACGAAGGAGATTATGCGTCAAGTACAAGAGCTTCTCGACAAAGGTTATATACGCGAATCCCTTAGTCCTTGTGCTGTTCCTATTATTCTAGTGCCGAAAAAGGATGGTACATCACGTATGTGTGTTGATTGTAGAGGCATTAATAATATTACTATTAGTTATCGTCATCCTATTCCTAGGCTAGATGATATGCTTGATGAATTGAGTGGCTCTACAATATTCTCCAAAGTTGATTTGCGTAGTGGCTACCATCAAATTCGTATGAAATTGGGAGATGAATGGAAAACAGCATTTAAAACTAAGTTTGGATTATATGAGTGGTTAGTCATGCCTTTTGGGTTAACTAATGCACCTAGTACTTTCATGAGATTAATGAACGAAGTTTTACGTGCTTTCATTGGACGATTTGTGGTAGTTTACTTTGATGACATATTGATTTATAGCAGATCTTTGGAAGAACATTTGGAACATTTACGTGCTGTTTTTATTGCTCTACGTGATGCACGTTTGTTTGGTAACCTTGGGAAGTGCACCTTTTGCACCGACCGAGTATCTTTTCTTGGCTATGTTGTTACTTGATAGAGGCAAAGGTGTCCCGTCTTTCGATGAGATGGTGGATTTCGCTTTGGTGGAAGTCGACTTTGACGATCCGACTACGAACGTGCGAGGACGTCGCGCCTTAGCAATCGCTAAACCAACTCCGAGAGGTTATTGACCACGCCGGAGCACGATCAACCTGACCACGAGGGTCTGTTTCCTGCGAGCAAACGAAGAACAAGCAAGAAACTAAGATTGCAATCTGGATATTGCGAATATAAGATGAAAGCTTTATTGATCAAGGTGGGGTTCTGTGACGCCTTTGTCTGGTCGTTGAACACAAACGAAGTACGCGAAGTTGCAGCTATGGCGAACTTTTAATCTAAACAAAACCCAAGGTCTAACCGATGCCCTAAGGGCTGTATATATGGAGGAAGAGGGGGTGGATTTCGTGGCCCTTGGTGGAGGGGTCCGAAATCAACCCTATCTCTTGTTTCCCCACACATACGGACTCTAAAAATAGCCTATACTTATGTATTTCGAAATTACATGGGCCTGGCCCAATAATAAGGTGACGCAGCACCTAAAATAGCCTCGGGACGAAATTTATGAAGTGGCATCTTGTATATTTCGTCCAAGGCTTCATGCACACATTATGGTGGCTTCAAAGTCCTGAAATCATCACTTGTAACTCCGTTCTTGTTCCCCTTGCGCATGCCATCATCTCCATGCTTGTTCTTGCTCCAATGTTCATCCTTCTCCAAGCTAGGCCCTTCATTTGTAAGCAAAACAAATGTATCCAATTTAGGCAGCATCATATTCTCATGAACATTAGAATCATTACCAAGAAATGAAAGTACCTGATAATTTAGTTGGCGTGCATGAGCTCTAGTAATTGGTCCAGTATGTATAGCAGCAGGGGCTGTGGGTGTAACAATTGTATTGATGTCCTCATCATCCTCCCCTTCTTGAAATGAAGTCGTCCTCGACGGAAGTTCATCTTCCTCACCCACATAATGCTTCAAATCTGCAATGTTAAAAGTGGGACTAACCCCAAAATCTGCAGGCAACTCAAGTTTATATGCATTATCATTTATTTTCTCTAACACCTTAAAGGGACCATCAGCACGTGGCATTAGCTTTGATTTGCGCAAATCAGGAAATCTATCCTTACGCAAATGTAACCAAACAAGATCTCCAGGTGCAAACACAACATGTTTTCTACCCTTATCTCCAGCAAGTTTATATTTAGCATTCATACGCTCAATGTTTTCCTTAGTTAACTCATGCATTTTTAAAATCAATTCAGCACGTTGTTTAGCATCAAAATTAACCTTCTCCGAAGATGGAAGAGGCAACAAATCAATAGGTGCACGAGGTAGGAAACCATACAAAACTTCAAAAGGGCACATCTTAGTAGTAGAATGCAATGAACGATTATAAGCATTCCTCCCACATTTTCTTATTATTCTTCAAAACAGCCCTAAGCATAGTAGACAACGTTCTATTGACTACTTCAGTTTGTCCATCAGTTTGGGGGTGACAAGTAGTACTAAAAAGCAGTTTAGTCCCCAACTTAGCCCATAAACATCTCCAAAAGTGGCTAAGAAATTTAGTATCACGATCTGAAACAATAGTATTTGGCACACCATGCAAGCGAATAATTTCACGAAAGAACAAATCAGCAACATTAACAGCATCATCGCTTTTATGACATGGTATAAAGTGTGCCATTTTCGAGAATCTATCCACGACAACAAATATGCTATCCCTCCCCTTCTTTGTTCGAGGTAAACCTAAAACAAAGTCCATAGATATATCCTCCCAAGGAACACTAGGTACAGGCAAAGGCATATATAAACCATGAGGATTGAGTCGTGACTTAGCTTTTTGACATGTAGTGCATCGAGCAATAAAACGCTCAACATCCCGTCTCATCTTTGGCCAAAAGAAATGTGTAGCAAGTTGATGAGGACATCAATACAATTGTTACACCCACAGCCCCTGCTGCTATACATACTGGACCAATTACTAGAGCTCGTGCACGCCAACTAAATTACCAGGTACTTTCGTTTCTTGGTAATGATTCTAATGTTCATGAGAATATGATGCTGCCTAAATTGGATACATTTGTTTTGCTTACAAATGAAGGGCCTAGCTTGGAGAAGGATGAACATTGGAGCAAGAACAAGCATGGAGATGATGGCATGCGCAAGGGGAACAAGAACGGAGTTACAAGTGATGATTTCAGGACTTTGAAGCCACCATAATGGGTGCATGAAGCCTTGGACGAAATATACAAGATGCCACTTCATAAATTTCGTCCCGAGGCTATTTTAGGTGCTGCGTCACCTTATTATTGGGCCAGGCACATGTAATTTCGAAATACATAAGTATAGGCTATTTTTAGAGTCCGTATGTGTGGGGAAACAAGAGATAGGGTTGATTTCGGACCCCTCCACCAAGGGCCACGAAATTCCCCCCTCTTCCTCCATATATACAGCCCTTAGGGCATCGTTTAGACTTTGGGTTTTGTTTAGATTAAAAGTTCGCCATAGCTGCAACTTCGCGTACTTCGTTTGTGTTCAACGACCAGACAAAGGCGTCACAGAACCCCACCTTGATCAATAAAGCTTTCATCTTATATTCGCAATATCCAGATTGCAATCTTAGTTTCTTGCTTGTTCTTCGTTTGCTCGCAGGAAACAGACCCTCGTGGTCAGGTTGATCGTGCTCCGGCGTGGTCAATAACCTCTCGGAGTTGGTTTAGCGATTGCAAAGGCGCGACGTCCTCGCACGTTCGTAGTCGGATCGTCAAAGTCGACTTCCACCAAAACGAAATCCACCATCTCATCGAAAGACGGGACACCTTTGCCTCTATCACTGCTGCTGGGTAAGAACTGGTAAGAATTTGAGATTTGCTTGACGGATTTGTGACACCCACCACCACCACTTGTTCGTAGTCTGTAGGATCATATTCTTGTGTGTTTCTATTGCTGCTAACCATGCCAGGATCACAAGCCGACGAGATTGACTGGGAGAATTTATCGACCAAGGAGCTTCATGATAAGTTTCAGCAAATGATGACTGAACAGGTGCAAGATGTGCTGAACAATTTTGAAGAGGCCATGGAGAAGATCACTGGCCTTGAGAAGACGTTCGAAACAAAGCTCGATAACAAGTTTAATGAATTGCTCGCGCGTCTTCCACCACCACCACCCGCTGCACCTAACGCACCTCTCCAACAACAACAACAACGACTACCTCCACGTCGCGAAGCAGACCTCCGCCGAGCAAGCCGTGTTCCTCTTGCGTTTGGCCAAACTGTTGGTGCTGCTGTTGATACTTCTGTGGCTCCTGCTGCTGATGCGGAGGAGGATGATTATGTGGGAGATTATGAGGATGAGGTTGATCAAAATCAACACTACGTGCAGCCACCTGTACCACCACCAGCAGGTCGACCTCAGGTATATATTCGTAATGGTAGGCCTGCACCACCACCTCAGGTACGAGATGATGTCCATATTCCTAAACTGAAATTGAATATTCCACCATTTGAGGGTAGATATGTTCCTGATATATATCTTACTTGGGAGTTAGAAACTGAAGAACGATTTACATGTTTACAATATCCTGAGGAGAGACGAGTTGCTGCTGCTGTTTGTGCTTTCACTAGTTTTGCATGTGTATGGTGGTCTGAACATTGTAGATTATATCCTATTCCAACTACTTGGGCTGCTTTGAAAACTGCTATGCGTACGCGTTGGGTTCCACCATATTATCAACGTGAATTGCTTCAAAAATTGCAGCGTTTAAGACAAGGGAAAAATTCTGTAGAAGAATATTATCAGGAATTACAAACTGGCATGATTAGATGTGGTATTGTTGAGGAGAATGAAGCTATGCTTGCACGTTTTCTGGGTGGATTAAATAGAGAGATTCAGACCATTCTAGACTATAAGGAGTATACTAATATCACTCGTTTATTCCATCTTGCTTGTAAAGCTGAACATGAAGTGCAGGATCGACAAGCATTGGGGCGAACTAACTTTTCTGCAGGCCGACCTTCATCATGGACACCACGTGCATGATGAGGACATCAATACAATTGTTACACCCACAGCCCCTGCTGCTATACATACTGGACCAATTACTAGAGCTCGTGCACGCCAACTAAATTAGCAGGTACTTTCGTTTCTTGGTAATGATTCTAATGTTCATGAGAATATGATGCTGCCTAAATTGGATACATTTGTTTTGCTTATAAATGAAGGGCCTAGCTTGGAGAAGGATGAACATTGGAGCAAGAACAAGCATGGAGATGATGGCATGCGCAAGGGGAACAAGAACGGAGTTACAAGTGATGATTTCAGGACTTTGAAGCCACCATAATGTGTGCATGAAGCCTTGGACGAAATATACAAGATGCCACTTCATAAATTTCGTCCCGAGGCTATTTTAGGTGCTGCATCACCTTATTATTGGGCCAGGCCCATGTAATTTCGAAATACATAAGTATAGGCTATTTTTAGAGTCCGTATGTGTGGGGAAACAAGAGATAGGGTTGATTTCGGACCCCTCCACCAAGGGCCACGAAATCCACCCCCTCTTCCTCCATATATACAGCCCTTAGGGCATCGTTTAGACCTTGGGTTTTGTTTAGATTAAAAGTTCGCCATAGCTGCAACTTCGCGTACTTCGTTTGTGTTCAACGACCAGACAAAGGCGTCACAGAACCCCACCTTGATCAATAAAGCTTTCATCTTATATTCGCAATATCCAGATTGCAATCTTAGTTTCTTGCTTGTTCTTCGTTTGCTCGCAGGAAACAGACCCTCGTGGTCAGGTTGATCGTGCTCCGGCATGGTCAATAACCTCTCGGAGTTGGTTTAGCGATTGCTAACGCGCGACGTCCTCGCACGTTCGTAGTCGGATCGTCAAAGTCGACTTCCACCAAAGCGAAATCCACCATCTCATCGAAAGACGGGACACCTTTGCCTCTATCACACGTGCACGTTGCATGGGCGGCCAGTGAGCAGACCTAGCAACCTCCATTACAAAGGAAGTTGCATTACGCGGTCCAACCCGGCGTGCTCCGCTCAGTCGTTGACATCAAGAAGACTTCGACTGATACCACGATGTCGAGTGCCCATAATTATTCCCGTGTAGTTGGTTAGTGCGTATAGGCCAGTGGCTAGACTCAGATCAAATACCATGATCTCGTTGGGCGTGTTAATTGATGTAACCGCAGACGCCGACCTGGGCCAGGCCCACCTCTCACCTAGGTGGTCACAACCTGCCATGTCGCTCTGCCACAAAGTAACAGTCAGGGGTCGTTGGGAACCCAGGCCCACCTCTACCGGGATGGAACCACCTATCCTTTCAGCCCCCTCATCGGAATCACTTGCCGGTACTCTACGAGCCGACCCGACTTTAGTCACCCCCTGTATCACATATTATGTATAAGTATATACCCGCGATCACCTCCCAAGTGATCACAGCCCGATAGTATAGCATGGCAGACGGACAAGAATGTAGGGCCACTAATGATAAACTAGCATCCTATATTAAGCATTTTGGATTGCAGGTAAGGTATCAACAACTGTAGCAACAATGACAGGCTATGCAACAGAATAGGATTAACCGGAATCAGTAACTACACAACTCTAATGCAAGAAGTATAGAGAATAATAGGCGATATCGGCTTGATCAAGGGGGGCTTGCCTGGTTGCTCTAGCAAAGAGGGGTCCTCAACACCGTAGTCGTACTGGGTAGCGGCGGCGTCGGTCTCGGTGTCTAACGAGAGAAGAGGGGGAAGAAACAATAAATATAAAGTAAACAGGTGCATAACAAGACAACAGACATAGCTAGGAGTGTTCTAACACGGGGCTACACGATACCGGCGAAGGGGGAAACATCCGGGAATGTTTTCCCGAAGTTTGCGGTTTTCGGGTAGACGAACCGGAGGGGAAAGGTTGCATGTTCTCTATGCTAGGGATGCGTGGTAGATGAACGTACTGTGTAATCGGATTCGTCTTGTCGTTCCGAGCAACTTTCATGTACAAAGTATTTTCATCCGACTTAAAGATTATTTTCTATGATTTTCAAAGTTTTAATAGTATTCTAAATTGTCTAAATTACTTTTAATTTGACTTGACCAAGTCAATTTGACTAGTCAAAAGAAGAGTTGTGACCCACATGGCATGGACTATATACCTAAACAATTAAATAAACCTAACTTATTTAATGGGGGCCTACATGTCATCTACTACTAGACTAACTTAGCACTAATTAATACCACTAGCTAAACCTAGCACTAACAAGGATCGGCCACTACTGGGCAGAACCCAGCCGGCCACACGCACGGCACACACACAACACGCAACACACAATGCTTCAGGTTAAAACTGTTCTCTGTTTAACAGAAGATAGAAATTTATGATTTTCATAGGATTTAATCCATGCATGAAGTGGATTTGGCCCAATGGAAACATTTGAGCCTTGTCAAATGTACTACCTACTCATATTATTTTTACACATATTAACTATAGTTTAACCGCTGATTAAGGGCTGTTTAGGGGCTTAGTCAACTTAGAAATTGAAAAGCTAACTAGTAGAAGCTACAGTAGCTAGAAGTACAGAGTACGTACGGTAAGCTAGGATGTAGTATAGCTGGCCAAACGGGCCGTGCTAACTGGGCCGGCCCGGTAGCACGCAGGCCCGGCACGACCCAGGCACGGCACGGCCCGGGCTAAACGGGCCAGGCCCGGCACGCGGCACGCCATGGGCCGTGCCTGGGCCTGGAGGCTAGGCACGCGGGCCGGCACGGCACGGCCCGTTTATGTTTTTTTGAAAAATATAAATATATATGTCCTATATAAATACCGAATACCCTAATATGTTTAATATTTTCATAGTGCATGCGTATTTTATTAGTGCTTGAATCTAAGTAGTAGTAGTGTTATAGTGTAGTCTTTGTATTTTTTATTCTTTTGTAATTATAGAGTATGTCTTGTATTCTTTTATTCTTTTAGATGGGAGTTTTAATGATGTATATGTGCTAATAAAACTCTAGATTTATCTCACATAATAGTCTACCAGATTTTGCAATTTTCTAATTTTTTTGGCCTTTTTTTTGCAGTTTTCATAGGTATTGCGAAGAAAAAGAAAAAAAATCGCGCCAGACGGCCCAGCGTCCTCCAACGGGCCGGCGTGCCTGGGCGTGCCGCGTGCCGGCCCATGTAGACTACGTGCCGTGCCTGGGCTGCTAGCTCCCGCCCGTGGGCCGGCACGGCACGGCCCGGTTATTATTCGTGCCGAGACGGGCCGTGCCGTGCCAGGCACGTTTACGGCGGGCCGGGCCGTGCCGTGCCGGACCGGCCCGTTTGGCCAGGTATAGGATGTAGCAGCAGCACCGTGGTAGCAAGCAGCGGTAGGCGAGCAAGAGCAGCACGCGAGCGGTCGAGAGGTGGCGGGCACGCGCGCTGTGCGGGGGAGGGTGCGGCATCGGAACGGCGGACGGCGACGGTAAAAGGATCGGCGCCACAGGCAGGCAGCAGCGACAGGTGCGAGCGGCGAGCGGCAAGCGCGGGCGGAGCGGCGCTAGAAGCAGCAGAAGAGCGCCAGAAGCAGTTTGCCGGTCCAAACCAGCGCGTGCACGGGGAGCGCCGGCGACCTTCGGAACGGCGGTGACGCGCTGGAATTGTCGTGCAGGCGACCATTTCGTCCGCCGCTTGGTCCTATCGAACGGCCGCAGTGCCGCGCGTCTACAGGTAGAAGTGGGGAAAGCTGGGGTGGCCGGCATCGGTGGCAACGGCGACGGTCAGCGGCGTTGACGGGACCGGAGCTCGTTGGGCACGGTGGCTGGGGCATCTAACGGGCGCATGCAAGGTAGAAGAGGGAGAGAGGAGGAGCGGGGGCTCACAACGTCCTATATGGGTGCAAAGGCGGGCTTGGGGGAGGCTCACTGATGCCGGAGGAGACGACGAAAATAACAGTGACTCGAGATTGAAGACATCCTCGCCCCGCTCGAAGGAGAGGCGCCTCGCTCAAGCCCGATGGCGCGGGTAGCGTAGGGGAGCGGGACGAAGCTGGTGGGCACGGCGCAACGACAAGGGGTGGCTGTTGAGCGCGGGATCGAAGCGGGCGCGGCGGCGATCGCGTCGGCCTCCTCTCCAGATCGATGGAGAGGGAGAGGTGGAGAGAGCGAGGGGAGTGGTGAGCGAGTGGGGGGATAGGATCGAGGGGTCGGGGCGTGGCGCCCTTATTCCCTCCCGACGCTGTCGGTGAGTGGGTGCGGCGGCGACCGCGGGCGCGGTCGGGTGCGCCCGAGGAACAAGGAGGTGAGAACCTGGTGCGGGGGAGCTAGGCCGGCCCAGGTTGGCTTGGCCCAGGGGAAAGGCAGGGGCCTTATTTCTTTTCCCTTTGCGTTTTCTATTCTTGTGTTTTCTCTTTTCCTTTCTAGTTTTGTTTTCTGTTTTCATTTTAGTTTTATTTTGCTATTAGTTTTTTTAAAATATGATGTTAGCACCTAAATTAGTATTTATAATTAGGCCACCACCATAATTAACTTGGTACATTAATTAAATAGTTTGCATTTGTTTATTAATTAAAAAGCATTTCAAAATTGGTTTTAGCCCCTGTTTTATTTAGTTTAGGGCACTTAAACACTTTACGAAAATGTTGGGCCGCCACCATAATTAGTTATGGAATATTTGCCACAAATTGTACATTTTAGTTTTGACATTCGAAAACTTTTAACTTTTGACTTTAATTTAAATTTGAATTTAGACCGGGTTTGAACCAACGCGAGTTTAGCAATAGTGATCATGATGATGTGGCATCATTATCAGGGAATTACTGCAGCTTAATTATCCGGACGTTACAATATCGCACACACCTTGATCTGGCTGACCATTTCTTTTGTGTTGCCTAATGACAAACAGTTCATCCGAGTGAACCGTATGTTGTATATCGTACACACCTTCATCTGGCCGCCCATTTCTTTTGTTACTCCTCATCGCAAACAGGTAATTGAACTGAATTGTATGCCCTGCATCACACACGCAACTAAAATCTGAACTGTGTTTTTTACACCACCGTTTGCGATTATTGCATCGCACACAGTTTCGTCGAAGGGTCTGTGATCATAGTTTCGCGTTAGCAGGATCCTGCAGTAGTGATTAGTCATAAAGAACTCACTTACTTATTGCAAAAAATTATTAGCTATCAAAACAAACTACTACATGCATGCTCCTAGGGGGATAGATTGTTAGGAAAATACCATCGCTCGTCCTCGACCGCCACTCATAAGGAAGACAATCCAAAAATAAATCATGCTCCGACTTCATCACATAAGGGTTCACCATACGTGCATGCTACGGGAATCATAAACTTTAACACAAGTATTTCTACCGATCCACAATTAATCACTAGCATGACTCTAATATCACCATCTTTATATCTCAAAACAATCATAAGGGATCAAACTTCTCATAGTATTCAACGCTCTTTATATATAAGTTTTTATTATATCCCTGTTGGATGCCCATCATATTAGGACTAAATTCATAACCTAAGAAGATTACCATGTTGTTTAGAGACTCTCAAAATAATATAAGTGAAGCATGAGAGTTCAAAAATTTCTATAAAGTAAATCCACCACCGTGCTCTAAAAAGATATAAGTGAAGCACTAGAGCAAATTTCCTAGCTCAAACAAATATAAGTGAAGCACATAGAGTATTCTAATAAATTCACGATTCATGTGTGTCCCTCTCAGTAGATGTGTACAAAATCGATGATTGTGTCAAACTAAAAGGAAAAGACTCATATCATACAAGACTCTCTAACCAAAACACATATCATTTGGTGAATAAAAATATAGCCTCAAGTAAATTTACCGATAGACAAAGACGAAAGAGGGGATGCCATCATGGGCATCCCCAAGCTTAGATGCTTGGTTGTCCTTGAATATTACCTTGGGGTGCCTTTGGCATCCCCAAGATTAGGCTCTTGCCACTTCTTATTCCATTGTCCATCAAATCTTTACCCAAAACTTGAAAACTTCACAACACAAATCTCAACAAAAAAATTCGTGAGATCCGTTAGTATAAGAAAATAGATCACCACTTTTTGGTACTATTGTGAACTCATTATTTATTTATATTGGTGTAATATCTACTGTATTCCAACTTCTGTATGGTTCATACCACCCGATACTACCCATAGATTTATCAAAATAAGCAGACAACACATGGAAAATAGAATCTGTCAAAAACAGAATAGTCATAGCAATCTGAAAACTTCGGATACTTCTGTAAATCCAAAAATTTCTGAAAAATTAGGACAACCTGGGAAATTTGTATACCAATCTTGAGTAAAAAATTCATATCAAAAGCATGCTTCTATGATTTTTCAAATTTGTTTCACTAGGCACAAAAGTTTCTGTTTTTCAGCAAGATCAAATCAACTATCACCGTAGACCATCCCAAAGGTCTTGCTTTGCTCAAACACTAATTTAAACACCAAAACACAATTATTACAGAGGTAATAATGTGTATTTAGTACAAAACAGAACCAAAAACAAAAAAACATAAAAATAAAATTGGGTTACCTCCAAGAAGCGCTATTGTTTAACGCCCTTAGCTAGGCATAAAACATAGATCTAGGTATTGTCATGCAATTCCTTAATCAAATCTTCCAAAACTTTTCTTAGCAAATCTCTCTTTTCTTTTCTTTCCCTTCTAGTAGGTGAACTTAGTTCATGAAAAGGACTTTTATTAGTGATTTTGACATTCATAAACCTGTAATCTCGATCATCACCATACATATCGTCATATAGAACACGTATCTTATTTTTAACGGGTTCCCTAGTCATCTATTCCAACCAATCGTCATTAAATCCTACATAAATTCCCCTTGTCAACCAATCAAATTTATCATATGTCTCAAGGTACATGGTTTGAGTAGTTTCTGAGTAGGGAACTCTCCTCCTAAGATTGTCACTTTAAGATTGATAATCTCTAGATTCCAAACTACACAAAGTTTCTTTATCATGGAGAATTTCTTCAATCGGAGGATGTTCAATATCTTTATTATATAAAGCAAAATTTTCCCTAGCTTCTTGTATTATAAAATCAAATTCCCGCATGAGGATGATAGTGGCAATCTATTTAGCTATAGGATGATTGATATTAGGGAGTTCATAAAACACCTTTTGCAAAGTGGGACGGATGTGCACAAATTTTCTGTCTACTTTTTCAATAAGCATGACAATGGCATACACATAACAATTTGTATCAAGAAGCATAGATCTCTTACTAATAGGCATAGTTCCCATACAATCAAAGAACTCTTGAATAACACTTTTCCCAATAATATTAGAGTCTCCCACATGAAAAGTTTTTGCTTTATTATTAGGAGGAGTTTCATTTTCGTTGTCTAAAGAGCAAGACCCAAGTTTTTTTGAAGCCCCCAATTCAATCATACACTAATCATTCACGCAAACGTGTACGATCAAGATCAGGTACTCACGGGAAGATATCACAACACAACTCTAAAAATAAATAAGTCATACAAGCATCATAATACAAACCAGGGGCCTTGAGGGCTTGAATACAAGTGCTCGATCATAGATGATTCAGTGGAAGCAACAATATCTGAGTACAAACATAAGTTAAACAAGTTGCCATAAGATGGCTAGCACAAACTGGGATATAGATTGAAAGAGGCACAGGGCTCCTGCCCGGGATCCTCCTAAACTACTCCTGGTCGTCGGCGGCGGCCTACACGTAGTAGTAGGCACCTCCGGTGTAGTAGGAGTCGTCGTTGGTGGCCTCTGGCTCCTGGGCTCCAACATCTGGTCGCAACAATCGGGTATAGAAAGGGGAAAAGGGTGGAGCAAAGCAACTGTGAATACTCATCCAAAGTACTCGCAAGCATGGATCTACACTACATATGCATTGGTATAAATGAAATGGGTAGTATCTGTGGACTGAACTGTAGAATGCCAGAATAAGAGGGGGGTAGCTAGTCCTATCGAAGACTATGCTTTTGGCAACCTCCATCTTGAAGCATATAGAAGAGAGTAGATGGTAAGTTCACCAAGTATCATCGTATAGCATAATCCTACCCGGCGATCCTCTCCTCGTCGCTGTGTGAGAGGGCAATCACTAGATTGTATCTGGCACTTGAAAGGGTGTGTTTTATTCAGTATCCGGTTCTAGTTGTCATAAGGTCATATTACAACTCTGGGTCGTCCTTTTACCGAGGGACGCGGCTATTCGAATAGATAAACTTCACTGCAGGGGTGCACCACATTACCTAACACGCTTGATCCCTTTGGTCGGGCACACTTTCCTGGATCATGTCCGGCCTCGGAAGATCAACACATCGCAGCCCTACCTAGGCCTAATAGAGAGGTCAGCACGCCGGTCTAAATCCTATGCGCGTAGGTATCTGGGCCCGTTGCACACCTGCACGTTGCGTACACGGCCGATGAGCAGACCTAGTAACCTCCATTACAAAGGAAGTTGCATTACGTGGTCCAACCCGGCGCGCGCCGCTCAATCGTTGATGTCTAGGAGGCTTCGGCTCATACCACGATGTCAAGTGCCCATATCTGTTCCCGCATAGTTGGTTAGTGCGTATAGGCTCGTAGCCAGACTCAGATCAAATACCAAGATCTCATTAAGCGTGTTATTTTGCAGTAACCGCGAACGCCGGCCAGGACCAGGCCCACCACTCTCCTAGGTGGTCTCAACCAGCCCTGTCGCTCCGCCACAAAGATCCACTCAGAGGGCCGTCGGGACAAATGTCCTTTCAGCCCCTAATCCGTGAATCACTCGTGGGTACTCTACGAGTCGACCCGACTTTAGTCACCACATGTATCGTATATTATGTATATAAGTATATACCCGTGATCACCTCCCGAGTGATCACGACGTGGTAGTATAGCATGGTAGACGGACAAGAATGTAGGGCCACTAATGATAAACTAGCATCCTATACTAAGAATTTAGGATTGCAGGTAAAAGTAACAACAACAGTAGTAGCAAAGATAGGCTATGCAGCAGAATAGGATTAACCGAAAGCAGTAACATGCTACACTACTCTAATGCAAGCAGTAGAGAGAAGGAATAGGCGATATCGGGTTGATTAGGGGGGCTTGCCTGGAAGATCAGTCGAGAAGGAGGGGTCGTCAACACCATAGTCGTACTGGGTAGTAGAGGCATCGTTCCAGTGTCTAACGAGAGAAGAAGGGGAAGAAACAATAAATATAATGCAAACATATGCATGACGATGCATGACATGACAATGAGTGGTGCTAGGTGTGCCCTAACACGACAGTAGGTGATACTGGCGAAGGGGGGAAACATCCGGGAAAGTATTCCCGGTGTTTAACATTTTCGAACAAATGAACCGGAGGAGGAAAGTTTCATGTTCGCTATGCTAGGGACATGTGGCGGACGAACGGACTACGCATTTAGATCCATCTCGTCGTTATAAGCAACTTTCATGTACAAAGTTTTTTCATCATTAATTTAAAAATGATTTAATCATTTTTAGGAATCAACAGATTTAAATTAAATCAAAATAGGTTTACTACATCTGCATGACATCAGCGGTCAACTATGACCGTTGACTGGTCAAACTGACAGATTGGGTCATGTTCGTCAATGATTGTTAACTAATTAACGGTAGTTAGACTAATTAGCAAGTTAATTAAATATGATTAATTAGTTTAACTAAATTATTAGGTTAATTAAATAGTATTAATTAAGTTAATTAATTAACTAATTATTTTCATTATTTTCTTATAAACATTCTAGGGGTGGGCCCCGGCTATCATAGGCCTAGGGGCCTTAGCGGGCACGGGTGCGTAGGCTAACGGGCGTGGGGTGCCGGGGTGGAGCGGACCCGGGCAGCCAGCGCGGGGGGCCGGCCGTGGCTAGGCCGGCCGGCTGGAGCTACGCCGAGCAGCGCCAGTGGGCGACGCGAGCGGGCGGTGGGAGGCGGCATGGCGAGGAGGGTTGCGAGAGGCCGGACGAGGCCAGCCGCGCAGGCAAGGCAAGGCGCGCGGCGCGGGACGCACGGCCAGCAACGGGGGGAGGGCGCGACGGATCCAGCGGTGGACAGCGCCAACGTGGGGTGCAGGGGCGCGCGGCAGTGCCGGGGCAAGCATGGTCGGGCAAGCGGCGCGCAGCAAGGGGACGAGCGCGGGCCGGCAGTGAGCTACGCCAGCACACGCGCAAGCAGAGGCAGGTAGCTCGGGGGAGTAGGAGGGGGCGGCAGTGGGAGAGGCCAGAGGAGGGCGTCGCAGACCGGAGGCAAACGTGGCTGGCAGCGGTGGGATGAGCAGGTGCTCAGGGTAGGCAGCAGCGTAGCCATGAGCATGCGTGCATGCATGGTGACCGGCCGAAGGGGGGAAAGGGGAGAGGAGAGAGGGGTGTGCTCACCCCGTTGCAGGGGTTCGGGGTTCGGCGAGGGGCGATGAAGCGTCCTGGGGGAGGGGACGAGGAGGCCACGGCGAGGTCGATCTTGCGACGAGGCGATGGCGGTGGACGTTGGCGACGTCAATTGGCGTCGGGTGGTGCGGTGGCCTTGGACGCAGTCAAGGATGAGTGGCGATGAGGTCAGGGTGCTGCGTCCCCGATCTAGATCGAGGGGAGGAGAGGGAGTGTGAGGAGGGTCGTTGGGGACGACGACGGCGCGGTGCTGACGACGTCGAGCAGCAGAGCGACGTGAGGGGCGCCCCATCCATATCCAAAACAGGGAGGGGGAAGAGTGGCATCTGGAGGGGTTAGGGTTTGGACGAGGCATGCCATATATGCCAGTGGGGTTTGTGGGGTGGGCTAGCTGGTGGGCCGGCCTGGTGGCTTGCTGGGCCGTAGCCCAGTGGGGGAGGCCCTTCCTTGTTTTGGTTTGATTTTATTTCTTTTACATTTTATTTTCTCTTTCTTTTAGTTTCACTTTTATTTTAGTTTTATAATTTATAAAAGTAGTCCCTAATTCAGTCTAAATAATTATACTACTGCCACATAAGTTTGGGCAACTAGATAAAATAGTTTAACAATTTATTAATTGAAAAAGGCATTTACTTAATTGTTTTATTTACTTTAGGACAATCAAACACTTTCAATGACGTTGGTTTCTCCACCATTATTACTTATGCATTATTCGCCTCTCTCCGAACATTTTAGTTTTAAGTTTGGAAAACTTTTATTGTTTGTTTTTATTTTAAAATTTGAATTTGAACGGGTTGAACCATCTGGAGATTAATAACAATAACCGAGGTGACGTGGCATCATTAGCAAGGGATTATTGTAGCTTAATTATCCGAGGGTTGCAGTTTTTCCTCAAGATTAATACTAGCAAGATCCTCAAAATTTTCAATGATAACCTCCCTAGATTCAGACATGGTGGAAATAAACCAATCTAACAAACGACGAAACAAAAGGCAAACAAAGATACAAATGGAAGAAGGGCGAATAAAAAGGATAATCTTTTTGTGTTTTTTGAAAATGTTTTAGAAGTGGGCGGGGGGGATGAGAGGCAAATGGCAAATAATGTAATGCAAGAGATGAGAGTTTGTGCTGGGTACTTGGTAGGATTGATGTAGATCTCCTCGGCAACGGCGCCAGAATTTCTTCTTGCTACTTCTTGAGCTTGTGTTAGTTTTTCGCTTGAAGAGGAAAGGGTGATGCAGCAAAGTAGAGATAAGTATTTCCCTCGGTTAAGAACAAATGTATCAATCCAATAGGAGATACACACAAGTCTCCGATCTATGCACCTTTACAAACAATCAAACACTTGCACCCAACGTGATAAAGGGGTTCTCAATCCCTTCACGGTCACTTGCAAGGATAAGATCTGATTGAGATAGATATAAAAGATTACTGAAACATAAAACACAATAAAAGTAAATAAATTGCAGCAGGGTATTTTTGGGTTTATGGTTTTTTTGTTTATAGATCTAAAAATATACGATGGAAAATAGACCCGGGGGCCATAGGTTTCACTAGAGGCTTCTCTCTTGAAGGAAAATAATACTATGGGTAAACAAATTACTGTCGAGCAATTGATAGAAAAGTGCAAAGTTATGAAAATATCCAAGGCAATGATTATGAATATAGGCATCATGTTCATGTCAAGTAGACCGACTCCTGCCTGCATCTACTACTATTACTCCACACATCGACCACTATCCAGCATGCATATAGAGTATTAAGTTCATAAGAACGGAGTAACGCCTTAAATAAGATTACATGATGTAAAGGGATAAACTCAAGCAATATGATGGAAACACCATCTTTTACCCTTGATGGCAACAATATAATACGTGCCTCGCTACCCCTACTTTGTCACTAGGTGAGGACACCGCAAGACTGAACCCAAAACTAAGCATCTCTCCCATTGCAAGAAAAACAAATCTATTTGGCCAAGCCAAACCGATAATTCGAGGAGAAATACAAAGATATCAAATCATGCATATAAGAATTCCAAGAAGCTTCAAATAACATTCATAGATAACCTGATCATAAATCACAATTCATTGGATCTCGACAAACGCACCGCAAAGGAATAACATTGTATTGAAGATCAAAGAGAGAGAAGAAGCAATCTAGCTACTAGCTATGGACCCGTATGTCTGTGGTAAACTACTCACGGTTCATTGGTAGGGCAATAGAGTTGATGTAGATGCCCTCCGTGACCGAATCCCCCTCTGGCAGGATGCCCGAAAAGGCCCCAAGATGGGACTCACGGAAACAGAGGCTTGCGGCGACGGAAAAGTATTTTGGTGGATGGTTCTATTGGTTTTTGATTATTTTTAATTTTATAGGACAAAGATTAGGGTTAGAGGAGCTCTGCGGGGCCCACAAGCCATCAGGGCCCCCTTAGGGCGCGCCCCTGAGGCTTGTGGCCGCCTTGGAACTCCTCTGACTTCATCTCCAAGTCATACGTGTGTCTTCTGGTCCAAGAAAAATCATCGTAAATTTTTATTCCGTTTGGACTCCGTTTGATATTCCTTTACTTTGAAACTCAAAAACAAGGGAAAAACATAAACTAGCACTGGGCTCTAGGGTAATAAGTTAGTCCCAAAAATAATATAAAATAGCATAATAATGCATATAAAACATCCAAAACAGATAATATAATAGCATGTAACAATAAAAAATTATAGATACATTGGAGACGTATCAAGCATCCCCAAGCTTAATTCCTACTCGTCCTCGAGTAGGTAAATGATAAAAACTGAATTTTTGATGTGGAATGCTCACTGGTACAACGACGTGTTATACAAACGGTTTTTAACCCCTTTACACGACAGCGTTTGGAACCGTCGCCAAGTGAGTGTGCGCGATAGGGGGTCCTTCCCACATGACCCAGAAATCGTCGGGGGTAGGCCCTCCAGGGACACCAAATGAGCTCGTGTGCGATCAGGTGAGGCATCGAAACCCAATCATTTTCGTAGGTATGTAGATCCCACATGGTGAATCCCAGAAAATCATTTCCGTAGGTATGTATATCACACACGGTTCTTTGTGTGGAAACGTTTGTGCAAGGTAGCCTAACGCAAACAGTTCGCTGCCGGAAGCCGTGTATGATTGTTGTTGATCAAACATGCCTACTTTCTAGAAACTTTGTGGGTTGTTTGAGTTCATCACCCACGGTGTTGTCTGAGTAACCGTCTGGAATAGAAAACCCCTATAAGTAGGGTAATTAACCTATTATTGATAATATGTACTAATCAAATTGATATTACTTATAAAACACACAGATATTTCATATCCGTATAAAAGCAACCAGTATTTCATAATCGAATTACATTAGATAGCTTCGGCACTCAGTTACACCATTACACAACAGCATCAAGTTTCACATGCAACATCAAAAACCTTTGGAAAGTGGCATCATACACGGTAAATAGACAGATGAATCTCATCTAGGAAACTGCAGAAGCGGAAGGCAAATATTGAGCCTCAAGTGATGTTGAATGTCCTTGCAACTTTAGGCCAATGGCTATGGATAATTGCCTGCCCAACCTTCGTCCTCTTCAGCAAGACGCCAATATTGTACCGTGGGTGTTGAATGAATTCCTTCCTCGCCTCTTGACCATGCAGGTGGTTTGAGAGGTAATCATCGGTTAACTGCTTTGTAAAGTACTGAAAACAAAGATATGCATAAACCATTAATATAAATTTTGAAATGGCGCAAGGGGTAAAACCAAGGTAAAAGAGTTAGTACCATCCTACAGTTGACTGATGTCTTCTTCATTGTGCAAACAAAGATCTTGCTATTATTTGTCGCAAGTTTCTTCATCCTAACAATCTTTCTGAGTTTCTTGACTTGACCGATATTCATGTACATCTCATTTCCCCATATGCAAAATGGGTCGAATAGTGGGTGTAAGCCTCTGACAACAGGACCTACATGTGCAAGACCAAATTGTAAGAAACCTAAATATTAGAATGATTCTGCAACTGCACAATAATGTTCTATTAGCCAAAGGACCATGCTTGAACAAACCTTGATGGTAAACCTCAGTGTCTCCCATTATTTCCCTGCAACACACATAAGGAAGATCTTGATCAAGTTGACTGAGAGTTGCCATACTATCAGTAGAATATGTATTGAGTACAGCCAAACTCGATTGATGTCACATGCATAACAATACAAAATTGAACCCACAACAAATGAAAATCAAATTGCAGAACTAAACCAAGCAGTTAAATGGATAGCAGACCAAATGAACCAAAATAGTTAACTGAGCGCGAGATTGCTGAATAGAAACATGTACTAGAAGATAAGATAGTTAACAAAACAAATAATGCTTGAGAATAGTACAATGAAATGTAGCAATTGTTGGACCAAAGTGTTAACTGAACATTACATTTCAGAGGACCAAACTTTTAACTGAACATCAGATTGTATATTAACATTACAGAGGACAAATCGCTAGAAGGCACTAGCGATTGTATATTAACATTAGCAGCACGAACTGTATTTTAAAGTAGACAACCGTGTGTCGGTGTCGACGGTGGCCTCGAAGATGAGGTGATCCTCCAAGATCTGGCGGTCAGCACGCATGGCAGCCATAGCGACCTCGTGCGTGCATGCGACCGCATGCTACTGAGCTCCATGTTATACTACGTGCAAAATGGCTGTGGGCGGCACTTAATTGGAGGAGGGGGATAGTGATTTCGGCGGAAGGTGTAGCGTCGTCGGTCGGGGCATGTGGGACGCGAAAGGAGGAGGATGGTGTGGGTGAGGTGTGGATTACCTGACCATATCGACGAGGCCGCGCAGCAAGAAGAAGGGTCGGCGGCGAGGAGGCCGCGTAGCAATAAGAAGGGTCGCCGGCGAGGAGGCGGTGCTGCAAGAAGAAGGATCACCGGCGAGGAGGCGGCGCTGCAAGAAGAAGGGTCGGCGACGACGAGGCTGAGCTGCAAGAAGAAGGGTCACCGGCGAGGAGGCTGAGCTGCCAGTAAGCAGTAGTGAAGGTTTGAACTTGGAAAGCAAGGAGGAACAGTGGAAATGTGGCTTTTGGTGGGAGGGAGGGAGCGGGGAGATAGATATGTCTGCGGTGGCAATAAAATTTCGCTCGGTGCCGTAAGAAACTGGCGCGTAAGTGTGGTTCAAGCGGGGGCGGTGGACTGTATACGACGAAGCTTCCTACATAAGCCAGACAACTCGGTGCGCCAAAATATTTTATATCACATCCCACACGATTCTTTCTAGGAAACTGTTTGTGGTATACCTGAATTTTTTCACTATGTTTTGAAAGAAAAAATGGTGTTACGGAGGGAAAGGATGGTGTTTGAATTGCTAGAACATTTATGTACAGTGAACATGCAACTAGTACATGACTGTCGTGTTTAAATTTGGAATTATTCTGGGTTCATTTGGCATTTTTATGCAATAATTGAGTTTCTGGGCATTTAATGTGAATAATTCAAATTCGAACTACAAGCACATGCTCCAGTGCATCAAAGTTTGTTGAAAAATCACATGTGTGTCCTTGGGTGAATTTATAGGTCCCATGCAAGAAATGGGAATGAAATTCAAACATCTGGGCGGCGTGGCTCTGCCGGGATGATTGAGAAACTTGTTTTTTTTTAATTCCTGTAAATCCAAAACATGCCTGAAAATCATAGAACTTGGCATGGTGTCATGACATGGCACCAACATGTTGCGGTAAACTTTTTGGCCCAATTGGGACAAGCTTTGGTGTAAGCTTTTGCAAACCGGAGCTTCCCTCAAGAAGGCTCGTGGTTCCGAGAGGGAATGTGTCACCTATGTGTGCGAAATGAGATACATACACTGCCTTCTCCCGCCTTAATTTCTTTACAGAGGGAGATTAGAGCAAATAGAAGTATCGTGCTCAGTTTTTGAATTATTCTGGGTTCATTTGGCCTTTTATACATTAATTGAGTTTCTACGCATTTAATGTGCATAATTAAAATTTGAACAACAAGCACATGCTCCAAGGCACCAAAGTTTGTTAAAAAATCACATGTGTGTCCTTGGGTGAATTTATAGGTCCCATGCAAGAAATGGAAATGAAATTCAAACATCTTGGTGTCGTGGCTCGGCCGTAAAGATTGAGAAACTTGGTTTTTTAATTCCTGTAAATCCAAAACACGCCTGAAAATCATGAAACTTGGCATGGTATCATGACATGGAACCAACATGCTACGGTAATTTTTTTGGCCGAATTGGGACAAGCTTTGGTGTAAGCTTCTTGCAAACCGAAGCTTCCCTCAAGAAGGCTCGTAGTTCTGAGAGGGAACGAGTCACCTCCGTGTGCGAAACGACATACGTACACTGCCTTCTCCCGCCTTAATTTTTTTACATGGGCAAATTAGACCAAATAGACGTATCGTGCTAAATTTTGGATTATTCCGGGTTCGTTTGGCATTTTTATACATTAATTGAGTTTCTGGGAATTTAATGTGCATAATTCAAATTTGAACTACAAGCACATGCTCCAGTGCACCAAAGTTGGTTGAAAAATCTCATGTGTGTCCTTGGGTGGATTTATAAGTCCCATGCAAGAAATGAGAATGAAATTCAAACATCTGGGCATCGTGGCTCGGTCGTAAAGATTGAGAAACTTGGTTTTTTAATTCCTGTAAATCCAAAACACGCCTGAAAATCATGAAACTTGGCTTGGTGTCATAACATGGCACCAACATGCTACGGTAATTTTTTGGCCGAATTGGGAAAGCTTTGGTGTAAGTTTCTTGCAAACTGGAGCTTCCCTCAAGAAGGCTCGTGGTTTCGAGACGGAACGTGGCACCTCCGTGTGCGAAACGACATACGTACACTGCCTTCTCCCGCTTTAATTTTTTTACATAGCCAGATTAGACCAAATAGAAGTATCATGCTAAATTTGGAATTATTTCGGGTTCGTTTGGCCTTTTTTGTACATTAATTGAGTTTCTGTGCATTTAATGTGCATATTTCAAATTTGAACTACAAGCACATGCTCCAGTGCACCGAAGTTCGTTGAAAAATCACATGTGTGTCCTTGGCTGAATTTCTAGGTCCGATGCAAGAAATGGGAATGAAATTCAAACATCTGGGCGTTGTGGCTTGGCCATAAAGATTGAGAAACTTGGTTTTTTTAATTCATGTAAATCCAAAACACACCTGAATATCATGAAACTTGGCATGGTGTGATGATATGGCGCCAACATGCTGCGGTAATTTTTTTGGTCGAATTGGGACAAGCTTTGGTGTAAGCTTCTTGCAAACCAGAGCTTCCCTCAAGAAGGCTCATGGTTCCGAGAGAGAACGTGTCATCTCCGTGTGTGGAACGACATACGTACACTGCCTTCTCCCACCTTAATTTTTTTACATAGGCAAATTAGACCAAATAAAAGTATCATGCTAAATTTTGGAATTATTCCGGGTTCATTTGGAATTTTTTATACATTAATTGAGTTTCTGGGAATTTAATGTACATAATTCAAATTTGAACTACACGCACATGCTCCAATGCACCAAAATTGGTTGAAAATCGCATGTGTGTCCTTGGGTGAATTTATCGGTCCCATGCAACAAAATGGGAATGAAATTCAAACATCTGGGTGTCGTGGCTCGGCCGTAAAGATTGAGAAACTTGGTTATTTAATTCCTGTAAATCCGAAACACACCTGAAAATCATGAAACTTCGCATGGTGTCATGACATGTTACCAACATGTTGCGGTAATTTTTTGGCCGAATTGGGAAAATCCTTGGTGTAAGCTTCTTGCAAACCGGAGTTTCCCTCAAGAAGGCTCGTGGTCCCGAGAGGGAATGTGTCACCTCCGTGTGCGAAACGACATACGTACACTGCCTTCTCCCGCCTTTATTTTTTTACACACGCTGATTAGACCAAATAGAAGTATCGAGCTAAATTTTGGAATTATTCCGGGTTCGTTTGCCCTTTTTATAGAGTAATTGAGTTTTTGGGCATTTAATGTGCATAATTCAAATTTGAACTACAAGCACATGCTCCAGTGCACCAAAGTTGGTTGAAAAATCACATGTGTGTCCTTGGGTGAATTTCTAGGTCCCATGCAAGAAATTGGAATGAAATTCAAACATCTGGGCATCGTGGCTCGACCGTAAAGATTGAGAAACTTGGTTTTTAATTCCTATAAATCAAAAACATGCCTGAAAATCATGAAACTTGGAATGCTGTCATGACATGGCACCAACATGTTGTGCTAATTTTTCGTTCCGATTTGCGAAGGCGCACATATTAACAATCAACAAAGTCATTTTGTTACAAGTGATGTCACGTTACAAATCGGAAACACAAGTATTATTTAAACCGTGGGTATTCTACTTACCAATTACGTGCCGCCACGCATCCCATTTTTTACTAGCTATGAGGTGTCGTGCGGGGTAGCTATGTGAGTACGGGAGGCGTGCGATCAGACCCCTGCGTGTGCTCATCGGGAGGAGAGCCCTTTGACCTCTACCCGCCGTGCACCTTCCTCCCAACGTCTCCATTAATGGCGCCCGAGCCCCTGTTCTACGGCGTGGCTATATGTCTCACTGGAATGAGACTTAAGAGAGAGAAATGAAAATCTAAAAGGAAAGTTTTGCACGGATCCTGATGTAAGATCCGACGGACCTATATAGCATCGACTGTGACTTATAGCAAGCATGATGAATATTAAGGACAATGAAAGTGGATAATAATTGTCTTACATATTTAGGAACATAAATAAAAAAGCCACATGCAGCAACGCCCAAAATACACAAGGGCAAAAGAAGAAGGAAGACAACGATCTGGCTCGCTGATCTCTACTTTCTTGATGCGTTGCTGTAGGCCGCCGGAACTAGTCTCCGTGGCGAGTGGCTATGAGCTCTTTCTTGTCCTCAAGATGCTGCTTGACAGAATACATGGATTCCTCCACTAGCCTTCTGCGCTCGATGCGCAGCATGGCATTCTCGTCCATAAGTTTCTCGATGATGACGTCGGTCCTCTTCAACAAGGCAGTGGTCTCCTCCTGCCGCTCCGCACTTCTGACGGTCTTCGCCCTCAGCGGGTCACGCTCGGCCAGGAGCTTAACATTGCTCTCATTTAGTTGCCGGATGACCCCAGTAGCCTGTTCAAAAGAGGCTTTCATGTCGTCCTGCAACCTCCCCCAGCCGGAGATCCATCTGGCTATGGACGATCTCATGCATGCGTCTGTAAGAGTCCTCGCCTGCCCGCGAGTCATTTTCCCAGGCCGCTGTAGCGCGAGAGGACATCTCTGTTGCATTCGCGGCACGGCAGGACATTTCTTCAGCTTCCGTGGCGCGCTCGGACCAGTCTGCTACATTGACGGTGCGGCGGGACCTCCATGCTGATTCGGCAGCGTGGCGGGACCTCGATGCTGCTACGGCCACAAAATGGGACATGCCGGTTGCATTCGTGGCGAGGCGGGACATCTCTCGTTCTTCTGCTTCCATGCTCGCATCTCCCTGGTGGCAATCTCTCGACCCAGAACTCACGCTGGCCATGGCAGACGCATGGGAACGATGATGAATGACTTGCCTGTTTTTGTGGATGAGGAGTTGAGGAGGAATGTGTAGTCATCCTGGAGTAGTAGTATTTATAACCGAGAACTAATACTCTCCTAAGTGGGAAACCGTTTAGGTTTTGATCGGTGTGAATAGGTTTGCAATTTGGAATGTGACAGGACGCAGGCTCAAAATTTATTGACGGTTATAAGTGTGGCACTATTCCCGAAAAGCGTAACGTGGGCACGCCATATCGGCCATGTACGTGGCATTTGCACCATAGGGTGCACCGCAATAGGCAATGTTAGCACGTGTCTTGTTCCAACAACCGTGCGGGCTTGTTATTACCATCATGCATGCTTCTTTTAATTAGAGTGTGTGTGCCCGTCTAGCGCACACACGTTGATCTATCTAATTGTTTCTGTTTGTTGCGGCTAATCGCAAACAGTTCATCCGTGTGAAGTGTATGCCATCAATCGCAGACGCTTAGATCTGGCTGGCCCGTTTCTGTTCTGTTGCCTAATCGCAAACAGTTAATCCTTCTGAAGCATATGCCCTCAATCGCACTTATCTAGTTACCCTTTTCTATTGTTCCTCCTCATCACAAATAGTTCATCCGAGTGAATCATATGTCGTATGTCGCACACGCCTTCATCTGGCTACCCATTTCTTTTGTTCCGCCTCATCGCAATCAGTTAATTGAACTGAACCATATGCCCAGCATCGCACACGCAACTAAAATCTGAACCGTGTTTGATGGCTCTGCCATCGTAAATGTTTTGCACCTTTTTATGGTTTTTTTACACCACCATTTGCAATTATTGTATCGCACACAGTTTCGTCGAAGGGCTCTGATCGTAGTGTCGCGTTAGCAGCATCCTGCAGTAGTGGCTACCTAACATTTTTATCCATGTCATTTTCCTTATTGTGGCTTGAATATTCAGATCCATAAGATTCAAAACAAAAGTTTAATATTGACATAAAAACAATAATACTATAGGCATAGTAATAAAGCAATCATGCCTTCTCAAAATAACATGCCCAAAGAAAGTTATCCCTACAAAATCATATAGTCTGGCTATGCTCCATCTTCATCACACAAAGTATTTTATCATGCACATTCCCGATGACAAGCCAAGAAACTGTTTCATACTTTTTGTGTTCTCAAACCCTTTCAACTTTCACGCAATACATGAGCGTGAGCCATGGATATAGCACTATAGGTCAAATAGAATATGGTGGTTGTGGAGAAGACAAAACGAAGGAGGTAGTCTCACATCAACTAGGCATATTAACGGGCTATGGAGATGCCCATCAATAGATATCAATGTGAGTGACTAGGGATCGCCATGCAACGGATGCACTAGAGCTATAAGTGTATGAAAGCTCAAAAAGAAACTAAGTGGGTGTGCATCCAACTCTCTTGGTCACGAAAACCTAGGGAAATTTGAGGAAGCCCATCATTAGAATATACAAGCCAAGTTCTATAATGAAAAATTCCCACTAGTATATGAAAGTGAAAACATAGGAGACTCTCTATCATGAAGATCATGGTGGTTCTTTGAAGCACAAGTGTGGAAAAAGGATAGTAACATTGTCCCATCTCTCTTTTCTCTCCTTTTTTATGTTTGGGCTTCTTGGCCTCTCTTTTTTGTGGGTTTCTTTGGCCTCTTTTATTTTTTTTAAAGTTCGGTGGCTCATCCTAACTTGTGAGGGAATCATAGCTTCCATTATCCTTTCCTCACATGGGACAATGCTCTAATAATGATGATCATCACACTTTTATTTACTTATAACTCAAGAATCAGAACTTGATACTAGAACAAAATATGACTATATGAATGTCTCCGTTGGTCTGCCAGGATGCGCTATGATCAAGAGTGACATGTATAAAAAATATGAACGACGGCCTTGCCACAAATACTATGACAACTACATGATCATGCAAAGCAATAGGACAATAATGGAGCGTGTCATAATAAAACGGAACGGTGGGAGGTGCATGGCAATATATCTCGGAATGGCTATGGAAATGCCATAATAGGTAGGTATGGTGTCTGTTTTGAGGAAGGCATATGGTGGGTTTAATACACCGGCGATAGTTGTGCGGTACTAGAGAGGCTGGCAAAGGTGGAAGGGTGAGAGTGTGTATAATTGATGGACTCAACATTACTCATAAAGAACTCACATACTTATTGCAAAAAGCTTATTAGCTATCAAAAAAGTACTACACGCATGCTCCTAGTAGGATAGATTGGTAGGAGAAGACCATCGCTCGTCCCCGACCGCCACTCATAAGGAAGACAATAAAAAAATAAATCATGCTCCAACTTCATCACATAACGGTTCACCATACGTGCATGCTACAAGAATCACAAACTTTAACTCAAGTATTTCTACCAATACACTACTACTCACTAGCATGACTCTAATATTACCATCTTTATATCTTGAAACAATCATAAGGAATCAAACTTCTCATAGTATTCAACGCTCTTTATATGAAAGTTTTTATTATATCCCACTTGGATGCCCATCATATTAGGACTAAATTCATAACCTAAGAAAATTACCATTCTGTTTAGAGATTCTCAAAATAATATAAGTGAAGCATGAGAGTTCAACAATTTCTATAAAATAAAGCCACCACGGTGCTCTAAAAAGATATAAGTGAAGCACATAGAGTATTCTAATAAATTCACGATTCATGCTTGTCCCTCTCAAAAGGTGTGTACAGCAAGGATGATTGTGGCAAACTAAAAGGCAGAGACTCATATCATACAAGACACTCCAAGCAAAACACATATCAAATGGTGAATAAAAATATGGCCTCAAGTAAATTTACCAATAGACGAACACAAAAGACGGGCTGCCATCCGGGCATCCCCAAGCTTAGATGCTTGGTTGTCCTTGAATATTACCTTGGGGTGCCTTGGGCATCCCAAAGCTTAGGATCTTGCCACTCCTTATTCCGTTGTCCATCATATTTGTACCCAAAACTTGAAAACGTCACAACACAAAACTCAACAAAAAACTCGTGAGATCCGTTAGTATAAGAAAATAAATCACCACTCTTTGGTAATGATGGGAACTCATTCTTTATTTATATTGGTGTAATATCTACTATATTCCAACTTCTCCAAGGTTCATACCCCCCAATACTACCCATAGATTCGTCAAAATAAACAAACAACACATAGAAAACATAATCTATCAAAAACAGAACAGTCTGTAGCAATCTGAAAACTTTTTATACTTCCATGACTCCAAAAATTATGAAAAATTAGGAAAACCTGGGAAAGTTGAATTAAAATATTGTGTAACAAATTCGGATAAAAATCACGTTCCTGTGATTTTTCGAAATAGTTTTACTGAGCGCAAAAGTTTATGTTTTTCAGCAAGATCAAATCAACTATCACCATAGATGATATGTCTCCAACATATCTATAATTTATGAAGTATTCATACCATGTTTACAACAATTTTATATGGTTTTGGTATGATTTGCATGGAACTAACCTAGACTGATGCTGTTTTCAGCAGAATAACCGTGGTGTTGTTTTTTGTAAAGAAATGAAAGTTCTCCAAATGAGCTGAAACTTTTTGACGATTATTTTTGGAACAAAAGAGACCCCCGAAGCTTTGTGCGAGGGCCAGAAGAACCACGAGGAGGGCCCAACCCACCAGGGCGCGCCTGGTGGGCCTGACTTGCCCCGGTGGGTTGTGCTCACCTCGAGGCCCATCTTCGCATGAAACCGACACCAAAGATCCTATAAATAGAGAAACCATCAGAAATAACCCTAGATTAGAAGTTCTGCCACTGCAAGGCTCTTTAGCCACTGAAAACCAATCTAGACCCTTTTCGGCACCCTGCCGGAGGGGGAATCATCTCCGGTGGCCATCTTCATCATGTCGACGGCCACCACGATGAGGAGGGATGTAAGTGCATCTAGTGCCCCTTAGTGATTTTGGTGTATTGAAGACTCATAGGTTAAGGGACTGATGCATTTGTGACTGTACACAGGTCTATAAGTCTATGAGGAGATTGATATTTATAGAGAAAGTCGGCCCCTAAAAATGAATGTCTTCATGCTGAAGACTTTGGACTTCTAATGACTTTCTGAAGACTTTGAAAGTGAAGAAATTGGCGTGACTGTGAAGACTTGATATTCATGCGAGGAATATGAAGCGTGAAGACTTTTGTTTTCGTAGTTTAATTTTCTCTTTCTTGAGTCATAGGAAACACCGTACTGTTAAAGGGGGTCGAGGTAAAACTAAGGAAAAGTTGCCAGGTGATGCTCAACTCAAAATCCTACACCTACCAATCCCTTCGAGTGAAGCCATTGGAAATCTCATACAGTTTAGTCAATTTCTTCAGTGACAGAGACTAAGTTCTTCTGGTCTCTGAGGAATTTGTTCTAACTGAGGAGTTAGGAATCCACCAGTGTAGATTGCCTACAAATGAGGAACATGATAGCCCTGACGAATTTGAGAGCTCAAATTTCCGACTGTTGGTGTGCTACGCGCCAGCTGTCCTAAAATATCTACCCACCTAACTATCATATCATTAAAGGGCATTTATGTCTTATCATGTCGGGCGCTCCCTAGGCTATAAATAGCCGCCCCTACAACCACTAGCTGGTTGGCTACTCCGCGAGAAACTGACACTTGTCATTGAGAGCATCCCATCCTCCAAGGACTTTGAGCGAAAATCATCAAGTGAGGAAATACCCAAAACCCCAAACCAAACACCTAAGAACCCAAATGATTGAGCATCACTTAAGAGATTGTTCCTGTGTGGAATCGATGCTTGTTACCTTTGAGGACTGTGCATCCTCCAGACGGCTAGGCGTCATGGTCTAGAGCATCCAAGAGGAAATTGTGGATCGCCGAGTGACTGAGTCTGTGAAGGTTTGGAAGTCACCTGAAGACTTACCACGAGTGATTGGACGAGGTCTGTGTGACCTTAGTTGAAGGAGAATACGGTGAGGACTGTGTGTCCTCAGGTTTAAATACCTAGCCGCTCCAACCAGACATACAACTGTCACAACAGTTGGAACTGGTCTACCAAATCATTATCTTCACCGAGCTAACCGGTTCTAATTCCTCAACCCTATCATTTCCTCATTACTGTGTTGTATACTTGATCGCTACTGTTTGAAGACTTTGACTAAAGACTTTCTCAATTTCCTTAGTTCAATTTCTTTAGTCAGTTTCTCTTCAGCCTGCTTATCCTGTGTTTACGCTTTCTTTACTTTGTGCTTATTTACATTTCTTCATGATGATTGTGCTACTACTCTGTTATGTTTGCACCTGAGTATTTATTCCGGTGCAAGTAGTTCTTCGCTTAGGAATTTCCTCACCCTGAAATTCCTCAGTGAAGAATTCATAAAAATCGCACATTCACCCCCCTCTAGTCAACTTAACGCACTTTCAATTGGTATCAGAGCAAGGTACTCCCTTGTTCTCTGTGATTTTGGTTTAACTGCCTGGAGTTTTAGTTATGTCGACCGCAGGAATGAAGATATTGACATGCCCCATCTTTGATGGTCATGATTATCCCAAGTGGAAGGCCATGATGAAGAAGCGCCTCATGATGATGAACAGCGAACTGTGGACTGTCACTAAGATTGGTCTTACCCATCTCTGCAAGATGGAGGAGGCTGATGATATTCGCAAGTATACTCTACTTAACCTCACGGCGAAGGACATCATCTGCTCCGGCTTGTCTCAAAATCACTTCAGGAACATTATGCATCTCAGCCATGCGAAACTCATCAGGGACCGACTATCTGAGGTCTATGAAGGTCATCGAACTCATCATGATCCCTGGTTTGATGATTTCATGGAATCGCGCAAGGCTATGACTTTCGATCCAGAATCATCATCCTCTTCACCATGCCTTATGGCAAAGGGTGCCAAGGTAACTGAATGCTACCTATCTGAATCCAGTGATGATGAATCTGGTGATGAATTTGGACCCGACTATACCAAACTGGCATCCCTTGCCACTAAACAACAAAGAGCTTTGGAAAAAGTTCAAAACATGCTAGATGAGAGCAGTGATATGTTGGGTGAAGAAATGGGTTGCACTAAAACTTTGACTTGAAATCTTCAAAGACTTCAGACAAGGTTTGACAACCTTCAAAGTCATCATAACACTCTCTTATTGATGAGGACATCAATACCATTGTTACACCCACAGCCCGTGCTGCTATACATACTAGACCAATTACTAGAGCTCATGCACGGCAATTGAATTACCAGGTACTTTCGGTTCTTGGTAATGATTCTAATGTTCATGAGAATATGATGCTGCCTAAATTGGATACGTTTGTTTTGCTTACAAATGAAGGGCCTAGCTTGGACAAGACAAATGAACCTTGGAGGAAGTTCAAGCATGGAGATGATGGCATGCGTAAGGGGAACAAGTACGGAGTTACAAGTGATGATTCCAGGACTTTGAAGCCACCATAATGAGTGCATGAAGCCTTGGACGAAATATACAAGATGCCACTTCATAAATTTTGTCCAGAGGCTATTCTACGTGCTGCATCACCTTACTTTTGGGCTAGGCCCATGTAATTTCGAAATACTTGATTATAGGCTGTTTCTAGAGTCCGTATGTGTGGGGAAACAAGAGTTAGCGTTTGTTTCGGACCCCTCCTCCAAGGGCCACGAAATTCCCCCTCTCTCCTCCATATATACAGCCCTTAGGGCATCATTTAGACTTTGGGTTTTGTTTAGATTAAAGTTTGCCATAGCTGCAACTTCGCGTACTTCGTTTGTGTTCAACGACCAGACAAAGGCGTCACAGAACCCCACCTTGATCAATAAAGCTTTCCTCTTGTATTCGCAGTACCCAGATTGCAATCTTAGTTTCTTACTTGCTCTTCGTTTGCCTGCAGGAAACATGGTCAGGTTGATCGTGCTCCGGCATGGTCAATAACCTCTCAGAGGTGGTTTAGCGATTGCTAAGGCGCGACGTCCTCGCACGTTCGTAGTCGGATCGTCAAAGTCGACTTCCTCAAAAATGATAGCCACCATCTCATCGAAAGATGGGACACCTTTGCCTCTATCAAGTGGTATCAGATTTCCAGGTTGCTCAGTGAGAATTTACAGTTTTTAGTAATTTAGATCGAGTTTGTTCTTCATACCTACAATCCACGAAAAAATCCAAAAAAAAGGGTTAGTTCATCATATCCGAACAAGTCTGAGCCTTTGCATAGTCTTTTCAGTATTTTGCTTTGTTGCATATGCGATTGCATCGTCGTGTCTAGTTGCTGGTCTTAGAGTCTAGTCTTTTAGAGTTTCGAGTTCTGGTCATAAGTTGTCACGCCGCCACCGCACCATCGTTATCGCCCCTGCCATATATCTCCACCGCATCATCATCATCACTGCCACCGTATACAACCACCGCACCAACTTCATCGCCGCTACCATATACCACCACTACATATTCACCGCCAATCCGAGTCCATATACGCCACCACCTATCCACCGCCATCACGCCAATCGGAGTCCACCTGCAACATATATCCGCCACCGGTCCGAGTTCCACCAGATTCATCGCCGCCACTAGTCCGAGTTCCACCAGATTCATCTCCGCCACCAGTCCTAGTCCGACTCTAGTATTTGTTCCTTTATTTTCGAGTTCCAGATCACGCGATACTACAAGTCGTGACCAAGTCGGACTCCCAAACTTCTGTGCTACCCGCAGTAGAAAAATAGTTCCAGTTTCAAAAAAAGAGGAAAAAAAGTGCAAAAAAGTGAAAAAAAGAAAAAAAAATCAGAGTATGCTCCTTCCTTGTTTGCGTGCAGCGCTGTGATTTTGTTCGTGTTCTATGCTCGCATCTCTAGCACGGTCTAGCCTAGGACCAGCACAGTACCGTCGTTGAGCATTTATTCAACTTTGCATCTCTGAATTGATTATTGCTGATATTTTTGCTACCATATCATAAGCCTTCCCAGCTCCACATACTTCTACGTCGTGCGTTTGACTCTCCCTAGTAATCGCTCTATCCAAGCTTTGAGAGTTTTGACTACATCAGTTGCCGATCACCACCTGCTGCTGGGTAAGAGCTGGTAAGAATTTGAGATTTGCTTGACGGATTTGTGACACCCACCACCACCATTTTCTAGTAGTCTGTAGGATCATATTCTTGTGTGTTTCTATTGCTGCTAACCATGGCAGGATCACAAGTCGATGAGACTAACTGGGAGAATATGACGAATAAGGAGTTCCATGATAAATTTCAGCAAATGGTGACTGAACAGGTGCAAAATGTGCTGAACAATTTTGAAGAGGCCATGGATAAGATAACTAGCTTTGAGAAGACATTCGAAACAAAGCTCGATAACAAATTTAATGAAGTGCTTGCGCGTCTTCCACAACCACCACCGGCTGCACCTGCCGCACATCTGCAACAACAAACAACAACAACAACAACAACAACAACAACAACAACAACAACAACAACAACAACAACAACAACAACAACAACAACAACAACAACAATAACAACAACAATAACAACAACAACAACAACAACAACAACAACAACAACAACAACAACAACAACAACAACAACAACAACAACAACAACAACAACGATGACGACGACGACGACCTCCATGTTGCGAAACAGCCCTTCGCCGAGCGAGCCGTGTCCCTCTTGAGCCTGGCCAAACTGTTGGTGCTGTTGTTGATACTTCTGTGGCTCCTGCTGCTGATGCGGAGGAGGATGATTATGCGGGAGATTACGAGGATGAGGTTGATCAAAATCAGAACTACATGCAACCAGCACCACAACCACCAGGTCGTCCACATGCAAATAATCACAATGGTAGGGCTCCCCCTCAGGTACGAGATCATAACCATCTCCCTAAACTGAAATTGAATATTCCACCATTTGAGGGTAGATAAATTCCTGATATATATCTCACTTGGCAGTTAGAAATCAAACAATGGTTTACATGTTTAGAATATCCCGAGGAGAAACGTGTTGCTGCTGCACTTTGTGCTTTCACTAGTTTTGCTTGTGTGTGGTGGTCTGAACATCATAGATTATATCCAAATAATATTCCAACTACTTGGGCTGCTTTGAAAACTACTATGCATACTCATTGGGTTCCACCATATTATCAACGTGAATTACTTCAAAAACTGCAGCGATTTAAGACAAGGAAAAAATTCTGTAGAGGAATATTATCAGGAATTACAAACTGGCATGATTAGATGTGGTATTGTTGAGGATAATGAAGCTACGCTTACACGTTTTATGGGTGGATTAAATAGAGAGATTCAGACCATTCTAGAGTATAAGGAGTATCATAATATCACTCGTTTATTCCATCTTGCTTGTACGATAACAAAGCAGTACGAGCACAAGTCAGCTCTCGAGCCAGCTCATGGATCATAAGATAGCTAGCAGTGATATAACGAGCAAGATGGCTACCAACACTATCAGACTCCGGATCAATGGTAGAGAAACAGACACGACCATTGTCATGCAGAGAAGGATAGTAGTAAAACCTGGGTGGTTCTGCATCCGGACCTCGTTGTAACGAAGCTCGACAAGGACCTCGAATGGAGCAAACTGGACAGCCTGAGAAGAGGTAGAAGTGAAACCGCTTCGAGAGGTACGAGTGTAAGTGCTGGAATCGGAACTGGTGCGCAGAGTAACCACTACGTGATACTCATACATTGAGTCGGCTAGACGCTCCCGGTACACACGATAAACTGGGTCGTCGCCGAGGGGGTACAGCCGATGCCACACCTTATGAAGAAGATGCGGTGACGTGTACAGCATCAGCTGCAACTAGCACGGACACGACACCGGAGCCATCTACACTCACAACCATTAGCAGGTTAGCATAAAAATAAAACAAGTGCATGCAATGCAATAACCAGCTACAAATGCTACCGGCACTCAACTTAGACTCGTATCTACCGTCCACTTAACACGTCGAAGTCTAGCATGGCCTACAGTCAGCACGGCTCTGATACCAAGCGTTGTGGCACCTCGGCTCAGAGCAACAGGTTTACCCTACATTGCCAGCCCAGAGACCATGTCTTCTGGATAAGCGGCACACACGGTGCGGCTACACAATATGTACATTATTGAGTGAATATAAAGAGGGCCTCGGTCATAATACTACGCGGCAACGGAACAACGTCGTAGCGGAGACTCCATAGCACAGGGACACTGATGCGTACACGATCTAGATTCGAGCAGCACTCCTTTCCAACGAGACTTTCCTGAAATCTGGCATGACACGCCAGGTCAGTATATTGAATGTACTTGCAAGCTCACAACAGGCATAATCATAATGACAAACAATATCATGATAATTAACCAGTTAATAATGCAATAATACTTCAACATGTTGTGATCATGCTCTTGTGATAAAAGTCCCTCGGGACTGGCTTACCAATAGTGATCGCTCTTGGATCACAAACACACCACCATCGTGGTCTTGACTAGAAGTATCTCGTGATCCTTACGGCGATCACAACCACGACAAATACTTGGTCTCGAACATCTTGATGGCTTTCCACCATCATCAACAGTGCAAAGTTCATAACTTAGTGTGCAAAGTTTATTAAACATTGACCCATGGTGTGACCTACTACGAGCGTGTCCGTAATCGTGGACTCGGCTATCGATAGATTATTACAGTCTGCAGAGGTAGCACACTGTACCCACACCATGGAACCCATGGCCTCGTACTCCCATTCGTGTGGACCAATGGCATTCCGACAAAACCCCTCCATTGCCATGACACTCTCCCGGCCACTCCGACACAATCCCCACTGGGCTAGTCCTGGGTGGCCCCGTGTCTACCAAAGACACAACGACCACCACCGTGGCCAAAACGATCCCACAAGGGAACCCGGTACCATAATCTCAACAACGGGCACACAAGGTTATGTCTGCTTACCGAGCCAAGGTAAGCATGCCCATAACCTTCCCTAGTTGGAGGCATGAGCCCGGCCAACGATATATTCAAGTTGAGTTATATTCAGGTTCAACTTAAAGTAAAAAAAATAACCGGTGTCATAGTATGCCATGAAATGCAGCACTAACATATGCATCACATATTAACGGAAATGACTGAGTCAACTATATTCACACTAAGCATGAAAATCAACAACTCATGCCACTTTTCTGATTATGATAATCCTCACTTTAAACAGAATATTTTCTAGCAAATTTTTATTATTTTACTCATGCAAGAAAATAACTTCAAGTAATTTCTCATATGCATAACAATGTTATTCTTTTATCATCACAAATGAATCCTAATTTCTTTATCAACTAAGTTAGTTTCAAACATTCTGTAAATCAAGCATATTAACTAAAACAAGTACTTAACAGAATATCAATAACATAATAGTTATTTAAATGCATAGTTTAAATCTTTCATTCAAGTAAGAAAATCATAAATATTGAAATGGCACCATGAAAATGTTGTTGTGGCTTGCCTTAGTGCAGATCAGGTTCACAAGCCTTCTAATGATCCTCAAGACAAGCCTCACCCTCTGAAAATAATTTTAAACACAAGAAGAAAATATCAAGAACCCTTATGAAAATCACCAGAAATTCTAGACAGCTCAGAAAAATCTCATTTTTGGTGAGCTGTTAGATTTCTTTGCAAAGAACACAATGAAAAAAGAATCAATTTATTTGGACTTATGGTTGAAGAGTTATAGATGTTTGAAGCTCTCTGGAAATTAATTGAATTTGAATTTAGATAAAACAAACTAGGGGGTGACATCGAAGGCGTAAAGCCTCGGGGCGCCACCACTCGTACCTCTTCGTGCGCATACTGAGGGGCTGACTAGCGGGCCCCGCTAGTCAGGTGAGGTGGAGGGGGAGAAGGAAACAGAGGGGGTCGGGGCTTCGCCTGAGCTCACGCCGGCGACGAGGGCTCCTTGGCCAAAACGAGAGGGAGGGATCAAGAGAGGGGATCGAGGCTAGGGGTGGTCGGACGGCGTCAGATTCGACCTCGCAAGCGGAGGCAAAGAGCGGAGGTCGCCGGAGACAAAGACGACGGCGAAATGCAGCGACTCCAGGGGCTCCAAGTAGATGGAACAACTTCATCGAAGAGCGGCGGAGGCTCTGGAAGGGTCGCCCAGGCCTGGGAGGGGCTGGAGCTACCGTGGCGACCTGAGAGGATCGCCAGCGAGCTCGAGCTAGGGAGGGCAGCCCACGGCCTGCCAGGCCGGGCTACGACTATCTACACGTTTGTGGACTGTGTGGGAGTGGAGGATGCTGTTCGAGGAGGCTGGGTGGCTCCATTTATAGGCGAGCGGTGTGGAGTGGATCGGGCTCCGCCGGCGACACCTGGACACTGCGCCCGGTGACGAGCGGCGTCTGTGAGAGAAGGAGAAGGCGATGCAGCTCACGCAGGGACTATGGGCGAACGGAGACGAGCATAGTGCGCACCGTACTATTATGTTGGCCGGACCACGCCCATGCTCGCTGCGGCGAGCTCCGGTGTCGGCGAGTGCCAGGGGGAGTTAAGGGAGTTGAGACGAAGATGGTGGCACGATTTGGCATGCCATGGCAGTCAGGGAAGCGAGCACACGCAAAACAGAGCGCTCGGCGGCACTCAGAGCGCGTCAACACGCAGGCTGGCATCATGGACACGCGTGGTCACCGTTGAACTCTGCCCTCAGGCCGACCAACATCCAAAGATCATGTCTGGCTTGACTCCAGATGCAGTAGAAAAGATTTCACACGTTTGGTAAGTTTCTGATCAGTGACTTTGAGAGATTACTGAGGTTAAATGGCTAGGAGTTGGAGGATGTGCTTTGGAGGCTAGCAATCATCTACTAAGGTGATGATGCACAAGAAAAATCAGGCACAATGGAGCAAGTAAAATGGTAGTTGTTGTAGAAACCACCATTTCTGTCCAGAACAGAACATATTTTCTGTAGCAAAAATATTCCAAAAAGTGGTACAATATTTTTGCTCAGGAAGGTGCCCTAGGGTTCAGAGAATATTTCTGAATTTTCTCAGATTTTTGTGGGCAAGAAAAATTGGGGTTGCTTTGGAGCACATTGAACTAGCTAGGGTTTTGGAGGGGAAAATGAATATTTTTCATTAAAGAAAAATATTCCAAATATTATTTTGGGTAGAAGCAGAGAGTGAATGATGATTAGAGAGGGAAATGAGGCACTTGGGTGAAAGCCAAGGGTATCCAAGTGTTTAAGTCCATATGAAAAGATTCAAAAACTCCCAATTTCAAAATGAAACCAA
This sequence comes from Triticum dicoccoides, assembly GCF_002162155.2. Classification (NCBI taxonomy): domain Eukaryota; kingdom Viridiplantae; phylum Streptophyta; class Magnoliopsida; order Poales; family Poaceae; genus Triticum; species Triticum dicoccoides. Next base: position 381,641,749 of record NC_041392.1, on the reverse strand, counting down.
ATGAAAATCAAGTAAATAAAGGAGGGCAAAAACCAGGCTGTCACATCTACATATGCTGATTATGTTGATTGTGATGTGGTACCTATGCAAGCATGTTCCTTTTTACTTGGTAGACCATGGCAATTTGATAAAAATATTGTACACTATGGTAGAAACAATTAGTATACACTTGTTCATAAACATAAAAATATTACTTTGCTTCCTATGACTCCTGATTCCATTTTGAAAGATGATATTAATAGAGCTAATAAAGCAAAATAGGAGAAAAATAAGAGTGAAAATCAGTTTTGTGGCAAATGAATTTGAGCAACAAATGAAGCCTAATAATAAACCATCTAGCGTTGCTTCTGAAATTAAATTGAAAAGTACATGTTTACTTGCCACCAAGTCTGATATTGACAATCTAGATTTTAGCAAATCTATTTGCTATGCTTTTGTGTGCAAAGAGGCATTATTTTCATTCGAGGATGTACCTTCCTCTTTGCCTCCTGCTGTCACTAACATTTTGCAGGAGTTTGTTGACGTCTTTCCACAAGACGTGCCACCGGGATTACCATCTGTTCGAGGATTGAGCATCAGATTGACTTAATTCACGGTGCATCGCTACCCAATTGTGCACCATACCGTACCAATCCAGAGGAGACGAAGGAGATTATGAGTCCAGGAGCTGCTCGACAAAGGTTATATACGCGAATCCCTTAGTCCTTGTGTTGTTCCTATTATTCTAGTGCCGAAAAAGGATGGTACATCGCGTATGTGTGTTGATTGTAGAGGCATTAATAATATTACTATTTGTTATCCTCATCCTATTCCTAGGCTAGATGATATGCTTGATGAGTTGAGTTGCTCTACAATATTCTCCAAAGTTAATTTGCGTAGTGGATACCATCAAATTCGTATGAAATTGGGGGATGAATGGAAAACAACATTTAAAACTAAGTTTGGATTATATGAGTAGTTAGTCATGCCTTTTGGGTTAACTAATGCACCTAGTACTTTCATGATATTAATGAGCGAAATTTTACGTGCTTTTATTGGACGATTTGTGGTAGTCTATTTTGATGATATACTGATTTATAGCAGATCTTTGGAGGAACATTTGGAACATTTACGTGCTATTTTTATTGCTCTCTGTGATGCATGTTTGTTTGGTAACCTTGGGAAGTGCACCTGCTGCACCAACCGAATATCTTTTCTTGGCTATGTTGTTACTCCATAGGGAATTGATGTTGATAAAGCCAAGATTGAAGCTATTGAGAGTTGGCCGCAGCCCAAAACGGTCACACAAGTGAGGAGTTTTCTTGGCCTCGCTGGATTCTATAGGCGTTTTGTGAGAGATTTCATCACCATTGCTGCACCTCTCAATGAGCTTATAAAGAAGGATGTGCCTTTTGTTTGGGGTACCGCACAGGAAGAAGCCTTCACGCTATTGAAAGATAAGTTGACACATGCTCCTTTACTCCAACTTCCTAATTTTCATAAGACTTTTGAGCTTGAATGTGATTCTAGTGGAATTGGATTAGGAGGTGTTGATGTAGGGTGGAACCTTAATCGCCCGATCTTTCACGAAAGGAGCAGATCTCGTGAAGAACACGAGGAACACGAGGGGAAAACGAGGGAAATCATGGGGTGAAACACGAGAGAATCACTCAACCAACAAGAGATAGTCACACATGTGCTAGATCCTCGAATACATAAGAAAAGATACACGATCCACAGACAACTAAGGACGATACAAAGGTAGCCGGTCTTCTCCGTGAGGAGGTCTTGAATCCATGGGGGAATCTTCCCTTAGAAAGGGGGCTTGAATCCAAAGGGATCTTCTCCGAAGAGGCCGCGGTCTCTCGCAAGGAGGAGATCCGATATGGATGAGCGTAGCTCTATTTCTCAAATGAGCTATCACAACGCTAACCCTAGAAAGGAGGAGGTGGAGGAGTATATATAGTGCTAGCCCATGAAGGGGTAAGTGAGAGGGGGGATACATGGGCCCTTGGCCCGAGTCTTTGCACATAGGCAGGCCTGAAGTTCCGGGTGGGGCCGGAAGTTCCAGGCAGGTTCCGGTGTAAGCCGAGAGTTGGCGCGGCGCAGGCTGTGCTGGAGTGGCGAGGGCCGGAGGTTCTGGGCTGGCCGGAAGGTCCGGAGGCCGGAGGTTCCGGCTGTGGCCGGAAGGCCCGGGCCTGGCAGAAACTCTGCACAAGTCTTGATGCCGGCTGTTGCTTCTCCTTGAGTCCTTGATTCCTGAGAACATGTAGTGTCTTGTCATTAGGTAGCAACCATGTCTCGGAAGAATGGAAGGGGAAAGGACTTAGGAACGAGTTCACCTTGTGTCCAATGGAGTATGCTCGAGGTCGAGGTCTCGTCGTAGTGTACATGGGGATGATCGTAGGATGCTCCGCATCATCTCCCCTCCCTTGGGAAAGATCCGACCTCGGATTGTGATCCTCATCACCATGGAAATAGTTGTTGTGGATGGACTTGTAGTTGGACAGAGTTGAAGACATTGCGCAATCCAAGTACTCCAAGGTGTCTCCGGAGTGGTGTACATGCAAAAAGAGCAAACACAAGGGACACTCGGAAATACGATGGTTAGTGCACACAAAGTGTCTATCATGTAAGAATGAGTCCGTGCAACAAGATTGTTCGTGACAAAGCGCATGAAGCTTATCAAGATGATCTAGAATGATATGCAAAGCATTCGTGGGAGAAAATGAAATCAATGTGCACACAAATGTGTTGTGAATATGATCAATGCAACCACGGTGCAAAATGATGCCATAGAGAGATGGTTTATCACTAGCATGAATATGGAAATGGTTGCTCAAGATGAGTATGTGATCATGCAATTGATGATGGGTAATATGATCATGATGTATGAATATGCCATCAAGAAAGATCACAACAAATTTGCTAAAGAAATGCACAAGCTCATATATCATGGATGACATGGGAATACAAGATGCAACAAGGCAATCATAATGTGAGTCAATCCATGCATAAGATGCAAATTTGTCATGTGTATGATATGTCGATCGAGCATGACATGGGTGAGCACAATCAACAAATATGGAGGTGTTGGCGTACCAATGCTCGATGTCGTTGCATGAGTGGAGGTTCGAAGGTGCCTCCAATAAGTCCGAGCGCTCCGCAATGTGAACGTCCATAGAGTCAATCTTCAATGTCGCTCCTCCGTTCGCGAGATGTACCATGTAGACAACAAGAAGGAAACAACAATGAAAGAGTGACCCACCCAATATGCATATTTGAGGATGGCTCAAAGGGAAGGAGTTCACCTTTAGGAGATTCTCGCAAATGTTGGTGTTGCACATCGTGTACGCCTTCACATGACCAAATTGTGTCATGACGGTATCGCCTTGTGAATCCTTCAACATGAAAGAACATGACAAACACTTGGAAAAACAAATTGGAGGCATATGATGCGAGAACAACCAAATATAATAGGCGCAATCAAGCAAGCATGCATCACAAGTAAAGTGTCCAAGTCTCCAAGATCAATAATCATAGATGCAACAATTGGAGGCAAGCGACAATGAACAAAATATATCATGTGAGAGGCACGAGCATATATGTCATCAACCCAAGAAAGCGAGTAAGAGTTGAACATGGGTGATGCGACAAAGCAAGCAATCATGGTGATCAAGTCAAGCAAGCTAGTAGTGCGAAGATGCAACATACTAGAAGGAATCATGGCAAGCATGTCATGGGTGCAAATAGTGTGCATGAATAAGTCACATGACATAGCACAAGCATGAAAGGAGGATATGAGCAAAATAGCATAAATAGCATGAGGCACATGATAAACATGGTAATAGCAACAAGGATCTCCACCAAGCATGCAAATACACATAGGAGTAGCATAATGATGAATCATGGGTAGATTCAAGCAAGGGTCACAATTGCATGGCAAAGGCATAGAAGCAAGCATAGCATGCAAAGTGAACACGGTAAAATGAGCATGAAGTGATAAGCGGTATATAGCCCATAGCCGTGTGAGAGCCAAGTGAACGAGATGCGCATAGTCGCTGCGTGAAGAGAGTGGTGGAAAGGATAGTTCACGGGATCCCAAGTCATCTATGCTCTCAAGAGGTCGTTTCGTCAACTCTTGGGATTGAGAGGTTGACGAGTATACGTGTGTACCTACACAAAAAAAAGACAAAGGGAAAATTGTGTGTGCGTGGTAGATGTACACATCATCCATCATGATGTGCACGTGCTTGTGTTGGTTAGCACAAAATATCCAATGCTCAAATAAATGAGATGCGTGATACAGAAACATGTCATCCATCATGATAGGTTTGTTGTTATGTATGGCATAATGGAGACTCAAAGTATGTAATGCGTCATGGGAAATATCTAGAGCATTGTTATGCGTGGAATGCATATGGTGCAGGCAATTATGGGAATCATGCCAAGTATGGAATGCATCAAAATCTCATAATATGTATGAGGAAACTATGGGGGTCTCCTCATGAGCATTAATGGAAATATCACTTGGAGAATATTGACAACATTCAAAACAATGCATATTTAGAACAATGTGATCATGGCATGGCATAGTAGATGAATTGCACAAATCATGTAAAGGAAGCATGGCAATATCATCACATGAAAAACAAAAGCCAATGACCATCATCTCGTCATCTATGCCATAAGTGAAAATGGGATTGATTTTAATGGGGCATGCATAGTTACTATGTTGAGATTGAAATGATGCAATATGTGAGATCTCACTCATAGCATATGACAAGGTTAATGGATTGTCAAACATGATGTGACCAAAAGAATTTTCACATGATATCCTATGGAGCATAGCATCACAACTAGGCAAATCAACATGCTCATCATCATATTTATCATAAATAGGTAAGTCATGACATGAAGAAGTCGCACTAGCATGAAGCATGGGTATAGGTGTGTCAACATCATGCAAGCAATCATTCGTAAAATAGTCCACTAGTGGGACAACAGAAGCACCATCACCTATGTTACCTTTGGAGCATCTCTCATGTGTTGTAGGTGAGGTGTCGAAGACCGAGTCGTGGTCATCTTCATCTTGATGGAACCATGTGGGGGGTGCATCATCGTCCACCATGGCCATCATTCTCTCCATTGGAGGTATGGACTCGTCGAGGGTAGGCATGTCGTCATGTAGGAGACCTAGCACCAAAGAAGAAAACACAGTAGGAGTAGAGGTTAAGACGTTAGAAATCAAAGTGGCCTCACATGCCGTGTCAACTACCTCACTCACTAAGTGTTGTGGCTCACTCACTCCCTCTCGGGTGCTCTCGCTCATATGGTTGGTGGAGTCACTCAAATGGCTCTCAACCTCACATAGGATGTGTGGCATGCTCTCAAGTGTGGGGCTAGTGGTGGTCACACTCATCCTCTCATAGGAAATGCTGTCAATGTAACATGTGGTGGAGTCACTCATGTCACTCATGTGATTGTGGCTCTCCTCACATGGCAATTGGGGCATCTCGTCACATGTCGTTGTCGAAGAGATGTTGGTGCAAATGTCTCCATGCTCAATCATGTCGTGGTCGTAGCCGTGGATGAAGGCCGAAGATGGCACGTCATCACTCTCCTCAAAGACCAAAGATAAGGTCCCATGAGCGGTCTCGTAGCTTAACTCGGAGTATGAGTCCAATATGGGTGTCGTCTTCATGTTATTGAAGAGGTTCGTGCTTGTCGCCGTGGTCGAAGGGGATGGCCCTAGGTCGACCTTCTTGTCGCCGTCTTGTTGTAGGAGGTCCATATGATGTGGCACCTCATAGCTCGTCTCCATGACCGAAGGGAAATTCCCATGCTCGGCCATCTTCCTTGAGGGGCTTCTGAAGATGGAAGTGTCGCCCTCACTTGTAGGTGGTCGCCTTGGACTTGATGAAGTCAATGTAGGCATACTCGGGGGAAGTAGGCGAAGATGTCGTACGTCCAATGGCGAAGATGCCTTGATAGCACTTGGCGAATATGCCGAAGTGGTTGTTGTAGCCGTAGCATGCTCTTGGTGGTGCTTGTCTCGCGGTCTTCTCTTGTGGTCATGAAGTTTGGACTTGGCGTGAAGTAGGGCTTGTTGGGACTTGTAGGTAGGCGCGTCTCGAGCATCTTCATGTTGATGGTGGCGTTGTCGCACTTGAGCTTGTAGTAGATGTCGTTCATCATCGTCGTGCACATGTTGCTTGGAGGTGACATGCCCTTCATGACGAGATGGATCACGAACGTGATGGTGGTCGCCATGGAGTTGTGGACGTGGACGACTTGCACTTGTGTCTCTTGGGCGCTCCGAAGAGGATCGATGTGCTTGCCGCCGCCTTGAAGATGACGAAGGGGAAGTAGACTTGATCAAGGCCCGAATCTCCTCCATCCTTGCATCTTGCTCCTCCTTTTGTGCGGAAAGCTTGTTGTCAATGTAGTCCCTTTTCCTCGCTTCGGAGTGGCGAATGTCAATGGAGAGGTTCTCGATGCGCTCTCGCAATCTTGATTGTGTGCCTTGCATTTGTCGTTGTAGATCGAAGATTGACGCTTTGGTGATGTAGTTGTTCACGTCGTTGTTGTTGTCGAAGACCGGAGATGAAATGCCTTGCCTATCCATCACAAGATTCGAGCCAATATGATTGGAGAAAGAGAAGAATGAATACCAAATGTACCTTGACCGAAGTTGAAAGTGGATCAATGATCACTCCAATGTGGACAAGGAAATAGCACAATTGGTACCAATTCTTGTCGGTTTCTCACAGCTACACAAGTAAAGCTTATGGTGGAGCTCGGTGAGGATAGTGGCACAAAAATTTAATGCAAAATGTTAGCAAGAGTCAATAATGCTGAAAGAGATTCACAAATTCGCAAGTGAAACAAGTAGACCAATAGCAATATGTGGCACACGGAAACACACACACGGATAGATAAATGGGGTCGTGCAACCAAGGATGAGCACAAAATGCGGAATCCACGGAAAACGCTCGTGTTGCACAACTCAAGAGAGACGCTAGCATGATTGCTCAATAGGCGGATACAACACTTGTGCACAACCTATAAGATGCAAAATGGATAAAATTTCTATCCCAAGTATGCTATGTATGTATGGTTCCCGGTGTTTGATCCAAGATGACAATCTTATGCAATGTGGTGGATGCTATGGCTATGCTTACAAGTTCTTTGCTCTTTCTCTTTTGCTTAAAAGCTTATTCTTTTTTTTGTTTTTTTTTGTATGGCCACTTTGCGAAATGCACAAACCAAGATAGCAAATGTGTATATGCAGGAACAATCTTGAGGCACAATGGATGATATGATGATACCAATATGATATGGTATGTATGCAATGGAAGGGTGGTGTAGATCACTAATGTGCACAAGTAACGTTGCCGGCATACTCAAATGGCTAGTCTCGATAGGCAAGTGACGCAAAATGGGCTAGGGGTTATCAATGCAATGGCAAGGGAATATACAATGGAGGGATACCACGATACCAAGATGATATGGAGGTTACCGTCCTTGTCGATGATGAGTGGCGGTGATATTGATGGAGATACCAAGATGATGGAGACTTGTCCCTAAGTAGCCGAAACACCTTAGGAAGCGGAAAAACAGCGAACTCAAAATCTCAAATGTCAAAATGGTGGTAGCGGGATGCGGTGGTGGTGTTGCGGAATCTCAATGGGATTGCGACAATGCAATGATGGGTTATGCGAGTAGGCAATGCGGAAATGGAGGGTAAGGTGGTGGACTATAAACAGTGTCAGAGTTGGAAGCACGGTCCCTAATTAGTTGAAACACCTTAGGAGACACAACTACAACACAAACAAAATTGGGTTAAGTTGAGGTGGCGGAAGTGTATGGTGGGCAAGGTTATGCGGAAGTGGTGGTGGTGGTTGATGTAGAAGCAACCATCCCTAAGTAGCCTAGACACCTTAGGAGACTCAAATCACTCCTCAAGCAACCACATATGCAATGGGGAACAAAATTGGTTAGGTTGCGGAAGTCGGTGATGGTGTAGCGGATGATATGGTGGAAGGCCTAGACAAAGATGCCAAAATTCCAAAACATTGATGGGGTCAAATGGTGGTGAAACCAAGGTGGGGTCCTCGGGCACGTCGATAGCTTTAGAACGAGCCCAAGAACACTCAAATCGGAGTTCGGAGTGAAAAGTTGTGACCAAAACGGTGAAAGAGGCCGATGCTGAAATTTCGGGGAAAGTTTCTGGTTAGGCCGGAAGTTCCGGGGGGTCACGAAAAAAGTCTCGGGGAAGCCGGGGGATTTTGGGTAAACTCTCTGTTTAGCCCGGAAGTTCCGGGGTAAGGACGGAAGTTCCGGGGGAGTCCGGAAGTTCCGGGGGTCGTGGAATTTCTTTCGGGACGAACCCTAAATTCCAGATCTGAGAACGGGGGCGAAAAAACTTGATTTCCAAGGTCAAAATTGGGAAGATTTTGTGGATAGAAATGGGGGGAAAGATGGGGAATGCTAGATCCACTTGAGACACAACGAATCCATGGATCAAAATCAAGAAAACATCGTCAAACCAACAAATCACAAAAAAAAAATTGGGGCTATTTTTGGTGGGGATTTTCGAAATTGGGGAAGGACACAACAAAATTAGGCTAGAAAACGAAGAGGGGAGACTCCGAAATCGTGATCAATGTGGCTCTAGATACCAAGATGATGTAGGGTGGAACCCTAATTGCCCGATCTTTCATGAAAGGAGCGGATCCCGCTAAGAACACGAGGAACATGAGGGGAAAACGAGGGAAATCACGGGGGGAAACACGAGAGAATCACTCAACCAACAAGAGATAGTCACACATGTGCTAGATCCTCGAATACATAAGAAAAGATACACGATCCACGAACAACTAAGGACGATACAAAGGTAGCCGGTCTTCTCCGTGAGGAGGTCTTGAATCCATGGGGGGATCTTCCCTTAGAAAGGGGGCTTGAATCCAAAGGGATCTTCTCCGAAGAGGCCGCGGTCTCTCGCAAGGAGGAGATCCGATATGGATGAGCGTAGCTCTATCTCTCAAATGAGCTATCACAACGCTAACCCTAGAAAGGAGGAGGTGGAGGAGTATATATAGTGCTAGCCCACGAAGGGGTAAGTGAGAGGGGGGATACATGGGCCCTTGGCCCAAGTCTTTGCATGCAGGCAGGCTGGAAGTGCCGGGTGGGGCCGGAAGTTCCGGGCTCCGGAAGTTCCAGGCAGGTTCCGGTGTAAGCCGAGAGTTGGCGCGGCGCAGGCTGTGCTGGAGTGGCGAGGGCCGGAGGTTCCAGGCTGGCCGGAAGGTCCGGAGGCCGGAGGTTCTAGCTGTGGCCGGAAGATCCAGGCCTGGCAGAAACTCTACACAAGTCTTGATGCCGGCTGTTGCTTCTCCTTGAGTCCTTGATTCCTGAGAACATGTAGTGTCTTGGCATTAGGTAGCAACCATGTCTCGGAAGAATGGAAAGGGAAAGGACTTAGGAACGAGTTCACCTTGTGTCCAATGGCGTATGCTCGAGGTCGAGGTCTCGCTGTAGTGTACATGGGGATGATCGTAGGATGCTCCGCATGAGGTGTGTTATTACAAGAAGGCAAACCTGTTGCATACTTTTCTGAAAAATTGATTGGTCCTAGTCTGAATTATTCTACTTATGATAAAGAATTATATGCTCTTGTTCGGACTTGAGAGACATGGCAACATTGTTTATGGCCTAAAGAATTTGTTATACATTCTGATCATGAATCGTTGAAACATATTAAAAGTCAAGCTAAACTGAATCGTAGACATGCTAAATGGGTTGAATGTATTGAAACTTTCCCTTATGTCATTAAACATAAGAAGGGTAAAGAAAATGTTATTGCTGATGCATTGTCTCATCGCTGTACTATGCTTTCACAACTTGACTTCAAAATATTTGGTTTGGAGACTATCAAAGATCAATATGTGCATGATGCTAATTTTAAAGCTGTAATGCAGAATTGTAAAGAAGGAAGAACATGGAATAAGTTCGTCGTTAATGATGGATTTGTGTTCCGTGCTAACAAGCTATGCATTCCAGCTAGTTTAGTTCGTCTTTCAGTGTTGTAGGAGGCGCATGGAGGAGGATTAATGGGACACTTTGGCGTGATGAAGACGGAGGACGTACTTGCTACACATTTCTTTTGGCCAAAGATGAGACGGGATGTTGAGCGTTTTGTTGCTCGCTGCACTACATGTCAAAAAGCTAAGTCACGACTTAGTCCTCATGGTTTATATAAGCCTTTGCATGTACCTAGTGTTCCTTGGGAGGATATATATATATATATATATATATATGGACTTTGTTTTAGGTTTACCTTGAACAAAGAAGGGGAGGGATAGCATATTTGTTGTTGTGGATAGATTCTCGAAAATGGCGCACTTTATACCATGTCATAAAAGCGATGATGCTGTTAATGTTGCTGATCTGTTCTTTCGTGAAATTATTCGCTTGCACGGTGTGCCAAATACTATTGTTTCAGATCGTGATACTAAATTTCTTAGCCACTTTTGGAGATGTTTATGGGCTAAGTTGGGGACTAAACTGCTTTTTAGTACTACTTGTCACCCCAACCAGATGGACAAACTGAAGTAGTCAATAGAACATTGTCTACTATGCTTAGGGCTATTTTGAAGAATAATAAGAAAATGTGGGAAGAATGCTTGCCTCATACTGAATTTGTTTATAATCGTTCATTGCATTCTACTACTAAGATGTGCCCTTTTGAAATTGTGTATGGTTTCCTACCTCGTGCACCTATTGATTTTTTGCCTCTTCCATCTTCGGAGAAGGTTAATTTTGATGCTAAAGAACGTGTTGGATTGATTTTATAAATGCGTGAGTTAACTAAGGAAAACATTGAGCGTATGAATGCTAAATATAAACTTGCTGGAGATAAGGGTAGAAAACATGTTGTGTTTGCACCTAGAGATCTTGTTTGGTTACATTTGCATAAGGATAGATTTCCTAATTTTCCCAAATCAAAGCTAATGCCACATGTTGATGGTCCGTTTAAGGTATTAGAGAAAATAAATGATAATGCATATAAACTTGAGTTGCCTGTAGATTTTGGGGTTAGTCCCACTTTTAACATTGCAGATTTGAAGCCTTATTTGGGTGAGGAATATGCGCTTCCGTCGAGGATGACTTCATTTCAAGAAGGGGAGGATGATGAGGACATCAATACCATTGTTACACCGACAGCCCCTGCTGCTATACATACTGGACCAATTACTAGAGCTCGCGCACGCTAATTGAACTACCAAGTACTTTCGTTTCTTGGTAACGATTCTAATGTTCATGAGAATATGATGCTGCCTAAATTGGATACGTTTGTTTTGCTTACAAATGAAGGGCCTAGCTTGGACAAGACATATGAACCTTGGAGAAAGTTCAAGCACGGAGATGATGGCATGCGCAAGGGGAACAAGAACGGTGTTACAAGTGATGATTCCAGGACTTTGAAGCCACCATAATGAGTGCATGAAGCCTTGGACGAAATATACAAGATGCCACTTCATAAATTTCAGCCATAGGCTATTCTAGGTGCGGCGTCACCTTACTTTTGGGCCAGGCCCATGTAATTTCGAAATACTTGATTATAGGCTGTTTTTAGAGTCCGTATGTGTGGGGAAACAATAGTTAGGGCTGGTTTCGGACCCCTCCTCCAAGGGCCACGAAATTCCCCCTCTCTCCTCCATATATACAGCCCTTAGGGCATCGTTTAGACTTTGGGTTTTGTTTAGATTTAAGTTCGCCATAGCTGCAACTTCGCGTACTTCATTTGTGTTCAACGACCAGACAAAGGCGTCACGAAACCCCACCTTGATCAATAAAGCTTTCCTCTTATATTCGCAATATCCAGATTGCAATCTTACTATCTCGCTTGTTCTCCATTTGCCTATAGTAAGCAGACCTTCGTGGTCAGGTTGATCATGCTCCGGCGTGGTCAATAACCTCTCGGAGTTGGTTTAGCGATTGCTAAGGCGCGACGTCCTCGCACGTTTGTAGTCGGATCGTCAAAGTTGACTTCCTCCAAAATGATAGCCACCATCTCATCGAAAGATGGGACACCTTTGCCTCTATCACTTATCTGATCATGAGAAGCTTTCTTATGAATTTCTTCAAAGAAAGCAAGACCTTGAGCAGCTAAGAGTGAGTTATGACGATCGCTAGAAGGAGAATGATTCGTTACTTGCTCAACAAACCAGTTTCGCTTAGGTTGAATTCATCCCACCATGTTTGAAGTGCATTGAACATGAATCTGCTAATTCTTCACCTGAAAGTTCAAATGCTTCTGTTGCTGCAAATTCTTCAACTGTCTCTGCTATCACCAATTCCTCATCTGAGGATGCTGTTAGTATCACTGACCATGCAGGGCTGAAGGAATTGTATGTGGCAGGCATGTACAAAACCCTCTAAGGGCATCAGGCACTTTGTGATGTGCTTTAAAAGCAGATCCTCAATAGGAACCCTAGGAAAGAGGGTATTGCCTTTGAGAGGAAACTCAATGCTGATGGGACCTACTGGAAACCTGAGCAGTATCCCAAAACCTCATGGGTTGCTGCAAATGGACCTCCAGTGGATCCATCTACCTTATCTAGCTTTACGTGTGTATCTTCATATTCATCTGATGAATCATTTGACTCTAATTATAAACTATTCAAAAATCAGAATGGTGAAGTATTTGCTAGATATGTTGGCACTAACTGCAAGAACGGTCCTCCTATGAAGAAAATTTGGGTTCCCAAAAGGTGCCTTGTAACGCCCCGTATGTAACTTGCCATATTTGTATTCCTACTCTTGCCATTTTCGGCACTAAGTTATGATATTCCCTCGTGGTTGGGTTTTGTCTTCATTTTGCTTTTGTCCTTGTCATGTATCTCATATCATGTCATCATGTGCATCGCATTTGCATACATGTTCGTCTCATGCATCTGAGCATTTTCCTTGTTGTCTGTTTTGCATTCCGGCACTCCTATGTCCTCCGGCGTCCCCTTTTGCCTCTTTTCATGTACCGGTGTTATAAGTTCTCGGATTGGACCGAGACTTGCCAAGCGGCCTTGGTTCACTACCGGTAGACCGCCTGTCAAGTTTCGTGCCATTTGGACTTCGTTTGATACTCCAACGGTTAACCGAGGAACTGTAAAGGCCTCGTGTGTGTTGCAGCCCAACACCTCTCCTAAGTGGCCCAAAACCCCCTCCATCCTCTTGGTCGTTCGATCACGATCGCGTGGCCAAAAACCGCACCTCATTTGGACTCTCCTAACTCCCAGAATCTATAAATAGGTGCCCCCCTCCGAAATTCCCGCAGTCCAAACCCTAGAATTCTACCCCGCCGCCGCCGGACACGTCCGAGACGGTCGGACATGTCCAACTCCGCCGCACCGCCGCCACGGGTCACCTCGTGAGTCGCTCACCGCCCGCGCCCACTTCGCCAGCCCGCAGGGCCTGCGGGAGGCCCTCCCGGCCCGAAACGGGCGCCGCCGCCCCGCGCGGGACCCCGCCGCCTAGCTCGCCTCCTCCGCCGCCTAAGCCCTCGCCACGCCGCCCCGCCATCACCACTCGCCGCCACCTCGCGCCCGGCGCCGCGCCTCGTCGCCCGCACCTCGCCCTGCGCCAGATCGGGTGAGATCCGGTCGGAGGAGAGCTCCCCGGCGCCGGATCCGCCTCCCCCTTCCAACTCCGTCGGCCACCTTCTTCTCTGGCGAGCTCGTGCTGCCGCCTCGGTTCGCGGACCCGGCAAACCCTAGATCTGTCCCGAAGAGGTCTAATTTCACCAAGTCCTTGTCCCTGTTCATTTTTTAGCATTCTTCATCATGCCATAACTCTGCATCCGTACCTCCATTTTGCGCATGTGATATATCAAATTGTTCGTCTGGATGTGATCTTGATTTCATTCCATTGCACCATGCTTGTTCGAGTTCATCTTGATGCCCTAAATGCTGTTGCAAGAGTGCTATGTAATGTTAGTTTCTGGTTCCTATCAGATTATGGACATTTGTCATTTTTTCCATGTTTAATGTGTGCCTCCTATGAACTTGATCCCTACATGTGTTTTGGGCTATGCCATGCCATCTTTACAGGGGTGTATGTCAGGTATTTTGTGATCAATGTGGTGACTAGCACAAGCATGCAAAGTAGCTCTCGTGATGTTGCTGATTTCAGGGACTTAGAATTCTTCCAAGTCATTTCTCTGATGTTATTTGTATGCCATGTATTCATGTTGCTACAGAGTGATCCATGCCTCTTTTGAGCATGTTCGGTAAGGATGACTTTGAGATATTGTTATGTTCTATCCACATATGTCTTTGTTTGCAATTATGGAGTACCCTAGCATGACTCAATCTTGCTCTACTTTTGCAATAAAATGTCCTTGGCAGATTGTTTACGTGTTAATCAATTTTGCCGAGGTTGTTGTAGTTAATCCTTGCATGCTATGAGATTGTTCTTGCCATGGTTAGCTACTTGATCATGTCTTCTTGCTGGGTGTATGCTTAGTTTGTCATGCAATGCCTTGTGGTGAGTGCATCGAGCTTGCAAACATGCCTACGTAACTCTGTTTTTGCCATGTCCAGTTCTCTACTAAGTCTGAATCTGTTAATGAAACTTGCTATGTTTGCATGGGTTCCATCATATCTTCTGATCCTTTTTGGCTTATGGCCAGTAAGGGACTTTTGTTATATGCTTTGAGTAGTTTCATGCCATGCCTTGCTTTGCCATGATATGTTCCTGTAGCATGTTGTTATCTTGCTCTAAACATTGCTTCCTGATGTTAAATCCTGACATGTTATTTTCACTAAATCTGTGAACCTGATATCTTTTGCACTTTTGCCATGCTTGTTTGAACCTTCTATTGTGTGATTTAGCCATAGCTCAGTGTTCATCTTTTGTCAAGCATCTCGAGTGGATCACTGTCATGTGCTTTGTTGCTATGTTAGAGTGCAGTAGCTTAGTTTCTTGGTGCATTCTAGATGGCATCGTGTTGTTAATCGCAGTTTTGTGCCATTATTATTTTGCCTGCCATTTGCAAACCGTGCATCCGATTCCGGTGATCTTTATATCGATTTCGACCGAAAACAACTCATCATTCCAGCGGCACTCTTGGTTGTCCAAGTTGAGGCCTGGTTCAATCTTTCCCTTCCGAAGCACGCATATGCATTGCATATCACATCCCGCATATCATGCCATGTTTTGCATCATGTTGTTTGCGCATTGCACCGTGGTTGATCGTGGTTCCCTTTGCTTGTGTTCTTGCTTTGGGTAGAGCCAGGAGATGAGTACGTGATCGAGTAACCCGTTGAGTACGCTTACGAGGATCAAGCTTATGTCAACTCGGAGAACTTTGCAGGCAAGATGACCATACCCTCGAAATCACTTCTATCTTTGCTTGCTAGTTGCTCGCACTATTGCTATGCCTTTGCCGTGATACCTACCACATGCTATATCATGCCTCCCATATTGCCATGTCAAACCTCTAACCCACCTTGTCCTAGCAAACCGTTGTTTGGCTATGTTACCGCTTTGCTCAGCCCCTCTTATAGCGTTGCTAGTTGCAGGTGAAGGTTGGAGTTTGTTCCTTGTTGGAACATGTTTATTGTTGGGATATCACTATTATATCTTGTTTTACTTCAATGCATCTATATACTTGGTAAAGGGTGGAAGGCTCGGCCTTATGCCTGGTGTTTTGTTCCACTCTTGCCGCCCTAGTTTCCGTCATACCGGTGTTATGTTCCTTGATTTTGCGTTCCTTACACGGTTGGGTTATAATGGGAACCCCTTGACAGTTCGCCTTGAATAAAACTCTCCAGCAAGGCCCAACCTTGGTTTTACCATTTTCCACCTAGCCTTTTTCCCTTGGGTTCTGCGGACTCGAGGGTCATCTTTATTTTAAACCCCCCGGGCCAGTGCTCCTCTGAGTGTTGGTCCGAAATGAGTAGACTATGGGGCCACCTCGGGGCAACTTGAGGATTGGTTTTACTCGTAGGATGTCTCATCCGGTGTGCCCTGAGAACGAGATACGTGCGACTCCTATCGGGATTTGTCGGCACATCGGGCGTCTTTGTTGGTTTAGTTTTACCATTGTCGAGATGTCTTCTAACCGAGATTCCGAGTCTGATCGGGTCGTCCTTGGAGAAGGAATATCCTTCGTTGACCGTGAGAGCTTGTGATGGGCTAAGTTGGGACACCCCTGCAGGGATTTGAACTTTCGAAATCCATGCCCGCGGTTATGGACAGATGGGAATTTGTTAATGTACTGTTGTAGAAAACTTGAAACTTAACTTAATTAAAATGGATCAATAGCATGTGTAGCCGTGATGGTCCCTTTTCGGCGGAGTCCGGGAAGAGAACACGGTCTCGGGTTATGCTTGAACATAAGTAGTTCTAGGATCACTTCTTGATCATGGTTTCTCGAACGTGCTTTGCCTTCTCTTCTCGCTCTCATTTGCATATGTTAGCCACCATATATGCTAGTGCTTGCTGCAGCTCCACCTCATACCTTTTACCTACCCATAAGCTTAAATAGTCTTGATCGCGAGGGTGTGAGATTGCTGAGTCCCCATGACTCACATATTACTTCCAAAATTAGATGCAGGTGTCGAAGATGCCATTCCAGGAGATGCGACTGAACTCAAGTGGGAGTTCGATGAGGACTCAGGACGTTACTACGTTTCCTTTCCAGACAATCAGTAGTGGAGCCCAGTTGGGGCGATCGGGGATCTTATGCATTTGGGGTTGTCTTTATTTTGGTTCCGTAGTCGGACCTTGATTGTATCTGGATGATTGTAATGCTATATTTATGTATTGTGTGAAGTGGTGATTGTAAGCCAACTCTGTACCTCTTTCTTATTCAGTACATGGGATGTGTAAAGATTACCCCTCTTGTGACATGCCTACAATGCGGTTATGCCTCTAAGTCGTGCTCCGACACGTGGGAGATATAGCCGTATCGTGGGTGTTACATGCCTTGAAAGTTTTCAGGTGAATGGCATCATGACACCACCTATGAAGAACAGGGACCCCGGATCCAAGTCCTCATATGGACCAAATTCTTCATATGAACATCAACGTGCTAACCCTTCTGTTTCGCAGGGAAGATCTAAGGGCTATGAATATGTGCATTATTCTTCAAACCATTATGTTCATAAGTCCTCTAAGAATTTCTCCGCTTATTCATATGCTTACTCTAACCCCTCTTATGTGAAACAAAGTGGATTGGCTTCAATGCCACCTTTCTCTTATAGAGCTATCAGAATGATGAACTCTTTGCCACCCCTCCGGATGTGGGTGGTGAAGAAAAAGAACTAATCTCTTATGTAGGGTCAGGTCTCCAGACGAACTTAAATGTCTGAAGAATTTGCTTGAGACCTTAATATGCTTGAAAGGATGCAAGCTAATCATGAAGAAATGTTTTTCATTTTTTCACGTCCTCATATTACTATAGGTGTTCTCTTACCTGATGAAATTGATCTGATGAAATTGATGTCATATTCTTCACCGCTGAAGTATATGAGTTCGTAAGATGCACTAATTCATCTGCAGAATGATCAACCCAAAGCCACTGAGTGGGTCCTCGACAGTGGATGTACAAATCACATGACTGGTGACAGGAGCTTATTGATGGACACTGCTTTATCTCCATCGCATCTGAAGCATATCACCTACGCTGAAGAAGGCAAAAGCAAGGTATTGGGTCTAGGTAAGGTTGCAATCTCAAAGGATCGACACATGGACAAAGTCATACTAGTCGAGTCCTTAGGGTTCAACCTCATGTCTGTCTCAATGCTTTGTGATCTTGATATGGTTGTTGTCTTTGGCAAGTATCATTGTGTTGGGATCATGGAATCTGGCAATTCCAAAGTCTTCAAAGGATTTAGGAGAGGAGATTTTTGTATTGTTGATTTCTCTACAGGACCACAACCTGCTACATCTCTACTTGCAAAATCTTCAGAAGGCTGGCTATGGCATCGACGACTTGGTCATGCTTGCATGAGGAACTTGCACACGCTCGCAAAGAAGAAGAATGTCATTGGCATCGAGGGTGTCAAATTCCTCAAGGATCATCTATCGGAGCTTGTGAAGCTGGAAAGATGACCAAGGCCAAGCATCCCTTAAATACCGTCATGACTACCACTCGTCCATTTGAATTGCTTCACATGGATCTCTTTGCCGCTACTCATTATGACACATTTACTAATGTTGCATCTTTATATGGATTTGCCATAGTTGATGACTATTCTTGTTATACATGGGTGCATATCATCACTTACAAAACTGAAGTGCAGGAAGTCTTAAAATGATTTTCCTCAAGGGCTTCAACCAACTTTGGTGTGAAGATCAAGCACATCAGAAGTGACAATGGAACTAAGTTCAAGAATACTGGTCTTGATGACTATCTTGATAAACGTGGTATTACTCACGAGTTATCTGCTCCTTATACTGCCCAGCAGAATGGCGTCATGGAGCGCAAGAACAGGACTCTTGTTGAGATGGCTCGCACTATTACTCACGAGTTATCATGTGTTGAAGGGTGACATCTCTATTGAGCATGTGAAGATGTGGCACCCCGACTCAGAGCGACCGATTTACCCTGCATTGCCAGCCCAGAGACCATGTCTTCTAGCAACACACAACATCTTGGTATAGAAAAACAACCGCTTTATTGATGCTAGCGGATCAGGGTTTATATTACAACAGATGTCGAGGCCGAGCAGCACACACGGTGCGGCTGAACAATATCTTGGTCATATCATCTCTGCCAATAAAGCGGTGAATTTCTACGCCAAGTTCTCCAAGTGTGAATTTTGGCTCGATGAGGTTCTTTATCTTGGTCATATCATCTCTGCCAAGGGCATTGCGGTGAATCCTGAGAAGGTGTCTGCAATTGTAAATTGGGAACCTCCTCAGAACGTGAAGCAACTCCGCAGCTTCCTCGGTCTCGCAAGCTATTGCCGAAGATTCGTTGAAAACTTTTCTAAGATCGCGAAGCCTCTCTCAAATCTTATCCAGAAGCATGTCAAGTACGTTTGGTCTCCGGAGTGTGACATTGCTTTCAACACTTTGAAAGAGAAATTGATCACTGCTCCAGTTCTGACTCCGCCTGATGAATCCAAGCCATATGAGGTCTTTTGTGATGCCTCTCTCCAAGGTCTTGGCGCAGTATTGATGTGAGAGAACAAAGTTGTTGCTTATACCTCTCGCCAGTTGAAGCCCAATGAGAAGAACTACCCCACTCATGATCTCAAGTTGGCGGCAGTTGTGCATGCTCTTTTGACTTGGAGACATCTTGTATTGGGAAGAAAAGTGGACATTTTCACTTATCACAAGAGTCTCAAGTACATCTTCACTCAGCCTAATCTCAACCTCAGGCAAACTCGATGGGTCGAAATGATTCAAGAGTATAATCCAAGTATTGAGTATACTCCAGGCAAGGCCAATGTGATTGCTGACGCATTGAGTAGAAAGGCTTACTGCAACAGTCTTATTCTCAAGCCTTATCAACCCGAGCTTTGTGAAGCTTTCCGCAAACTTAATCTGCAAGTTGTTCCACAAGGTTTCCTCGCCAACCTTCAAGTCTCTCCTACCTTGGAAGACCAGATTCGCCAAGCCCAGCTTCTTGATGCTATGGTGAAAAAGGTGAAGATTGGGATTGCCAAGAGTCAACCCAAGTACAAGTGCTACCGCCTTGATGAAAAGGACACTCTCTTCTTCGAGGATCGTATTGTTGTACCCAAAGGTGACCTCCGTAAAGTGATCATGAACGAGGCTCACAACTCTCTCCTCTCCATCCACCCTGGGAGCACGAAGATGTATCAGGACCTCAAGCAGGCTTATTGGTGGACTCGAATGTAGCGCGAGATTGCTCAATTCGTGAATGAATGTGATGTCTGCAGAAGAGTGAAGGAAGAACACCAAAGGCCAGCTGGTCTCCTCCAACCTCTTGCCATTCCAGAATGGAAGTTTGACCACATTGAAATGGACTTCGTGACTGGGTTTCCAAAGTCCAAGCTTGGCAATGATGCTATATTCGTTGTCATCGACAAACTCACCAAAGTGGCTCATTTTCTGCCTATCAAAGAGTTGATCACTGCAGCTCAATTGGCGGAACTCTATACCTCTCGGATTGTCTCTCTGCACGGTATTCCACAAGTGATCTCTTCAGATCGTGGCAGCATCTTTACATCCAAGTTTTGGGATTCTTTTCAGAAGGCCATGGGCACCAACATCCGCTTCAGCACAGCTTTCCATCCCCAAACTAGCGGTCAAGTCGAGCGTGTCAACCAGATTCTTGAAGATATGCTCAGGGCTTGTGTGATCTCCTTCGGCATGAAGTGGGAGGATTGTCTTCCTTATGCTGAATTCTCCTACAACAACAGTTTTCAAGCAAGTTCGGGCAAGGCCCCATTTGAAATTCTGTATGGCAGGAAGTGCCGTACCCCTCTCAACTGGTCTGAAACCAGTGAACGTCAGCTTTTGGGAAATGACTTAACCACAGAGGCAGAGGAGATGTGCAAAGTCATTCGAGATAATCTCAAAGCAGCCCAATCCCGCCAGAAGAGCTACTATGACAGTAAGCACCGTGATTTGGCTTTCGAGATCGGAGATCATGTTTATCTCCGCATCTCTCCTATGAAAGGTACTCATCGCTTCGGTATCAAAGGGAAGCTTGCCCCCAGATACATGGGACCTTTCAAGATTGTCAGCAAGAGAGGCGTCCTCGCCTATCAACTCGAGCTTCCTTCAAACTTTGCAAATGTTCATGACGTGTTCCATGTCTCTCAGCTCCGAAAGTGCTTCAAGACTCCTGACCGCACCGTCAACTTCGAGGACATTGAACTCCAAGAAGATCTCTCTTATCGTGAGCACCCAGTTGCTATTCTTGAAGAGACTGAACGCAAGACTCGCAACAAGTCAATCAAATTTGTCAAAGTCAAGTGGTCACACCATTCCGACCATGAAGCTACCTGGGAACGCGAGGATCACCTCCGTTCTGAGTACCCGGCGTTCTTTCAGTCCTAGATCTCGGGACGAGATCCTTTCATAGTGGTGGAGTGTTGTAACACCCCAGATGTAACTTTCCCAATTTGTACTCCAACTCTTGTCCGTTTCCGGTGTTAAGTTATTTTATTTCCTCGGGTTCGGGTTTTTGCCTCCGTGTGTTGTTATCGTTGTCATGCATCTCATATCATGTCATCATGTGCATTGCATTTGCATACGTGTTCATATCATGCATTCGAGCATTTTCCCCGTTGTCCGTTTTGCATTCTGGCGCTTCGTTCTCCTCCGGTGGTTATTTCTACCTTTTCTTTCATGTGTGGGGATTAAACATTTCCTGATTGGACCGAGACTTGCCAAGCAGCCTTGGTTTACTACCGGCAGACCGCCTGTCAAGTTTGGTACCATTTGGACTTCGTTTGATACTCCAACGGTTAACCGAGGGACCGAAAAGGCCTCGTGTGTGTTGCAGCCCAACACCCCTCCAATTTGGCCCAAAACCCACCTAAACCCGCTCCATCATCTAGAGCGTTCGATCACGACCGCGTGGCCGAAAACCGCACCTCATTTGGACTCTCCTAGCTCCCTCTACCTATAAATATAGCCTCCTCCCCAAAAATTTCGGATCAAGTCGACCCTAACCCTAACTCCCCGCTCCTCTCCGCGCGCCGGACGTGTCCGCTGGCGCCCGCGCCCTCTCAGCGATCGCCACGTGGCGGCTCCGCCGCCTCCCACCGCGCCGGCCCGCGGGGCCCGACCGCGGCCCTCCCGGCCCGAGTCTCCACCGCCGCTTCGCCCGCCTCCCCGCCGCCCGAGCGCCGCCCGCGCTGCTCCCGCCGCCACCGCGCGCCCTCGCCGCCGCCACCACGCGCCCTCGCCGGCGCCGCTGCATCCGCGTGCTGCCTGAACTCCATAGCACAGGGACACCGATGTGGACATGATCTAGACTCGAGCAGCGCTCCTTTCCAACGCGACTTTCCTGAAATCTGGCATGACACGCCAGGTCAGTACATTGAATGTATTTGCAAGCTCATAATAGGCATAATCATAATGACAAACAATATCATGATATTTAACCAATTAATAATGCGATAATGTTCCAACATGCAGTGCTCATGATCTTGGGATAAACATCCCTCGAGACCGACTTACCAACCGTGATCGTTCTCGGATCACAAACAAAGCACCATTGTGGTCTTGAACAGAGTAACTCATGATCCTTACGGCGATCACCACCAAACCACCATCGTGGTCTTGTCCAGAGTAACTCGTGACCCTTACAGCGATCACAACCACGACCCATATTGGGCCTTGAACATCTCGATGGCCAACCCGCCATCATCATCAGTGCAAAGTTCATAACTTAGTGTGCAAGTTTATTAAACGTTGACTCATGGTGGGACCTACTACGAGGCGTCCGTAACCGTGGACTCGGCTATCCATAGATTATACACTCTGCAGAGGTAGCACACTGTACCCACACCACGGAACCCATGGCCTCGCACTCCCATTCGGATGGACCAACGACATTCTGACAAAACCCTTCCATTGGCATGGCACTCTCCCGGCCACTCCGACCCAATCCCCAATGGGCTAGTCCTGGTTGGCCCCGTGTCTACCAAAGATACACCAACCACCGTCGTGGCCAAAACAATCCCACTCGGGGACTCGGTACCATAATCTCAACAACGGGCATAGAAGGTTATGCCTGCTTACCGGGCCAGGGTAAGCATGCCCATAACCTTCCCTAGTTGGAGGCACCGACCAGAGGCATGTCAATGGACCGAATCAGGGCCTTCCCACAAGGCAAATGTGGTTGCACTGAGAAAATCTCAATTCAGCGGCACCATGACCCAGTCAACGATATATTCAAGTTGAGTTATACTCAGGTTCAACTTAAAATGAAAATGACCGGTGTCATAGCATGCCATGAAATGCAATACTACACATGCATCACATGTTAACGAAAATGACTGATGTCAACCATATTCACACCAAGCATAAGCATCTACAACTTATATTACTTTCCTGGTCAGGGTAACTCTCATTTTAACAATATATTTTGTAGCAAGTATTATCATATTCTCATGCAAGAAAACAACTTCGATTAATTTCTCATATGCATAGCAAAGATTTTACTATCACCTCAAGCAAATCCTATTCTCCTTGCCAACCAAGTTAGGTTCAAACAGTTTGTAAATTAGGTAAAAATGGTTGAACAAGCACTTAATAGGATATTTTCTAGCAAATATAACTATTTTATTTATGCAAGATATAACTTTAAGCAGTTATTCATATGCATAACAAATCATTGTATCATGACCACAGTTAGATCCTAGCTACTTTACCAGCTAAACTAGTTTCAAGGTTCTGTAAATCGAGCATAATACAACACACACTTAACAGAATATAAATAACATGAAAGTTATTTAAATGCATGGATTAATCATTTCATTCAAGTAAGAAAATCATCAATATTGAAATGGCACCATGGAAATGTTGTTGTGGCTTGCATTAGTGCAGATGAGGTTCACAAGCCTTCTGGTGATCCTCAAGACAAGCCTCACCTTCTGAAAATAATTTTAAACACAAGAAGAAAATATCAAGAACTCTTCTGAAAATAACCAGAAATTGTAGACAGCTCAGAAAAATCTCATTTCTGGTGCCCTGCTAGATTTCTTTGCAAATAACATAATGCAAAAAGAATCGATTCATTTGGACTTATGGTTGAAAAGTTATTGCTATTTGAAGACCTCTGGAATTGGATTGAATTTGAATTTAAATAAAAAGACTAGGGGGTGACATCGAAGGCGTAAAGTCTTAGGGCGCCACCACTCGTACCGCTTCGCGCGCGTACAGAGTGGCTGACTAGCGGGCCCCGCTAGTCAGGTGAGGAGGGGAGAAGGAAACAGAGGAGGGTCGCGGCTTCGCCGGAGCTCTGGCCGGCGACGAGGGCTCCTTGACTAAAACCAGAGGGAGCGATCAAGAGAGGGGGTTGAGGCGCACTTGCCCGTACCCGTAGCGTAGCTAGGGGTGGTCGGAAGGCGTCTACATCGACCTCGCAAGCGGAGGCAGAGGGCGGTGGTCGCCGGAGATGAGGAAGACGGCGATGAGAGGCAACTTCAGGGGCTCCAGAGGGACGGGATGGCTTCACCGGAGAGAGGCGGAGGCCCTGGAAGGATCGCCCTAGCTTGGGAGGGGCTGGAGCTACTGCGGCGACCAGAGGGGATCGCCAGCGAGCTCGAGCTCGAGGGCGACGGCCCGCGGCCTGCCCTGCCGGGCTACGGTTTCCTACGCGCTTGTGGGGTGTGTGGGAGTGGTGGATGGTGCTCGAGGAGGCTGGGGGCGGCTCCATTTATAGGCGAGCGGAGAGGGGGGTTCGGGCTCCGCCGATGGACACCAGTCCATGGCGCCCGGTGACGAGCAGCGTCAGTGAGAGGGGTAGAAGGCGACGCAGCTCACGCGGAAACTATGGGCGAGCGGGGACGAGCATCGGAATGAGGAGAAGGCGACGAGCATAGTGCGCACCGCACTGTTGGGTTGGCCGGACCATGCCCGTGCTCGCTGCGGCGAGCTCCGGCGTCGGCGAGCGCCAGGTGGGAGTTAATGGCATTGAGACGATGATGGTGGCGAGGTTTGGCATGCTTAGGCAGGCGGGGAAGCGAGCACGTGAACAACAGAGGCTCGGGCGCATCGCAGAGCGCATCGGCTGCATGCCAGCATGCCTGGACGAACGCGGTCTCCGCATGAACTCTACCTCATGCCGACCTAAGCCCAAACTCCATGTCTGGCATGTTGTTCGGTGGTAGTTTTGAATGTTACCATGCTTTGGTTTGGCTCCAGATGTAGTAGAGAAAATTTTACACGCCAGGTAAGTTTCTGGTCAGTAACTTTGAGGTGTTACTGAGGTGAAATGGCTGGGAGTTGGGGGCTGTGCTTTGGAGGCTAGCCATCATCTACTAAGGTGACGATGCACAAGAAAATTCAGGCACAGGGGATCAAGTCAAATGGTAGTTGCTGTAGAAACCACCATTTCTGTCCAGAACAAAAAATATTTTCTGTAGCAGAAATATTCCAAAAAGTGATGAAATATTTTTGCTCAGGAAGGTGCCCTAGGGTTCAAAGAATATTTGGGAATTTTCTCAGATTTTTGTGGGCAAGAAAAATGAGGGTTGCTTTGGAGCTCAATGAACTAGCTAGGGTTTTAGAGAAGAAAAATGAATATTTTTCATTTAAGAAAAATATTCCCAAGATTATTTTGAGTTGGATCAGAAGGGGAATGATGATTAGGGAGGGGAATTATGCACTTGGGTGAAAGCCAAGGGTACCCAAGTGTTTAAGTCCATATGAAAAGATTCAAAAACCCCAACTTTCAAAATAAATCCAAATGAAAATTAGGCAAATAAGAGAGGGCAAAAATCAGGCTGTCACAAACCTCCCCCACTTAGAATGAATCTCGTCCTCGAGATTCGGTTGCTTGGGAAAACTACTCTGGATAATGAGCCCTTAGGAATTCTTCCCGCTCCCAAGTTGATTCTGACTCTGTGTGATACTCCCACTAAACTTTGTAAAATTTTCTTACTTTACTGCGAGTGACCCTTTTCATCTAATCCAAAATTCTAAATGGTCTCTCTTCATAGGTTAAATCATTTGCCAATTCTACCTCATCCATAGCAATCCTTTTTTCAGGCGAGGATATGCAGCGTCTTAATTGTGAAACATGAAACACGTTATGCACGTCTGCCAATTCAGCGGGTAGCTCCAACTGATAGGCAACAGTACCCACTCAGGACATAATCGAGAATGGACCAATAAACCTGGGTGCCAACTTTCCACGGGTCTGAAATCTCTTGACTCCTTTCATAGGAGTGACTCGGAGGTATACGTGTTCTCCGGGTTCAAAATTGATCTGTCGGTGCTTTGCATCATAATAACTTTTCTGTCGAGATTTTGCCAATTGCAATCTGTCTCTGATTTCCTTAGCTTGTTTCTCAGCTTCCATCATGGGATCTGTTCTGAAGATACGGCTATCTCCAGTTTGAGACCAATTTAAAGGAGTGCGGCACTTACGGCCATACAGAGCTTCATATGGTGACATCTTTAGACTGGTCTGGAAGCTGTTGTTGTAAGAAAACTCGGCATATGGCAAGCAATCTTCCCATTTAGGTCCTTGGGCTAAAGCACAGGCTCGCAACATATCTTCAAGTATTTGATTTACCCGCTCTATTTGTCCATCGGTCTGAGGATGATAAGAAGTAGTATATTTCAGTGCTGTCCCCAAGGCTTGATGGAGACGGGACCAAAAAGCAAAGGTAAATAGGGAACCTCGGTCGGAAGTGATGGTTCGGGGTACTCCATGCAGACTGATGATTCTGGATACATACAGCTGTGCAAGTTGATCCGCTCTGTATCTGGTGCTGATTGGAATGAAGTGAGCAACCTTGGTTAAGGTGTCCACTATGACCCAGATTGCATCCTTGCCTCGTGTGGCGACCAGACCTCAAACGGTCCAATCTCTATGCTCTGGTGTCATCCCTGGATCAGTAATGCTGACACCACACAGTACTTGAAGGATTTATAACAGAGTAGCAATCACACACTTATTACATCGAGTGTCTCAAAAGAGAACTTATTACAATAAATATGGCTTAAGGCCATCTAATAACGATAACAGCGGAAGGCTTGGAAGATAAGTGAGTCCATCAACTCCAGCGGCATCACTGAGTATAGAACCACGACCTAAAGGCACCTTAATCGTCGTCTAAAAAGTCTGCAACATTAATGTTGCAGCCCGAAGCGGGTCAGCACATGGAATATGCTGGAAAAGTTAACACATAGAGAGTAATACAAGAATATGGCTATTCTATATGCATAGATGGCTGGTGGAACGCTCTATGGTTACAGTTTTGCGTAAAGCCAATTTTTCCCTACTGCAAAGGAACAAATTTTATTTAACTATCATGGTAGTTGTTAAACATTGAGAATGGTTTACAGCATTCTCAATCCCAATTAGGCATCATCATTAAAAACCCAACAATTTACTTTAGAGTAACATGATGAGATTCACATGATAATCTAGGTACTAGATAATCAAGATGTCCATAACTGGGGACACGGCTAACCATGATTAGTTTATACACTCTGCAGAGGTTTGCACACTTTTCCCCACAAGACTCGATCTCCTCCGTTGGTTTTCTCGCACTGCATGGTGTTTGAGAAACGGATGACCGAGACATAGTCTTTCAGAAGCGCTAGCACCTTACGAACGGGTAGACCGTACCAACCTACATCCCCTACATCTGCTAGTCTACCACTGTAAGAATTCGCACGACTTAGTAAACTATGCTAGAGCCCATAGTAGCTTGTGGCTGCACACGGAAGTTTCTAGTATGAATAATCTCATGATCCCTTTGAGCCTGGGTGGCGGTCCAAATGAAAACAGGCAATCGCTGGAATACCCAGGTGCCTCAATCCACCCAGATGTGTGTTTGGGTTGCCACCTTAAATAAACCATTAATTAACAAAGCTCACAACTGTCATGGATACACTCACCCAATCCACCTCTACTAGCATAGCATAGCAATAATAAGCAAACGTAGAGTAACTCCCAAAGGTTTGATAATAAACAGGTAATAGGTTCTACCTCAACTACTCCCCAAACCCACAATTTAATTAGATCCTAATCATGCAATGTGTGAGGATTGATCAAATGCAATAAAACTGGGTAGTAGGAGGTATGATCAAAGTGTTACTTGCCTTACTGATGATCCGAGAAACCTAGCGATCGAAGTAGCAAGCGGCGCACTCCGGGTACTCTATCACAAACAAACAAGCACACAATAAGTACTCAACTAATGCACAGGTAAAACTCGAACAAAAGAACTAACCAGAAAGTTCAACTTAAGAACTCCGGTTGGCAAAAAGAATCAAAACGAACGAAGCAACGAAAGACAAACGGCAAAAGAAACAAGCTTCGTTGACTATTCCGGATCTAAGGCAATTTTTACAGTGGCAAAAACTTGTTTGAGTTGGTTAAACGGAAAGAGGGTTTCGAGACGAAACTCCAGGCGCTTGAATCGCCTGACTCCAATAAATGAGCGAAAAGATAAACTAGAACGAACATCGGATCAGAGATCGCGATCATAGAAACCATGGATTTAATCCGAGAAAAAAATGATGAACAGTCAACGAACAAACGTTCGTTAACAGAAACTTAATGAAAAACGCATTCGTTAAAATGAACGGACGAACAGGCGCTCGCTAAATAAAACGAAGTCATTGGTGTAGGCGTTGAAGATGAAGTTCATCATGCGAGAGAACGTCGGAGGAGCGTTGGCGAGGCCAAAAGACATGACAGTGTATTCATATGAACCAAAGCTTGTTCTGAATGCTGTCTTGAGAATATCTTCTTCACAAATGCGAATCTGGTGATAACCCATACGGAGATCAAGCTTGGAGAATACTTGGGCACCTTTGAGTTGTTCGAACAGCTCATTGATGTTGTGAAGTGGGTATTTGTTCTTGATGGTCTTCTTGTTCACTGGACGGTAATCATCACAAAGTCGGTCCGTTCCATCCTTCTTCTTCACAAAAAGAACACCACAACCCCACGGAGAAGAACTAGGCCGGATGAGACCCATTTTCTCTTGCATATCGAGTTGCTTCTTCAGCTCCTTCAACTCTTCAGGTCCGAGCTTGTAAGGACGTTTGCACACAGGTTACGTGCCAGGCTCAAGATCAATAACGAATTCAACTGGCCGGTGCAGAGGCATTCCTGGAAGCTCTTCTGGAAAGACGTCTTGATATTCACAAACGACTGGAATTTGAGAGATGGCATCCAATTCACCCTTCTCACTGAGAGAAAACAGACGGATAGTATTATCCCGAGCGGCAAAGACAATTACATCCTCAGACGAATGAGTCAATTGAATCTGCCTGGCTGCACAATCAAGTTGAGCCTTGTACTTAGAAAGCCAATCCATTCCGAGAATAAGATCAATATCCGAGTCACCGAGAACCGTTGGAGAAGATAGAAACTTGTAGTCACCCAAAGTGATAGAAACATCTGGAACAATGGAGTTAGCATGCATGCGCTTACCGGGAGAGACGACTGCTAAAGGACTAGGCAAAATTTGCAAAGGCAAACCATGCTTAGATGAAAACGGTCTCGAGATGAAACAATGCGATGCACCCGTGTCAAAAAGAACTTTTGCAAGAATATCATTAACAGGAAGGTTACCCATGATCACATCTGACGAGTCCTCTGCCTGAGCTACATTCATCAAATTGACCTTGGCATGCTTGGGGTTATGCTTGACCACAGCTGTACTTGCCGATCTGACAGGAGGAGGAGGAGGAAGACGCCTCTGGTTGAGACACTTGTTGGCATAGTGACCCTTCTGTTGGCACTTGTTGCACGTGACCTCTGAAAGCAGACGGTGATACGGAGCAGTCGATCTTGGAGCTTGAGACGAAGTCTTGTTCTGAAAGCCAGGGTTGGGTGGGTGGGAAGAACCACTGCCACCTTTGCTCTTCTGCTGATACGGCTGACAGAATGGAGGAGGAGGAAGCCAAAACTTCTGCTGCTTGGCCACTTGAGTAGAGGAAGAAGGAGTAACATCTCTGACTCGCTTCTTGGAAGCATCACACCTCAACTGAGCAGCCTCTTGCTTCAGTGCCATGTTGTAGAACTCATCGTATCTCAAGGGCTCGAAGAGGACAAGAGCGAGCTGAATATCTTCTCTGAGACCACCCCTGAACTGGTATATCATGCTCTTCTCATCAGGGACGTCCTGCTTGGCAAAGCGGGCGAGCTTCTGGAACAACTTGTTGTAGTCATAGACAGACAAAGAGCCTTGCTTCAGATTGCGGGATTCTTCACGCTTGCTTTCAACCACGCTCTGCGGAATATGATGAGCTCGGAAATCTCGACGGAAATCATCCCAAGTGATAACTCGTCCACCTCTGGAATCCTTGTACTGCTGGAACCATTCTACAGCTTGATCTTTGAGTTGGAAGGAAGCGAACTTCACAAAGTCCTCAGGCCTGACGTTACTGCACTCGAAATGCTTACACAGATCCACAAGCCAATCGTCAGCATCGGTTGCCTCAACACAATTGCTGAAAGTCTTTTGCCCGTTAGCAAGGAACTGGTTGAGTGTAGCAAAGTGACTCTGATTGCTGCCTTGATTCCCTTGACTGCCTTGATTGCGCTCTTGAAGAATTTGCATGATCAGCTGTGTATTTGCATTGGTTGCGGCCATCACAGCTTGCCATGCCTCTGGAGGAGGTGGAGGTGGTGGCGGATTAGGATTCGGAGTCGTGCGCGTTGGAGGAGCCATCCTGAAGAGGTTGACCACCATTAGCACATTGACAGATAAATATTGAAGCTAAATCCAACGGAATGAAAATTGCAACATATGGTCTTCACATCCGAACAAAATGAACGAATGCATTCCTCTTGAAATGGTCACATATCCATAAATTGAGAAGCCACGTAGAATTAAGGTAGAGAAATAAATCAACAAGGTACGGATCAAGAACGAATAATCGGTAAGAAATCCCAATCTCAAACCAATATCCGTGGAAGAAGAACTAGAGCTACTAGAATTCCCACCTTTGAAACTCCCGAACCTTTCCGGTTATGCAATCAGGTGTTGGGGATACAGGGGAAGCATAATATCTCACCCAAACTAGCAAATCCTACATCCAGCTGTATCCATCCTTCAACACATAACCAACAACCTTCGGAAACCATCTACCTCAACCTTCG
Organism: Triticum dicoccoides; assembly: GCF_002162155.2. NCBI lineage: Eukaryota > Viridiplantae > Streptophyta > Magnoliopsida > Poales > Poaceae > Triticum > Triticum dicoccoides. Next base: position 381,610,980 of record NC_041392.1, on the reverse strand, counting down.
AAAAGCATCCGTTATACAATTTATGGCAATACTCTCGAACTCCCGCCCCAGTACTGGGTGGCGTCGAGGTTATCTCACCAATGAACTGCATAAAAGAGATTTTCGATGTCGGCGTACTAAACTCAGGTATTCCAGAACTGCAACGATAAAATTATGACGACAACACCTCAGAGCTCAACTCCCCGGGACACTTCCACAAAACCCCTGACAGGAGGCACCAAGACAATGTTTTCGTCATAAAACCATCGGAACGATTCCAAGATACCCGCGTGATCCTAAAAAAAAATTAGTGAAATTTGAGAAGAGAAGAGTCAAAACTCTACGTCAGGATGCCTTACTAGAGCGATGAGGAGACTGGGAAGTAAAAAGAATTCCTAAACTCTCCGATATATAATTCCTAAATGACTCAAAACATTTTTCTAGACACAACTCGGCCGCTAAAAACAATCAAGCAATGGGGGCTCCTATGCTCGGGGAAGGCTCTGATTACCAACTTGTAACACCCTCGATGCGACTATAGCTCCCACGTGTCGAGGCACGACTTAGAGACATAATCGCATTGAAGGCATATGTCGCAAGTTAGGCAATCTTCACAACATCCCATGTAATAATAATAAAAGGGGAGATAACATAGTTGGCTTACACTCGCCACGTCAATCAAGTACATAAATAACATTACATCATCCAAACACTCATGGCCCGACTACGGCGCCAAAATAAAGAGAACCCAACATGCGACAACGGTCCTGTTCACCCCCAACTGGGCACCACTACTGATCGTCGGGAAAGGAAACATAGTATCGTTGAGAGTCTTCGTCAAACTCCCACTTGAGCTCGTACGCGTCTCTTGGAGCGGAATCATCAGGCCCTGCATCTGGTGTAATAGTAATCTGTGAGCCACAGGGACTCAGCAATCTCGCACCCTCGCGATCAAGACTATTTAAGCTTATGGTATGGCAAGGTAAAATATGAGTGGAGCTGCAGCAAGCGACTAGCAAGTATGGTGGCTAACTTATTCGCAAAAGAGAGCGAGAAGAGGAGGCAAAGCACGAGCGAGAAGCTAGAGAACAACCTGCGCAAACATTACTCCAACACCGTGTCCACTTCCCGGACTCCGCCGAGAAGAGGCCATCACGGTAACACACTTAGTTGATTCATTTTAATTAATTAAGGTTCAAGTTATCTACAACCAGACACTAACAAATTCCCATCTGCCCATAACCGCGGGCGCGGCTTTCGAAAGTTCGATTCCCTGCAGGGGAGTCCCAACTTAGCCCATGACAAGCTCTCACGGTCAACGAAGGAATAGACCTCCTCCCAAGACGTTCCGATCAGACTCGGTATCTCGGTAACTCAAGACACTTCGACAGGTTAAAACAAGACCAGCAACACCACCCGAATGTGCCGACAAATCCCGATAGGAGTTGCACATATCTCTTTCTCAGGGCACACTCAGATTGTCTTAGGTACGGGTAGGCCAGCCCAGAGTTGCCCCTGGTGGCCACCGGCAGCTGACAGGTGGACCAACACTCAGAGGAGCACTGGCCCGGGGGGGGGGGGTTAAAATAAGATGACCCTTGAGTCTGCAAAACCCAAGGGAAAGAAAAGGCTAGGTGGCAAATGGTAAAACCAAGGTTGGGCATTGCTGGAAAAGCTTTAATCAAGGCGAACTATCAAGGGGTTCCCATTATAACCCAACCGCGCAAGGAACGCAAATCCGGGAACATAACACCGATATGACGGAAACTAGGGCGGCAAGAGTGGAACAAAACACTAGGCGAGAGGCCGAGCCTTCCACCCTTTACCAAGTATATAGATGCATTAAGATAACATGGCAATATAATGATATCCCAACAAGTAAAAAAAAAAGATGTTCCTACAAGGAACGGCCTCCAATCTTCACCTGCAACTAGCAACGCTATAAGAGGGGCTGAGCAAAGCGGTAACATAGCCAATCAACAGTTTGCTAGGACATGGTGGGTTAGAGGTTTGACATGGAAATTTGGGAGGCTTGCAAGCAAGTGATAGGCATCGTAGCAATGGCATAGCAAAAGAACGAGCAAACTAGCATAGCAAAGATAGTAGTGATTTCGAGGGTATGATCATCTTGCCTGCACAGTTGTCAGAGTTGACTGGATCCTCGAAAGCAAACTCAACGGGCTCCTCGTTAGCGAACTCGTCTCCCGGCTCTACCCAGACAAGACAAACAAGCAACAAGGATACAATCAACCACATGCAAACTCAATCAACACGATGCAACGATGACATGCTATGCGGGATGCGAAGCGGGATGCAAAATGCAAGATATGACAGGAAATGCGTGAACCTGGCCTCAACTTGGAATTCCAAGGTTGCCACTGGAAAGATGAGATGAAAACGCTTGAAAACAATATAAAGAACGTCGGAATCGGAGTTACGGTTTGGAAATGGCAAGCGATTCAAAAATGACACCGGTCTGCGATTTACAGCAAGTAGGCATCTAAATGCAACGAAATGAACATGTTACAGCACCCAAACAAGACAACAAAATACATGGCAGGGATGCACACAAGATGCTTAACAAAAGTCTAGCACTGAGCTACAGCCAGTTCATCCATTATCAGGTTCAAACAAGCATGGCAAAAACGCAAATGGTAAAACAGATCTCAGACTTAGTGAAATTAACACTTGTCTGGAATTTCAGATCATATAGCCCTCTTCGGAGTAACAAAACAACATGCTATAGGACGTGAACATGACAAGGAAAGACATGGCATGGAGCTACTCAACAAGCTTAACAAAAGTCCCTTAGTGACCTTGAGCCAAAAGGGATCAAAAAATATACTAATAAGCACACGAACATAGCAAAAACATAATCAGTTTTCAGACTTAGTGAAAACTGGGACATGCTGAAACATAACTCACGAAGGCATGTTTACGAGCTCGATGCACTCACCATGCTGCAAGTCATGGAAAGACAAGCATACATCCCTTAATAAGGCACAAAATACAAGCTAGAAATGGCAAGAACAATAGCATAGCATGCACGGATCAACTACAATAACATCGGCAAAATCGCAAACAAGTTGACGATCTGCCCAGATTCGCAACGAAGCAAAAGTAGAGCTCGATTGACTCAAGCTAGGGTGCTCCATAATTGCAAACCAAAGACATGGATGGATAGAGCACTACAAGATTAACAAAACTCCCTTACTGATCATCCTAAAAAGAGGCACGGATCACTAGGAATCAACAAGAACATATGGCATCGTGAACTAAACAATCCCAGGACTTAGTGAAATCACTAAGTCCCTGAAAACAGAATTAGCAAGTGCACCACTTTGCAAGCTTGCACAAGTCACCACACACATCCTAAAAATACATGGGTTGCACCTCTAGATAGATGACAAAACCCTTAACAAAACATATGAAGAACTCACGGGCATATCATGCACACATTAATCATGGCAAAAATGACAAAAGTGCTAAACGGAGTAACAGATCTGACAAATAACTCAAGTAGCCCTCTTCCAACAGCATTTCGTGCTTCAATATGAGCTCTAATGAAAATGATGCAATGTAATGAAATGATGTACTCTCTGAGATGAACATTTTGATATGCTATATGCGTGAATCGGAGCTACGAATACAAAGTTACGGAGCCGCGAACATGGGCATATGAACTAAAAATTCTGGGACGTGAAAAAAAAACGACCTAGGGTTTCAGATCCAGATCGGATCTCGCCGGGGCACGGACGCCGAGGATCGCCGGGGTTGAAGATGACGGCGGACGGAGATGGAGGGGTCGCCGGACTGCTCTGGGGACTCGCCGGAGTGCCGGAGTAGGAGGGAGAGGCGGCGGAGGGGCGCGGGTC